>NC_134487.1:309669226-310040396 GCF_040206685.1 Ascaphus truei | reverse complement strand
TCAGCACATATATAAACACACACGTGTGTGTGTGTGTGTGTGTGTATATATATATATATATATATATATTTTATATATATATGTGTGTGCATGTGTATATATAGGTTTTCTGGGTATGCAGCCTTAACCCTGGCTGTGCTCACAAGCTGTGACCATGCAGCAAGCTTAAGCCTATAGGGAACCATGTTAAAAATGTTTTTTGAGGCAAAAAGTGACACTGTGTGCTCATTTACATGTCATTTCCCAGAATCCCTTGCTGCAGTGGAAGTGCTGTATGCTGGGTGATAATGGGGAAAGGCGGAGTTGCAGACCTGCCTAAGACATGCAGATGAGGCATACAGTTGTATTTGTGTTTATACACACACAGCACACACACACACACACACACCACGTGTGTATAAATGGTTTCGCATGATGCCAGGACGCAAGATGCAAAACATGCGCAATGATCTACACAGCAGACACAATACAAAATACCCACACAGGAATCGGGAATACAAAATCAGAGGAAGGTTCACCTATTCCTCCAGCAATGTCGTGTACCTCATCATGTGCATGAAATTCCCAGTGGGCTGCTACTACATAGGTGAGACGGGGCAGGGGCTAAACAAGAGAATGAACCTGCATCGCCACAGCATCACACGCGGAACAAGAGACAGTCCTGTCGGCGAACATTTCTCTGACTTTCGCCATAAGATGAACGATCTGAGGGTTGCCATACTCAAAGGTAATCTTAAAACACCGAAAGAGAGACGGTTGCATGAATACAAATGTATGCAACTGTTCGGGACACTTAGCGGTGGCCTAAACAAAGATCGAAATTTTATGAGTCATTACTGACACAAGTGAACTCTGCTTTCCATGAGCGGCTAAAGACCATGTCTGTACATACTCGTGCTCTATGTATGCACACACAGGTGTGTCTTACACATACAGATACTCCTTGTTTTTCCACCCCTATACACCAATAGGGACTACATAGTATCTACACACACTTTTAGTTTTGCTACAATCTCTCGACATTTCCAGACCTACCCACACCATTTATATATTAACTCCCACTCCACACACACCTTTTCTAAAGCACTGTATACACTGTGGGCTCTCCATTCATTTATATTCTCACAGATACACACACACACTCTCTACATCAATAACTTTCAGGAACCATTTAACACGTCTAGCCATAAATCACATGCCCACAGGGGGGGGAGGGTTGAGACAAGCACAGATAACATTCCAAGAGACACTGTTTTTAAGTATACCTCTTTGCTTGCTTCATTCATTGTAACATCGCCGGAAGAAGAGATCAGTGTATCTCGAAAGCTCGCACAAATAAAAGCATTTAGTTAGCCACAGAACGGTATCGTCTATTTATTTTTTGATTATTGAAGCTCGGCTAACACGGTACTGATACCTCTACACACATACATATACACACACACACACACGTGTGTGTATATTATTTATTTATAAAATATTTTACCAGGAAGTAATAAATTGAGAGTTACCTCTTGTTTTCAAGTATGTCCTGGGCACAGAGTTAAGACAAATACATGGTTACAAATACAGTTGCATAAATGAACAGGGGTATACATTATAAACAAGACATACATACGTGTGTGTGTATGCATGTATATATATATATACTTTTATGTCTGAAGCACTTATATTCCCATGATCTGTTATTTATATTATTTGTTATTTATATGATATGTATTACTACTGTGAAGCGCTATGCACATTTATGGGCGCTATATAAATAAAGACATACAATATATATATAGCCGGTTAGGAGTATATATATATATATATATATATATATATATATATATATATATAGTATGTCTTTATTTATATAGCGCCATAAATGTACATAGCGCTTCACAGTAGTAATACATATCATATATAATAACAAATAATATAAATAACAGATCATGGGAATAAGTGCTTCAGACATAAAAGTAACATTAAGGAAGAGGAGTCCCTGCTCCGAGGAGCTTACAATCTAATTGGTAAGTAGGGAGAACGTACAGAGACAGTAGGAGGGAAATTCTAGTAAGTGCGTCTGCAGGGGGCCAAGGATAGAATAGATACACACACACACACACACACACACACACACACACATATATACACACACATATATATATACACACACACGTGTGTGTGTGTATATATGTATAGATAATATATATGTGTGTGTGTGTATATGTGTGTGTGTATTCAGGAAGGACTGACTGAAGACGAGAGCGGAAGAAGCTGGCGAGTGGACGAAGATGTTCACCATGTCAGCAGGCATCAGAGGCGTTAGATGGCGGGGTGGCAGCAGCAGCAGGAGGAGCATTCACATCCATTGTGAGCTGCAGGAGAAAAGCCAGGAAGGAGCGCGCCGCCCTTCGGTCCGACGCGGAAGTCGGCAGTGACTTTATTAAAGACTTCGGGGTCGGACCGCAGGGGCGCACTCCTAACCGGCTTTTTCTCCTGCTGCCACAGCCGCCAGCCCCGGACCACCATCTAGCACCTCTGCTGCCTTGCTGACATGGTAATCCTCTTCTCCCGCCCTCAGTCAGTCCTGCAGTCCACCAAGGGGGGGGGGGGGGGAGGGGAAGAGGTGACGGACTGCCTTTTGGAGGGGGGGGGGGGTGAGTGTAGAATACTACTATAGTATAGGGGCACATGCATCAAATGTCAGTATGGGATATCATGCCTGTTCCAGCATTAACTACCACAGACTTGAATGCCAGTTAACCGCTGGAAAAGGTACAATAACCTGTGCTGATGCTTGATGCATGTGCCCCTAGATATCGTGTTTTTGATGACAGTAGAAAAGAGATAATTACAAAGATATATATTGATTTTGTCTAAAAGGGTTGTCTCATTTCTCGGTAGGCATTTAAAAGCAATACAAAATGTAAATAGCAGGCACTGTCCACCTTTATAAATCCCTCTCTGGTTTATTTGACACCAGTACAATGTAATAAAGCCGGTTCACTTCTGCTCTGTTTAGACTGACCTATTGATTACACACAATTATGCGTTAGTTAATAAATGACTACTCATTTTAATTACTTGCCAAACTAGAATACCTAGAACCACTATATTTTATGATCTAAACAATACATAAAGATAACAAGGTTATGGTCCAATACAGGACTAAACGTATTAGACATGATCCTAAATGCAAGTTATATACAGTTATTCACTTGTAGCTATATATTTATACTATTTTTTCGGTTTGTGCATCTTAAAAAAAAAAAACAGATCAAGCAATATAATTCCTTTTTAATTACTGCATAGATCACTTTATTAGAATAGCTTGTGTAGGGATGTACCAGTTTTAAGAGCAATCAAACCATGTTCCTTATACTGTATTTGGTTCATCGCTCGTGTACTACTGTACGTTTAAGCTATAGCACTTTAAATACAGCTGCAGCGGCCATTATGTTAAAACTTCACGGCGCCGATTTCGTGTGCTCTGCTGTACTCCACGCAGTATGAACGTGGCCAATCGCCCCAGGAACCCGCTTTGCTTTGTTGAATTTCATGGATTCTGTTTCTTTGGGTGAAATGAAATGAATGAATTGCAATGTGCACAGTACTGTGCTAGTGTGTCAATTTAAGGTGTTTAAAAACCAGAACTATTTTCTGCACTCGCGTCACGGTTGGAAAACATCACGCGCCATAACAGAGGTATTCCGAGCGGTATACCGGGCGACGTTTTAGAATAACGGCCGCTGCAGCTGTACATCTGTTTATTGATTTATCCAGGTATGCATTTGTCCTTTACAATAGAACTTGTAATAAGATAATTTCTCATGATATGAGGATATTCTACCAGCATATTTGTTATTGAAAATGTGAATATCATATCCTTTATACTAGTATATCCTGAACATGATTACATTTACACCCATTAATATACGAGACCAACATCTAAATAACATTGCACACATGTGATTGGGCTCAACCAATCTATGAGGACTGTACTTCTATCGCTTAAAAAAGTGCAAACCCCCACATAGACGAAGTGAAATAAATATGACTAATATAAATGTGTCTCTAGTTACTATAATGCAATATACAGTGGATAATTGTCACCATAACTTATTTAGGGTCTGGTCTTATTTTCTCTCTCGCTTCTCCCCTTCTCCACCTCATTTCTGCAGAGACCTACGCTCTATTAACCTAGCAGCTTTTGATTCCATACGCTCCTCCCTCTACTGTCACAGTCCTGCTCCAGACGCTGACAACATGGTCAGGAACTACAACTTTTCCCTATCTTTCTACATGCCTCCTGTGTCTCTGCCATTCTCGCCCTTCTAACCCCAGACCCTGGCTCAATTCTCACACACGCATGCTGCGTTCCTCCACTCGTTCCTCAGAACACCTCTGGAGGAAATCTCACACGCTCGCAGACTTCCTTCACTACAAATTTATGCTACCCTGTTTCAACTCTCCCCTCTCAGGCTAAACAAACCTACTTTTCTTTACTAAGCACACACAAGTCTAACCCAACTGTGTGGTTGATTTAAGTGCTGGTTGTTTCAAGTGTACAGTAAGATGCAGGAGGAAAGGGAAGTGCTGTGTATACTAGGAGGGGTGGCTGAATTTGGGGAGTATGCAGTGGGTTAATTTATTTTTAAAGTGTGTGGTAATTGAAACCTGTAACTTTTCCCCCCTCTTTTTCTTGCCTGAGGCAGCGTGGGAGTGGTTAGTTAATTGCTAACCTAACACACCTGGTGGGTGTCCCTATTTAAACAGAGGCTTCTAATGAATTCTGAGCTTGCGTATACTCATCTGTGTGGTTGATTTAAGTGCTGGTTGTTTGAAGTGTACAGTTAGATCCAGAAGCCGTTTGAACAAGGAAGCGGTTAAACAAGGTATAGTATATTGGAGTACAGTTTATTGTTAATACTTCTAAACTTCATAGTTGCTATAATGAGCAGGATTGAAAATGCCACTCAATGCACATCTTGCCACATGTATGTGCACTTGGAGCAGCTGTTCCGAGGAGTATACCGCTGTGAGAAGTGTGAGCGGGTGGTCTCTTTAGAATCAGAGATTGCTGATCTGAAGAGGCAACTTGCAATATTGAGGGACATTGGCAATCTTGAAAGGGAATTAGAGCTCACTGAGCAGGCCCTTGCTTCGACTAGTGGTGCAGATGGTGGGTCCATTAGTGAGGAGCAGGTAGGTAGCTGGGTAACAGGGGAAGCAGGGGCAATAGGGAGAGACAGGCAATTTCTGAGCTGACCCATCCCAATAGATTTGCCATATTGAGTGAAGATATTGGGAGTGTCAGGGCAGAAATGGCAAGGCGAGACTGATTTCTCTAGCATCCAGGGGAATCGTTCCTCCAGCACAGTGGGGACTCAGGATGCTCAGATACCAAGAAAGATTGTGGTGGTAAGGGACTCCATTATTAGGAAGGTAGATAGGGCAATCTGTTGCTCTGACCGCATGAACCGAACAGTGTGTCTCCCAGGTGCTTGGGTTAGGCACGTTGCGGATCGGGTAGACAAATTGTTGGGGGGGGGGGGGGGGGGGAGTCAGAGATTAGGGAGGTTAATACATGGCTAAGAAAGTGGTGTAGGAAGGAGGGTTTGGGGTTTTAAGAGCACTGGGACACCTTTTCTGAGAGGTGCCATCTATATTCTAGGGGCGGATTGCACCTCAATGAAGAGGGATCTTCTGTGCTATGGGGAGAATGTTAAAAAGTTGGAGGAGAGTTTAAACTAGGATGGAGGGGGGAGGGAAATGAAACCGATAACAAACTAAATACCATACAAGAGGAAACCAGGGGTTTTGGGAGGTAGAATATGGGCAAGTACGAGTTTGACAAGCAGTGAGACACCAATAGTACATAGAGATAATAGAAAACTTCTAAAGACTAAAACAAAGTTGGCGCAGAAAGGAAGAAGCAGATAAGATAATAGTACAAGCTGAAAAAAAATGAAATACATGCTTGCTAATGCAAGAAGCCTGACAGATAAAATGGGGGAGCTTGAATTAATAGCTGCAAGGGAGCAGTATGATATCATAGGCATTACTGGAACATGGTGGGATAAAACTCATGACTGGGCAGTTAATTTAGAGGGGTATTCCCTTTTTCGGAAGGATCGAGCAAAGAGAAGAGGAGGTGGAGTATGTTTATATGTTAAATCGTATTTAAAGCCTATAATAAGGGAAGATGTTTATGAAGGGAATGATGAAAATGTAGAGACCTTGTGGATAGAAATTAGCAGTGGAGGTAAATGTATAAAGAAAATGTTTGTAGGGATAAGCTATAAACCACCAAATATTGGTGAGATTGAGGAGGCTAAAATACTTGTTCAAATGGAGAAGGGATCAAAACTGGGACATGTTTGCATAATGGGTGATTTTAATTATCCAGACATGGACTGGGACAATGAGATTAGCATTACAACAAAATGAAACAAGTTTTTGGGGATGCTTAAAGACAATCATATGACCCAAATGATTGATGAAACAACCAGGAGAGGAGCAATACTGGATTTGGTAATATCAAACAATGTAGAAGTAATAACAAATATTCAAGTCCTGGAACATTTGGGTAACATTGATCATAACATGGTCTCATTTGAAATAAATCACAAAACAGATTACTTGGGTTCAACAAAAACCTTTAACTTTTAGAAAGGCAGATTTTTAATAAACTGAGGTCTAATCTAGTAGTAATACACTGGGATGATGTATTTGGAGGGAAAATGTAGAAGATAAATGGGCAGTCTTTAAAACATTGTTAGGAAAGCACACTCATCAGTGTATACCCTTGGGTAATAAGTATAAAATAAATAAGTCAAAACCAATGTGGCTAAATAAACAGGTGGGGAGGAAATGGACAAGAGGAAGGTGTTTAGATTCTTAAAGTCAGAAGGGACGGCGGCATCGTATCAGAATTATAAGCAATGTAACAAAAATTGCAAAGGGGCAATCAAATGAGCAAAAATGGATAATGAAAAAAAGAATTGCAATAGAAAGTAAGATCAATCCTAAAAAGTTATTTAAGTACCTTAATAACAAAAAAAAAATGAGAAAAGAAAATATAGGACCCTTTCAGTGTGACATGGGCAGGCAGATTATTGGAGATAAGGAAAATGCAGAGGTATTAAACAAATTCTTGACCTCTGTGTTTACCAGAGAAGAATCAATTTCAATAGTAGTGCCGCAGGAGGAAGCTACAACCTCCATATTAATGAACAATTGGTTAACTGAGGAAGAGGTTCATAAGTGGCTTGAAAAAATGAAAGTAAATAGGGCACATGGCCCCGATGGTATACATCCAAGAGTTCTCAAGGAGTTAAGCTCAGTAATAGCCAAACCATTATATTTAATATCCAAGGACTCCATTTCCACAGGCGCAGTACCACACGATTGGCGTAAAGCAGATGTTGTCCCTATATTTAAAAAGGGAGCTAGATCACAACCGGGGAATTACAGACCTGTAAACCTGACTTCAATAGTGGGGAAACCACTTGCAGGTTTAATACGGGATAATATTCAGGTGGAAAACAAAATTAGTAATAGTCAGCATGAATTTATGAAGGATAGATCATGCCAAACTAACCTTATTTGTTTCTTTGAGGTGGTAAGTAGGAATTTAGACCAGGGTAATGTAGTTGATGTGGTCTACTTAGATTTTGCAAAGGCTTTTGATACGGTTCCACACAAGAGGTTGGTGTACAAAATAAAGCAAATTTGACTCAATGTATGCACCTGGATTGAAAACAGGTTGAAGGATAGACAACAGAGGGTTGTCATAAATGGAACTTTTTCAGGTTGGGCTAAAGTCGTGAGTGGAGTACCTCAGGGATCGGTACTGGGACCCCTGCTTTTTAACTTGTTTATTAATGACCTTGAGGTTGGCTTCAAGAGCAAAGTCTCCATCTTTGCTGATGATACTAAATTGTGTAAGGCAGTAGAATCAGAGCAGGATGTAATTTCTCTCCAGGAGGCCTTGGAGAGACTGGAAACGTGGGCAGGTAAATGGCAGATGAGGTTTAATACAGATACATGTAAGGTTATGCATTTAGGATGCAAGAATAAACTGGCGACTTATACATTAAATGGGGATAAATTGGGGGAATCCTTGATGGAGAATGATTTAGGAGTGCTTGTAGACAGCAGGCTCAGCAATAGTGTCCAAAGTCATACAGTAGCTGCAAAGGCAAACAAGATCTTATCTTGCATCAAACGGGCAATGGATGGAAGGGAAGTAAACATAATTATGCCCCTTTACAAAGCATTAGTAAGACCACACCTTGAGTATGGAGTACAATTTTGGGCACCACTCCTTAGAAAAGACATTATGGAACTAGAGAGAGTGCAGAGAAGAGCCAACAAATTAATAAAGGGGATGGACAATCTATAATTTAGCTAGCCTCTCCTCATAATAGATTTATTTACATTAGAAAAGGTGTCTTAGAGGGGATATGATAACTATATACAAATATATTCGGGGACAGTAGAAGGAGCTTTCAAATGAACTATTCATCCCAAGGGCAGTACAAAGGACTCAGGGGCATCCCTTTAGGTTGGAGGAAAGGAGATTTCACAAGCAACAAAGTAAAGGTTTCTTTACAGTAAGAGCAGTTAAAATGTGAAATTCATTACCCATGGAGACTGATTGTTAAAAAAAAAAAAAGATGGACATCCTTTTAAAAAGGAAAGGTATACAGGTGTAACGGGTGTTCGTGTCTGGTGTGACCCCCCCCCCCCAATCTCACATTGGCCCCTGTGGTCTATCCAGCCCAGTTACATGTCTGTGTATGATGGTGCACCTGTTGGCAACAGGACTCCTGAGCCTCCCACTTGATGGTATTGGGGGATGTCAAGCCGGACAGGTATCTGAGGTAGTGGGTGACGAGTCCTACTCACATTATGTGCAGCGCCTCCACCTCATCGAGATCTATGCATAGGCAGGTAGATGGTCCCGATGAGGAACTCCTTCGTGGTGGTGAGGGCCCCAGGAGAGTAATTGCAAACTCACACCAGGGGATTCTCTTTGCACAAGTCATCTTTATTGTACCAGAGGTGGGCCAGCTGCCCGTCGCAGTAATTCATCTCAGCCGCACATTCTCCTTGATTCCCTTCAAAAGGTACGCCCTCCCAATGGAGTGGGATTTCCTCTCCCCGTATGAAGATCACCCCTGCGCCAGGTCCCTGGACACAGTTGGCCTTAGATCACTTAAAGATTAGTTGGTACCCCTAGTTACGACACTAGGGGGCACCTTACACTTGTGACTTCAACCTTCCACTTCTATTCTCGTACGCACGCACTAACTTTAGGCAGTGTAGTGCCTTATATACCTCAGGAGGCAGGCACATCTCTGAGGTCACTAACAATGGACTCAGAACATGTAGCCACTCCCATCCATACATAGGGCACCTCACCAGGATGTGAGGGAAAACCTCCATAATTACTGCTGGCACTCCTGTAACTTACCAGGTCTTGCTGCCAGCAGGAGAGATGACAGTAGGCATTGTTAGGCATGACTACACAGGGATATACCAAATAAGTAAACATGGGAAGAAGGTTGATCCAGGGATTAATCCAATTGCCAATTCTTGGAGTCAGAAAGGAATATTTTTTTTTCCCCTTCATGAGGTTTTTTGTTTGCCTTCCTCTGGATCAATAAGTATAGATATAGGATAAATTATCTGTTGTCTAAATTTAGCATTGGTTGAACTTGATAAATGTACCTCTTTTTTCAACCTCATCTACTATGTAACTATGTAACTCACGCTGACTCTACTCTGTCTGACTCCCTACTCTGACCACCCTCACCTGCCTCTTCTTCCTCCATCTCACCTCAGGACTTTGCCGACTATTTGAAGGAAAAGGCGGAATCCATATTTTAGGACATCCCCTGTTTCCTCCTCCCATCTTACACCTCTTCCTAACTCTCCTCCTGCCTTCCTTGACTCTTTCTCCGCTGTCACGGAGGGTGTGTCACTGCTGATCTCTTCTCCCTCTATCACTTGATCTCTTGACCCCATTCCCCCCCATCTCCCAAAACCTCTTGCTCCTACTATAATCCCTATGCTCACACACATTTTTAACTCCTCCCACTACTCTGGTACCTTTCCCTCCTCAAACATGTAACAGTTATAACATTACTCAAAAACAGAAAGCTTGACCCTACCTGTCTTTCTAACTATCGGCCTGTCTCCCTCCTGCCTTTTGCCTCTAAAACTTTGAACATCTTGTATTCTCTCGCTTGCTCCATTTTCTCAACACCTATTCTCTCCTAGACCCTCTACAATCTGGCGTCCGCTCTGCTCACTCCACTGAAACAGCCCTCACTAAAATAACTAATGTAAAATAACCTTCATGCTGCCAAAGACTGTTCATTTATGTAACTGTACTTGTAACCATGTATTATTTGTTTTACTCTGTGCCCAGGACATATTTGAAAACGAGAGGCAACTCTCAATGTATTACTTCCTGGTAAAATATTTTATAAATAAATAAAAGACAGGTCATTACACTCTGCTCTTACTACTTGACCTTTCTGCAGCATGCGATATCGTGGACCACCCACCCCTCCTTCACATTCTCCATAGTCTTGGTATTCGTAACAAAGCTCTATCCTGGATCTCCTCTTACCTCTCCCATCGTACTTTCAATGTCTCTTCTGCTAACACCTCCTCCATCAATCTCTGTGGGGGTACCCCAGGGCTCTGTCCTGGGACCTCTCCACTTTTCGCTGTACACATTCTCTCTAGGTGACCTAATTACATCTCTTGGGTTTAACCATCACCTCTATGCAGACGACATACAAATTTACTTTTCAACACCGGACCTTACACCGGCTGTACACACCAACGGTTCTGAATGTCTCTCTGTGATATCATCCTGGATGGCCCTCTGCCGACAAACTTATGTCAAAACCAGAGCTCCTCATATTTCATCCCAACCCTGGCCCCCCTACCTCTTTCCACATTACTGTTGGAAGTTCTGTCATACACCCTGTAGCACAAGCACGCTGATAAGGGGTCACACTTGACTCCTCTCACATTCAAAAGTATCTAAAAGCTGTCGCTTTTTCCTCCGCTAAATTACAAAAGATACACCCTTTGTGAAATAAAGTTTAGTTTTACACATTTCATTGCCCTATTGTAATTAGATATTCTTTATTTTAGTATCCAGGTAACTGGAATACTTGGTATTAAAACTTGGTGCCAAACACGGTCATCGATTAATTCCCTAGGGCAGAGACAAATAATTAGTCTTAACGGTTGACAGTCTAGTTTGATATTGTTTAATTTACATATTAGAATTGGTATCCTAAGTGTGCACAGTCATACCTCGTTTCAAGTAATAACAGAGTTTGTCCAGAAGCATAGAAAAAACAAAAACACGGAACCCTACATTTAGACCCTCCAGATTATTAGTATTCACAAAAAGAAGCCATTTTTAATGTTATTGTCCTATGTTGGTGCTATGTTTTTTGTTTATTGATGTCCAGTAACATAAGATGCCTGGAATCAAACATTTATACAAATCACTGTCATCTAATCATTCCCCGCTTCCTGCACAGATCACTGGTCTCTTTTATGATAGTAATGATATATTATAGAATATCAGTGATCTTATTTGGTAGCCATAGACAAAGTAATTATAGGCATCCCATAGTGACTGAGTATTCATCCATCATAGGTAGGACAAAAAAA
The DNA here is from genome assembly GCF_040206685.1 of Ascaphus truei. Lineage (NCBI taxonomy): Eukaryota > Metazoa > Chordata > Amphibia > Anura > Ascaphidae > Ascaphus > Ascaphus truei. The sequence continues at coordinate 310,028,696 of NC_134487.1, read as the reverse complement.
GGAACCCAACATTTAGACCCTTTGGAGTGAGGGCCTGGAGTGTGCAGATCCACTTAAACTCTGTAAGAGTTTCTCAGTCTCCCTTTTTTGGGTCCAAGGGTAGGTAGTTGATGCCATAAAACTTTAAAGCCTGTATATTCGCATTGCACATATAACGTGTCTAGCTTTTGGAGTGCCTACCTTATTTCGGAAAGATCCTACTGTACATGTTCCAAAATTCTACGTCTGAGCTGACGCCGGGTCTTTCCCACATTTCTTACCATATACATATACAGTCTGGCAGTTAATTTATGTATTTTGTATTGTTTGGTGTCATTACAATTTGTGAATGTTTTGGAGGGGAACATATGGGCAGAAAGCCCTATGTTGATATAGAGTAAAGTACAAGCAAAGCTTAGATGTAGATCGGGTATACAGGAATAGTGCACTTTTCCTTACAAAGTTCCAAATAATCGAACAGAAACAATACATCCCAAGCACTCCCACGTGATGAATGAAAGACGTGGGAGTACTGGGAATGCGTTGTTTCTCTTATATAATTACAGGTGTTACATCTACTACAATGGAAGGACCTATGGGCTTTCTTAGGGATCAGTGTTTCATTAGTGGGTTATTCATAATGACTATGGACAGGTATATCTTTGAGCTACGAGAGACCGATTGGAAATTAGGTTTTATTCCTGTATGACTATTCTAAATATTAAACAAAGTACTACCTATAATCTGAAATTGTAATTGGAAGCCTCAAGAAAAAAAAAAAAGTGGAGTATATGTAGTGTCTTAAGGTGGTGTATGTTCAGGGTTTAGATATTTTTGGTTACCTGAAAGCAGTAATAGAAAAAGGAGCCCTTTTTATTGGTCGTTTTTTCCCAGTAGATAAGTTGATTTGGTTCATCTCTAGGTAGGAAACAGAATGAATGCAATGAACACATTTGTACAGTTTTTCAATAACAAATGCAAATTAAAATGGTGATCCATTAGTACAAAAATTAACCACCAGTAAAGATTATGTAATAAGATAAAATATAGGGAGAATAATAAAATCATTGTTATATAGCACAGATAATTTAAAGAAACAATGATTGTGTTCTAAAAGAAAATATAACCTAAGTTATGGATTCCCATGGCTCAATAACACAGAAATGCTGTACTTATCCAGGGTTAGAAGGGCAAAGTGGCAACTACAGCCTGAGAAGTACTGTACATGAACCATATGAATTTGGGCAACTCACAGTGTTTCACTTGTATCACAATTAAACTGGGAGTATATTGGGCAGAGAAGTTATAGAATGTGTAGGGTTTATCAGAGGTGACAAATCATACACTTGCAGTATTAATAATGGCTCCACATTATATTATTTGTAGTATTTAATTAGAGTGTACAGATGCAGGATCCCAGCTTTCAAAGACATGTATGGAACATCGCTTTCATACATTCCACTCACTTGTTATGAGGTGTAGTTCAGGATGACTGCAGTGAGCCAAGAGGAAAAAAAATGTATCTTGCAGCTTTCCAAGCCCACTGTTACATTCTCAGTGAAGCAATTTGTAATTAAATTACTGCCTTAGATGTGTGAAATGCACCAGAAATGTCTAGCACTCATTAACAAACATACCGTATTAAAACTTCGCAGGCTACACATATGAACACGACTCTCACCATAAATTTACAAACAAAATATACCTGGTGCATAGGGGAGAAAACAGACCAAAGAGACACTAGAGAAAGTGACCAGAGGGGGTCAATAAAGCCCCAATAAACTGTGCTCACGGTAAGCTAAAGTAATAGCAGGTATATGGCAACAGTGCATTAACTGAAAGTCCAGCTCCCCTAAATAGGGGTAATCACAACAAGGTCCCACGAGAACACCAAGCACAGAAACGGAAAATAACTTTTTAATAAATCTTACAATCCGACAAATACCTGACGGGATATATACAGTGATGATTAAAATCCCCAACGGCGAGATGGAGGCAAAGGTGTGTGGACACACCTAACCCTAAACCTACAGCAAACAGTTTACTCATGGCAGTTATCATCCAACACACATGATAAATAGCATCACAACAGGCCAATTTCTTCGTCTTAGACGAAACTGTTCAAATATGACAGAGTTTAGGACACGGGCCAAAGACACGACCAGGCGCTTCATCTAAAGGGTATATAAGAAAACCATAATCAAAAAGGCATACCGACGAGTAATAAATATCCCAGACCGTCACTATTGACTGACAATTCACGCACTGCCGACGTGTATACGGAGACTGTCCGTTTTGTCGGCACTTAAAGCAAATCAGTGGGGATCAATGTCACATCTTCCAGAAACACTGGCATATCTTACTACAGGATGATGATCTCTCTCAGGTTCTCCAGTCTACACCCAATATGGTTTGTTGTCGACCACGGAACCATAGGGACAGATTGGTACGTAACCATTATCAGACACAAACAACTAGAACTTGGCTAAGTCCCAACCATTTGAGACATTTGCATGTGGATGCTGTAAGTCGTGTCCATTCATTAAGGTTAGCAAGGAATTTTCTGACTCTCAATCTGTGGCTACGTACAAAGTCAATAGTTTCATCAACTATCTTACTACAGGGGAAGTGTATCTAATCATATGTTGCTGTAGAAAACAATGCCGGTGAGACGCACAGACCATTTAAAATCCCCTTACACAGTCCCCTTATTTCAGGGGCTCAAATGATTGGACAAATTAACACAATCATAAATAAAATGTTCATTTTGAATACTTTGTCGAGAATCCTTTGCAGGCAATGACTGCTTGAAGTATGGAACGCATGGACATCAACAAACGCTGGGTTTCCTCCTTTGTGATGCTTTGCAAGGCCTTTACTGCAGCCGTCTTCAGTTGTTTGTTTTGTGGGTCTTTCTGCCTTAAGTTTTGTCTTCAGCAAGTAAAATGCATGCTCGATAGGGTTGAGATCAGGTGATTGACTCAGCCATTGCAGAATATTTCACTTCTTTGCATTAAAAAACTCCTGGGTTGCTTTCGCAGTATGTTTTGGGTCATTGTCCACCTGTAAAGTGAAGCGCCGTCCAATCAACTTTGATGAATTTGGCTGAATTGGAGCAGACAATATATCCCTTTACACTTCAGAATTCGTCTGGCTGCTTCTGTCTCATCATCAATAAACACTAGTGACCCAGTGCTATTGGAAGCCATGCATGCCCATGCCATCACATTGCCTCCACCGTGTTTTACAGATGTGGTATGCTTCGGATCATGAGCCGTTCCAAGCCTTCTCCATACTTTTTTCTTCCCATCATTCTGGTACAGGTTGATCTTAGTTTCATATGTCCAAAGAATGCTGTTCCAGAACTGGGCTGGCTTTATTAAATATTGTTTTGCAAAGTCTAATCTGACCTTTCTATTCTTGAGGCTTATGAATGGTTTGCACCTTGTGGTGAACCCTCTGTATTTGCTCTCGTGAAGTGTTTTCTTTATGGTAGACTTGGATAATGATATGCCTACCTCCTGGAGAGTATTCTTCACTTGGCTGGATGCTGTGAAGGGGTTTTTCTTTACCATGGAAAGGATCCTACGATCATCCACCACTGTTGTCTTCCGTGGACGTCAAGGCCTTTTTTTTGTTGCAGAGCTCACCAATGCGTTTTGTTTTCTCAGAATGTACCAAACTGTTGATTTGGCCACTCCTAATGTTCCTGCTATCTCTGATGGATTTTTTTTTTTTTTTTTTGCAGCCTTAGGATGCCCTGTTTCCCTTGCATTGAGAGCTCCTTTGACCGCATGTTGTGGGTTCACAGCAACAGCTTCCAAATCCGAATGCCACACTTGGAATCAACTCCAGACCTTTTACCTGCTTAATTGATGATGAAATAACGAAGGAATAGCCTACCCCTGTCCATGAAACAGCTTTTGAGTCAATTGTCCAATTACTTTTTGTCCCTTGAAAAAGAGGGGGCTACATATTAAAGAGATGTAATTCCTAAACCCTTCCTCCAATTTGGATGTGAATACCCTCAAATTAAAGCTGATAGACTGCACTTTAAGCCCATATTCATTATTTAACTAACTTGAATTTATTTTGGTTCACAGCCGAAATAACAAAAACTTGTATCAGTGTCCAATTATTTCCGGACCTAACTGTATAGTTAATATACTTGGAATATCTTGCTGGTATTAAGTGCAGTTTATTGAGGCTCTAGTGACCCCCTGTGGTCACTTTCTCTAGTGTCTTACGTATTAAAACCTCTCCAATAACACAAAAAGTCAATGTTTTTATGATGGATATAATTTTTTTTTTTTTTTTTTTAAAAGCAACATCCCACAGGTACCTATATTTTTGGCTACAGAGAATAGCATTGGGCTATATTTACGAAGCCGTTCTACTACATAAGACACCTTCCAGCACAACTTAGTGAAAATAAACTGCAGGGCCCAGTCATGTAAATCAGCTGCAAGGTGCCTTCTGACACAAGGTTTTTTCTTCTTTTAGAGTAAAACAGCTTGGTTAACATGGCCCATTCACTTACAATCGAGCATTGAGGCGTCTTCCAGCACATAAGGAGTTTTAAAGCAGCAGTCCCAGCTGCCGTTTATTTATTTTATTTTTTCCCTTTAATATGTGCATCAATAATTAATTAGCCAAGTTGCCGATCTATCAAGATTCGGCTCGAAGGATCACTAAATGGCTGTCAGTGCAGCAGAAGAGGACCAAAGATGAAACATTCTGTGGGAAAGATCATGTGGCAAGGCAGTCACTAGATACAATTAGTGCACTGCTGGAGAAAGGGCAGGGCACAAAAAGGGGTGTGCCAGAGAGAAAGAAGATGTCACTTTGTAAATGGATGCTATAGAAACAAAAAAATGCTGGTTACATTATAATACATTAAAAATGTAATTAAGAGTTGTTTAAAAAAATGCTATAAGTTTTTTCTTATAGTACAGAACTGATTTATTTAAAAAGAAAAAAAAAGTAGGACATTGCTTGGTCTGCAGCTTTAAGGAATAGACCTTTTTACTAAATTTGGTCTAGTGTGTTGGTAGAGATTGAAGAGGAAATTTGAAGAAGATCCTGTGCTTTTACTATAAAAAAAAAACAAACATGCAATAAATCAGATTTGATTCACATTTTACATGGATGAAAGCAGGAAACAAACCTGTAGGCCTCACAATATCAACTCATCAGTATAAACTCCGTGTTTAGCAAGAAATATGTTACATGAAGACTTACCCCCAAAATCAAGTCTGTAGTTAAACTTTGTAGTTGCAAAAAATACAGATCCAAGTGGGTTCATTTTGAAATTCCTTTCCACTTCTTCGCTGCTAATAGAGCAATGTGTCGTGGAACTGGTCTACAAAACGCATCAAATATAGGAGGGGAAAAAAAAATACAAAACAAAGTAATACTGTACATACACAGTTACAAGTCTGGATGTATGGCATCAACAATGAAATGTAGAGCTGTGTATGGCTAGGTGATGGAATCTACTGAGTAAATACAAGCTGTGACTGTTGCACAGGTAGTGACAGCTATTTCTTTAACACTACAGGTTTCAGTTAACTCCACATGAAAACTCACGGTGCCCCTGTATAAATGTTCAAGTGTGCAGGTAAAAGCATCAAGTCATAGTGGTTGACGGGAAGACGTATTTACTGCTCATACAATGTTACAAATTGTGCAGGCATTAAAAGGAGCAGTTCCTCCTTTTAAGTATGGGAAGCAGGGGTTCTCTGGATTTGAACCATGTTAATTTCTGCTCAGGGAAGTCCATGGTTCCCTAATACTTACCATGGTGGGCGTCACTGGAATCATCCCCTCCAGGATTAAATCTCCTGCGTTACGCAGGCCAATAGGAAGCCAGAACGTCATTTGAGACACCAAAGACTGAGTTGCTCATAATCCCACCTAAAGCAAGCTCTATTGAGCTCTTTATCAGTTAATAGCACTACAATTCATCCAGTTCTCCAAACCCATTGTTTAGGCGCCATATTTGAATCTTTTAGCATCCTGTAATCTTAAGGCTGGGATAATACACTCTGCTTGCTTGCGAGAGTGCGAGCGCATGCCGTGCAGCGCAGCTCTAGTACAAGCGATCTGTAAACTCTTCAGGAAAGTGATATTCAGGCGATGGAAGGCGTGTTGGGGGGGCGAGGCGCACGGCCGTGACGTCACGTGGCTGGTTTGCCCTCATTGGCTGAACAACCGCCGTAACCATTGCTCGGCCGCCGCGCCAAAAGACAAAAATCTTTGTCTTTTGAAACGCGGTCCCGCCATCGCGCTCAGTCATAGGGAGTCTGCAATTTGTTTTTGCTGCCCGCGAGCACAAAAGCAGAGAAAATGCCCTGACTAATGCTATGGTAAAATCTTACTTTTTTCTTCATAACATTGATACAATACGACCTTTTTTCTGTTGTTCTACTACTAAAAAGTTCATGCATGCCCTTATCCCCCCTCTCATCTGTACTATTACAACAATCTCCTATGGCGCCTCCCTGTTTTGTACACTGGAAATATATTCAAAATGCTGCTGTGAGGATAACTCTGCCTGTCTACTCCAGAGAACTCTGCTAGCTCCCTATTAAAATTCTACATTTACTACAAAATTCTTCTTCCCTACTTCAATGCTCTCAACTCCTTAGATCTGGTTTAAGCTCTCGCTATACCCATACTTGCTCCTTATGCTTTGCCCAGGTCTGTCTTCTCTCTACCAGGTCACTACATCTCTCCTACACCTACAGCCTCTCTCACATGGCGGCCCTGTACCTCTGGACTACCTCCATCTCCATGACCAACAAAATCATCTCTCCTCTCCATCTCCAAAACTTCAATCTCGTTTGTTTAATTAGTCCTAGATGATCACTGCTCAAACTACAGTATGCTCTTATATGTACATTAACCATTGCACTTAAATGTACTCTGTCTGTTAGTTGCCCCACATGCCAATTAGATTGTAAGCTCTTTTGGAAAAAGACTCCTTTTTCCCCAATGTTACATTTATGCATTGATGCACTTATCCTATATATACGTATTATTATATACCATATATTGTAATTTTCGTAAAAATTGTAAAGAGCTGCATACCTGGTGGTTGCTATAAAAATATATTAACCTGTAAATTCGCCCCTAAATTGCAATTGAAAAAAAATATATGGGTACCAGCAGTAATTTTCAATGATCATAGCTTCAGTACATTCCTTATATTCAGTTATGCTAAAGGCAGGCATATCGATTTTAAGTAACCTGCAATTTGCCAGAACTCCTAAGCAGGGGGAATCTCTGTGATAAGATACCAGCAGTCCAACTCCAGGGGAACCTTTGGTACAGGTAAATTAAAAATATATATATTTAAAAAAAAAAAAGGAATTTCTGCTTTAAAACTAATGCAGGTGAATCACAGAGCTTTAAAGCTTCTATGATTGAGGCCGAGATATGGAGTGCCTTTAATAATGATAACCCAATATCTTTGACAAAGGGCTGTGGTAAGAACTGTCAAGACGTCAATTGAACAGTAAATAGCATACAGTATGCAACTACCAAGCCTTTAACGAACAGATAAAATGAAGGGCGCTAAGCTTTAGCATGCCTTAATTCATTTGAATAGAAGTGAACCTTTAGTGAACCTGGGCCCAAGACTCGCAGGGTGATACCAAGGGGATATTGACTTGAATGGGGATTTATGGATGAAAAAGGCCCAAATGGCTGTTTTGGACAGTACAGAATAAGGCCCAAAGTTAGTTGGTGCTAAATGTCAGAGAAAATACACCACAATAACACATTAAACATAAATTAAAACTATGCTCCCCATACATAAAATATATAAAGATTAAAGCAGCAATGCCACCCAAAATAGCTGGTGATTATTTGTACATAATTGGAACTGGTGAGTTGGTGCACTTCCAGGATTTTTAAAAATCTGCTAATCTGCAATGGATCAGATCAGCCCCTCAGGTTCCAATTATGTTAAAGAAAAAACTGAAGTCAATGAAGTTGCTCTTTCCAACCATCGTCTTCCAATGCAATTATACAGTTTCAACATCAAAACAAGTTAACGCAAAAAATATCTAATAGGGCAGCACACTTTCCAATTTAATTTCTGGCTGGATCCAAAAAAAAAACAAGTAATAGGGCTAGACATGTACAGCAATGTAATTGTATGCATATCAAGAGAGATATGCCATACTTCAACATATAGTAAGCATAACATCTGTACAATAACATATTACCTTAGTTTTATAGCGAGTTGCTTTGTGGAAAATTGCACTTGGCTGCCTGAGAAACTGTAATAAAATTAGCTGTGGCACAGTGCAAAGCCAATGTCAAGATACTGTAGACTAGAGGCTGGATTTGGCCCATGGGCAACAAGTTGAAAACCCCTGTTACAGGAAATAGTGCGTTAATAAAATAGGGGGAAATATGTGATGTGTTTTAAAGGGTATGTGCTTGTACTGCAACACGTTCTGCACATATGTTCTCTTATCAAATACAAGTCATACAATAGTCATATAATTTTAGGTTACCTCGAACATATGCCACTTGCCGCACTCTGCCAAGTAAAACCAGCCCCATTGTGTTTCTGAGATGTCCATGGCCTCCAAATCTTCATTTTTTATAGTCGTTCCCATTTCTTCTTTAATATATTCTACCTGTAATGTAATATACAAGCATTTAAATGTTTTTACTGATCATTAAAAAATACAGACCGATGGCCAAAGAACCAGGTACACGAGGGATGAGGGAGTGTGTCGTGGACTTGCACAATGGTAAATCGGCAGCTTCTTGGTGCAGTAAGCTGCAAGGTAGCCAAGCTTAGGTATAGGGTAGAAGTAGGGTGGGGAGGGAAAACAAGAAGGGGCTGATAGTGTAATAAATTACAAAACACCTTTAAAGCTGCAGTTCAGGCTCCCGTGTTTTTTTTTTTTTAGTTTTTTTTTTAAAAACTTCAATAGTTTTATCTAGGCAATCTCTACTTACCTAAAAAAACTGCATAGCTGTTGGTTAATTCGTTCTCCGTCTATTGATCGGCAAAGTTTGGCGACATCTTTAAATATGGGGAATGTAAATCGTTGCTATAGGAACAAGAATGCTTGTTAAAATAGAATACAAGAACATTGGTCTTTCAAAGTTTTTTTTTTAAAACAGAAAATGCTAAAAGTATTTTTTCTTACTACAGAACTGATTTATTAAAAAAACACACATGCAGGATATTGCCTGAACTGCAGCTTTAATACACATACACATTAAAAAAACCCTGATGGCGTACTCACAATTTGCACTGCCACTCCGAATGTCACCTACTGTCCGGCCTTCCTGCCTCTCAATTATCTCCCCTACAATCTATCCTAAACAATACTGCTAGAATCACTTTACTCTCTCCTAAATCTGTCTCAGCGTCTCTCCTGCTGAAATCCCTCTTATGGCTTCCAAATCCCTCTTATGGCTTATGTATCACTCAATTCTCCTCCTCACTTTAAAGGCTATACACTCTTCTGCCTCTCCTTACATCTCAGCCCTAGTTTCTCGCTATACCCTTGGCCGACTCTTGTATTCTGCTCATGTATGTCTTGTCTACCTCTCTTCTCTCTAAAGTCCTCTCCCTCCTACAACCTCTCCACAACACCTCTGGATTGTCCTTCCCCTCAATATCCAACTGGCACCCTCCCTCCACCTTTAAAACTTATGTAAAAACACAAGTCTTTAACAAAGCAAACAGGTAGCTCCGCTGGCTGATACTAAACATCTCGGATGCACTGACCTTGACCCCTTACAGACACTTACCTTAACACCCTTCTACTGTCTCTAAGTTCTCTCTAATTACCATGTAGGTTGTAAGCTCCTTGGGGCAGGGACTCCCTTTCCTTTTGTCACTCATGTCTGTAGCGCTTTTTCCCATTATGTGTTATAATATTATGTCACGTGAATTACTGCTGTGAAGCGCTATGTACCCGGTTGGCGTTATAGAACTAAAGATATACATACAGTCATGTGAAAAGGAAAGTACACCCTCTTTGAATTCCATGGTTTTACATATCAGGACATAATAACAATCATCTGTTCCTTAGCAGGTCTTAAAATTAGGTAAATACAACAACACATGACATATTACACCGTGTCATGATTTAACAAAAATAAAGCCAAAATGGAGAAGCTGTGTGAGAAAAACTAAGTACACCCTTACTGCTTCCATAGGAATTAAGATGCTAAGTAGCAGACAGGTGCTGCTAATCAAATGCCCTCGATTAATTGATCATCAGCAAGTGTGACCACCTCTATAAAAGCCAAAGTTTTATCAGTTTGCTGGTCTGGAGCATTCAGGTGTGTGTTAACACAATGCCAAGGAGGAAAGACATCAGCAATGATCTTAGCGAAGCAATTGTTGCTGCCCATCAATCTAGAAAGGGTTATAAGGCCATTTCCAAACAATTTAAAGACCATCATTCTACAGTGAGAAAGATTATTCTAAAGTGGAAAACATTCAAGACAGTTGCCAATCTTTCCAGGAGTGGACTCCCAGCAAATACACCCCAAGGCCAGACCGTGCAATGCTCAGAGAAATTGCAAAAAACCCAAGAGTTACATCTCAGACTCTACAGGCCTCAGTTAGCATGCTAAATGTTAAAGTTCATGACCGTACAATTAGAAAAAGATTGAACAAGTATGGTTTGTTTGGAAGGGTTGCCAGGAGAAAGCCTCTTCTCTCTAAAAAGAACATAGCAGCACGGCTTAGGTTTGCAAAGTTGCATCTGAACAAACCACAAGACATCTGGAACAATGTCCTTTGGACAGACGAGACCAAAGTGGAGATATTTGGCCATAATGCCCAGTGTCACATTTGGCAAAAACCAAACACAGCATATCAGCACAAACACATCATAGCAACTGTCAAGCACGGTGGTGGAGGGGTGATCATTTGGGCTTGTTTTCAGCCACAGGACCTGGAACCTTGCAGTCATTGAATCGACATTTAAAACCAGAGACATAACATAAAACACAGACAGAGCTCAGTGCACATCCAGTATAAGTTATTGAATCGACCATGAACTCCTCTGTATACCAAAGTATTCTAGAGTCAAATGTGAGGACATCTGTCCGACAGCTAAAGCTTGGCCGAAATTGGGTCATGCAACAGAACCCTGATCCCAAGCACACCAGCAAATCTACAACAGAATGGCTGAAAAAGAATCAAAGTCCAGACCTCAACCCGATTGAAATGCTGTGGCAGGACCTTAAGAGAGCTGTGAATAAACAAATGCCTGCAAACCTCAATGAACTGAAGCAACATTGTAAAGAAGAGTGGGCCAAAATTCCTCCACAACGATGTGAGAGACTGATAAAGTCATACAGAAAATGATTACTTCAAGTTATTGCTGCTAAAGGCTTTTCTACAAGCTATTGAATCATAAGGTGTACTTAGTTTTTCACACATGGCTTCTCCATTTTGGTGAAATAAATCATGACACGGTGTAATATGGCATGTGTTGTTGTTCATCTGAGGTTGTATTTACCTAATTTTAAGACCTGCTAAGGAACAGTGATTGTTATGTCCTGATATGTAACACGATGGAATTCAACGAGGGTGTACTTTCTTTTTCACATGACTGGACCTGACGAGGGGGAGTGTTTCCCTGAAACATTGTGCTTTTCCTGCAAATAAATGCATACTTTTTTTTTAATGTCATTTTGACTTGGCTAAATGTTGTTCCTATGTGCAGAGGGATATTCTGTTCTGAATTTGTTTGATTGTTTAAGGTTAACATACATACAAAAAAAAGAACTGTTTAAAATGTGCTCATAGAAAGTAGACAACTTTGTATCCCAAGGATTTTCATGAGAAATACAAGAAATCAAAAGCCATAAATAGACAACTCTCCTTGTCTACTTTAAAGGTAAGCTCCAGTCTAGAAATATATAATCACTATTCTTATGTCAACATATTTTAAAATAGTTGTGGTTATCCGGTTTACCTCTTGTCTAGCCAGTGTGTGTGTGTGTGTGTGTGTTTCTGTTCACCTCTTTGGGCTCTCCCCCTTCGTTGGTTGCGTGTTTCTAGCTGGCACATACATGTATTAAATTGCATTTTTAGAGGCCTGGCCTTGTTTGGAATTCCACTCACCATACAGTAATAATATTATTATTATTATTAAGTTTTTACGTTGCGCTTAACAGAGACATTTTGCAGGCTGAGGTCCCTGCCCCGTGGAGCTTACAATCTATTTTTTGGCGCCTCAGGCACAAGGAGATAAAGTGACTTGCCCAAGGTCACAAGGAGCCGACACCAGGAATTGAACCAGGCTCCCCTGCTTCAAACTCTCAGTGCCAGTCACTGTCTTTACTCACTGAGCCACTCCTTCTCCCCTACGTATGGTCTATACTCACCTCTACCATCCCACAGGGCACTTTCATTGAAACTGAAAGGGTTAAAATTACTAGTCTGTCCTCCATTTTGTGAATTTATGATGTAGCCAGGTCCCCCCTGCCCCCCCCCCTGGTGCCGCCGAGTCCAATGGTGGCCCCGCCAGCCGATTGCAAGGGTGAGGGCGGTCAGGATCCTGCTTGGGGGTTGCCGGGGACGTGTGCGGCCGGTTGCCAAGGCCGCGATCGCGTTGCAGGGCTCCCGGCGCTCCCGAAGCAGGGCGGTGAGGGCGCCGCCATTGCGCATTGTCTCGCGCATGCGCAGTGAGAGCCAGGCGCCGGGAGGACCCCAAACAGCTCGCGCATGCGCAGGAAGGAGCCCGCGAAACCCTAGCCTACCAGGGAAGGCTCTAAGCAGGGACTACGCGTCCCATGAGCCTCTGCGCACCCCACGTGACGCCAAGTAGCCAATAGGTCTAGAGTATCTCCCTGTGGAGGGAGATAGATACATTTTGCGCGCTTAGCCCACGCTAGTCAGTGCTGAATCAAGAGAGCTAGGGGAAGGAGGTGAGTGCAGGGGTCTGTGACCCACTGCATTAGGCCAGGTAACCCCCTAGGCCAAAGATAGGTTCTCACTCCCCAGCTTGTGGTGCTACAGTGACAGGCCCTAGGTTAGGGACCCTGTCACAGTAGTACTAGTGATAGATAGGGACACAGCGGACGCTGCGCTTCCTGAAAAGAGACTTGGGCTCAAGTCTGTGCCCCAGAGACAGAGACTATCCCAAGGGTGGGATCGCCCCTGGCGGACCCCGTGCGAGGAAACACAGGATCAGACGGAATCACCAAGCGGCAGATCCTTTGCGATGTGGCGTGCAGGTCCGAGTGCAAGAGCGCTCGGCAGGTTCCCCATAAGAGCACCAACGTATACCATATTCATTATCCTTACACATAGTGGCAGCGCTGACCACGGGACAAAGCGGTTAGGCTCTGGACACGGTGTGGGTATACACAGTGGGGGGTAGGTACACTCCTAGTGGAGTGAGAGACATTGTGAGGACTGAGTTACACGGTGGAGTTACCCCCTAGGGGGTGTGTTAGAAGTGTATTTTATAAGTGTGTGTTATTGCCTGCATATATATAAACTGGTTATATACATCCTCGTGTATGTACTTACTATATATGTGGGTCCTGTGTAGGCAACCTTCTACATTTCTAGAACCCTGCACAGGTGGAGGCGCTGTAAATCAGATCGAGCTGACGAACTTACCCCAGGTTCCCAACAAGCGGAGGCTCAGGCCTCTTGTGAACCTACAGGTATATGCACCACACCTGGTAACATAGGTTTCCACCCACACACACTGTATCTGTGATTGGGATAGAGGGAATACCCGTTACATTTGGAGGCGCTGCTGAGATTCAGACCTGGGGTGCCCTATTCAAAACAGTATCATAAGAGATCAGCAACATGGCAATTCCCTCACGTCAAGAGGTCCATGCGTGGGCCACCTCCGTCGAGAAACCACCTAGTCACGTCGTGGCCGTAGGGAACGCCCAGCGTTAGTGGCGGAAACTGACATCCGGGACTCGCTGAGGAAGCTATTAGGACCAGATAAAGTATGGCGCCGTGGCAGGGTGTACGACTACTTGTAATAGGAGCGCCATATTATTCACTGTGGGGCGGGACATATGCCAAGAAACGGCCGCGAACACTCTAGTAGCCCCCGAGTGCCCACCAGAAGGTTACTCCCTTATATACTCGGAATTACCAGTCATACAGGAAATGTTTTCATCAAGGTGTCCCACTCAGGTTCCCGAGGAACCATCCGCCAGTACTTGGCCACTAACTACACCAGTGTCAAGTACTCCAAACCGGGTAGACCGCGTCCCACCCAAAGTCTCCTTTACCCCAAGCGCTCTCACGGGAGCCACTAGTTGGGTTGACAGTCCGCCCCCCTCACCCGCACCCGGCCTCCGTGCGATGAACTCCCGGCCTATCAGAGACAGAACGGTAATTAATGAAGGTTCCGTAATGGGGGTGACACTCCCTCAATTCGTAGAAGCCATCACCATGGTCTCCCAGTCTCAAGGCTACCGGAAACTCAAGGCCTTCTCGGGAGTACTTCCAATACCCCAGGGGGAGGAAGGGATAGACCTTTTGAGGGAGAATGCATTAAAAGTCGTGGAAAAATGGTCGTGCACTGACACCGTAAAAAGGCAGTGTATCATGGAGTGTCTCAGGCCTCCTGCTTCTACCATTGTAACCATCCACAGGGACCAACACCCAGAGTTGATGGCGTTGGAGATAGTGGAGTTCCTGTTGGAAGCATACGGACTAGCAGAAGATGAAGAGCGATCTGGACGAAGTACTTCAATCTTTATCAGAAGGAGGGAGAGGACTTGTCGGCCTTTATACACCGTCTGCAGCTGGTCTTGGGAATCCTACTCAATCGTAAGCTGATTCCTGCCTCTGGGATGGATGAAGCGCTTCATAAGCAGTACCTAAGGGGATCAAGCCCCACTCACCCCATAGCCAATATGCTCCACAGCAAAATAATGGACGGTGGTCCCTCTACATTCACCGAGTTGCTGCGCCAAGTGAAAATGCAGGAAGCACATGCTATGTTACACTCTACCACAAAACCTAAGAGCCCCTCCGTCTCAAAGGGAAAGGGCTCTATGGAGAAGGAAGAGTCTGCTGCCCCGTCCAAGGGGTACAAGCCAAGTCCCACCGACAGACCACCTTCCCAGTCTAAGGTTCGTCCAGAACGGCGCGAGGTTGTGTGCTATAACTGCGATAAGAGAGGTCACTTCGCCAGTAACTGTCCAAAAAGGGAGGGCCATCCAGAGGAAGACCCTCCCGATAGAGGGAAAGCGGCCCGGTCAATGGTCTGCCGCGAACACATGGCGGAATCTGACCCAGAACCCCCTTCTTCTGGAACCGAAGATGTCCCTTCTGACTCCGGCCCCAGTGATGATGCCTCACCAAGGGAAGCTTACAGTAAAGTAGGCCCTGCGGCCATCGTGCCTGTTGTACTGGAAGGGATCTACGCATCGGCCCTACTGGACACGGGGTCACAAGTGACCATAATATACCGCAAGTTCTATGACCAGCACCTTAAACACTGCCCCGAGGTCGGCCGAACATATGAAGGTTAGGAGGTTAAGTAATGAAGACTACCCCATCGATGGGATTGTAAGGGTTCAACTGGAAATACTCCAACTGAACACCGGCAAGAAACACCCCATGCATGTGGCGGCAATGGTATGCCCGGAGCCAAAAGACCAGTGCAAGTATCCAATCATCTTGGGAACCAATACTGATATAGTACAAGCTGTAATCAGAGCCTACTTGAAAGAGAACAACGAGTTACCGCTAGCCAATTCGCTTCTAGATCCCGTCTTACGAGAAGAGTGCAAACGGGTATATGCCTTGGAGCATCACGGGAATCTCTACAATCGTCAACGCGGACTGACGACCATATTACCAGGGGGAGTGCAACGAATGGCCGTCTGGTGCTGTTACCCCGAACGAGAGGAGGACGATCAGCTCTTCTCTTTGGAGAGAACCCCAGAGGAAGAAGTTCAGAGAGGGTATAGGGTACTACCCGAAGTGAGGGAATGGACGACTAAAATTCCTCCACGAACTTACGTGTATGTGCAGAACATCTCCCCATTCCCGATGGAACTTGATGCCGGACAGAGTCTGGGTTGCATATATCCGGTCTGCCCTGTGGAAACCACTCCCCAGGTGAATGCGGCGGCAGCAAATGAGCGGTTAGTCGATTTGGACTTCAACTTCGGCGAGTCGACATTGACAACTGAGTGGGAAGAGCGGCTGACAGCCCAGTTGAATAAACGAAGGATGGTGTTCTCAACGAGTGAGATGGATGTGGGGTGCAGTCGCAGCGCTCAACATACCATTAGACTGAATGACGCCACTCCGTTCCGTGAACGTTCTCGTCGCATCGCCCCTAGGGATGTGGACGATGTAAGGAACGTCTTGCAAGAAATGGGGACCGCTGGGATATTGACGGAGTCTCGGAGCCCTTACGCCTCTCCCATAGTGGTGGTGAGGAAAAAGAATGGGTCCGTACGGCTGTGTGTCGACTATCGGACTCTGAACAACCGTACGATACCGGACCAGTACAACCTTCCTCGCATTGAAGAGATTCTGAATGCTCTGAACGGAAGCCAGTGGTTCAGCGTGCTCGATCTACGATCCGATACCCATGAATGCAGAGGATCAGGAGAAAACAGCCTTAGTCTGTCCCTTGGGGTTCTACCAATTTACTCGTATGCCCCAAGGTATATGTGGGGCTCCTGCTAAGTTCCAATGACTAATGGAGAAGACTATCGGAGACATGAACCCTCGGGAGTGTCTAGTCTACCTGGACGACATCATTGTCTTCGGAAGAACTCTGGAAGAGCACGAAGAGAGATTGCTGAAAGTGATAGACCGTCTTGGGAAAGAAGGGTTGAAATTGCCCTCGACAAGTGTCGCTTCTGTCACACCTCGGTGACTTATGTGGGACACATCGTGTCAGCTCAAGGAATCGCCACTGACCTAGCCAAAGTCGAAGCGGTCGTGAACTGGCCTCGTCCCGAGAATGTTACGGAGCTGCGATCCTTCCTGGGTTTCTGCGGGTATTACCGTCGCTTCGTGGAAGGGTACTCTTGTCGCGCTAAACCCCTGAACAATCTGTTGAAGATATACCCCGAAGATACAGGAAGGAAGGCCACGTCGGCCTGTCAACCTTTTGGCAAAAAATGGACGCCTGAGTGTGAACGGGCCTTCCTGAAGTTGAAGAAAAGTCTGACCGAAGCGCCGGTGCTTGCGTATGCTGACCCAGAACAACCATACGTTCTGCATGTGGATGCAAGTCTAAATGGCTTGGGCGCCGTCTTGCACCAGAAGCACCCCGAGGGCCTTCGCCCTGTGGCTTACATCAGTCGCAGTCTGACACCAAGTGAACAGAAATACCCTGTCCACAAGTTAGAATTTCTGGCTCTCAAATGGGCCATCACGGAAAAACTCCACGACTACCTGTACGGTGTTACGTTTGAGGTAAGGACGGATAACAATCCCCTCACGTACATCAATACCTCGGCCAAATTGGATGCAGCAGGGCACCGATGGTTGGCAGCTCTAAACAATTACCAATTCTCCCTGAAGTATAAGCCGGGCCTTTGAATGTAGGAGCTGACGCCCTATCCCGAAGACCAGGGCTAAGTGCTACTCCACATGATGAGGAATGGGAAGAACTCCCAGGGCCAGGGGTGCGAGCTATGTGTAGCACTGCCGCCATCAACGACCTAGTGGCCTTCTCCGAATTACGGGTTGCAGATTCCTTGGGATGCCAGTCGCAGGCCGTCCCCGCAGCCTACTGCGACCCGAAAGGAATGAATATAACTCATGACAAAGTGCTGCGGTGGAAAGATCTAGTGGACTACCAAATACAGGATCCTGTAGTTAGTATTATTAGGCAAGCAGTTGAAAAGAGGAATCCAGCTCTCTTGAAGCGTGCTCCCAAGGACTTGGTCGCGTTGCTCATGCGGGAAGCGGACAAATTTGAAATAGACAACTGCTTACTCTATCGGGTGGTGCAATACCACAAACACCCTGATAGACGACAACTAGTCCTCCCTAAGAACTTGCAATACATGGTGTTGAAGTCCCTACATGATGAGCATGGACATCTCGGTGTAGAGAAGACCTTTGGGTTGGTCAGAGACCGTTTTTTTTGGCCCAAGATGCGAGAGGCCGTAGAACAACACTGTCGCCATTGTACTCGGTGTGTACAACGCAAGACCCTGCCTACTAGAGCAGCACCTATGGGCCATCTGAAAAGTTCTGGCCCCATGGACCTTGTGTGTATGGATTTTCTGTGCATTGAGCCTGATAGTCGAGGAATATCCAACATGCTGGTCATCACGGACCATTACACCCGGTATGCCTAGGCCTTCCCCACTAAAGATCAGAAAGCCATCACGGTGGCAAAAATATTATGGGAGAAGTACTTCGTGCACTATGGTCTTCCAAACCGCCTTCACTCAGACCAAGGTCGGGATTTTGAGAGCACTTTGATCCGAGAACTGCTCAAAATGCTGGACATTGCCAAATCACGAACGACCCCATACCATCCCGAAGGAGATGCGTTGCCCGAACGATTTAAATCGAACCTTACTGGACATGTTCGGTACTCTACAGAGTGCTCAGAAGACTGAATGGAGCCGACACGTGGAGGCCCTGGTGCATGCATACAATTGTACCTGACACGAGTAAACTGGATTCTCCTCATACTTCCTCATGTTTGGGCGAGAGGCGAGACTGCCCGTGGATGTACGTCTCAGAGTATCGACGGATGGGATACACAACGCTACCCATTTCAAATATGTGCAACGACTCAAAGACAGCTTACAACAGGCGTACCAACAGGCTGAAAAATCCACAGCTAAGCTGAATGCTGACAATAAAAGGCGATACGACCATAAGGTCAAATATCGGGAACTTCGTCCTGGAGATGCTGTGTTGCTTCGCAATCTGGGAGTCCCGGGCAAGCATAAATTGGCTGACCGATGGAGAGATGGGGTATATGAAATAGAATCTCAAATGCCTGGCCTACCGGTCTATCGCATCAAAGACACTGACGGCCGGGTAAAGGTATGGCACCGTAATCATCTTCTCCCCATTCCACAAGTGGGAAATGAGGAAGCAGAGATACTGGCCACACTGCTCAACGGTGAGTTCGATTCCACCGAGATTGGCCAAGAGACTGTACCTGACCCTACCAATCTTGAGACTCTGGAAGATCCCATGGAAGAACCCTCTCAAAGGGATTCTCCCAATGAAGGGGCATCTCCCGGAGGAGCTACGGGTAAAGGGCCCCGTAGGCCAACGCCTACTACGGTGGCACCAACAGACCAGCCTTTGGATCCACAGAGCCTGTGCTTTGTGCCAAACAGAGCCTTTTCAGAGACATTTCTCCCCTCAAGGGAAGAGGCTGAGCCTCAGGACTATACTTATTACTCACCAGAGGGAGTTGCGGAAGAACAGCTCCGCAGAAGCCAAAGAATAAGGTACCCTCTCAACCGGGTAACCTATGATCAAATTGGGGCACCCCATTATGAGGCTCAGCAGTGGGCTCGCAGCAGAATGCAGTCCGTCATTGTGATGTTCACTGAAATGTGCAATCTGATCTAGAGATAAGTTAAGATCGCATTTATTGTTGCAATTTTTATTATATAATGGGGCCATGCATATTTTCATTATATAAATTCTGTACATAGTTATATTCAGTTGTATCCCAAGCGAAGGCGTTGAGGTTTTTACCAGGGGGAGGATGTAGCCAGGTCCCCCCCTGCCTGTCAGCACCCCCCTCACCTTGCTGGCGATCGAGGGTGCCACCGAGTCCAATGGCGGCCCCGCCAGCCGATTGCAAGGGCGGTCAGGATCCTGCTCGGGGGTTGCCGGGGACGCGTGCGGCCGGTTGCCAAGGCCTCGATCGCGTTGCAGGGCTCCCATGAGCCTCTGCGCACCCCACGTGACACCAGGGAGCCAATAGGTCTAGAGTATCTCCCAGTGGAGGGAGATAGATACATTTTGCGCGCTTAGCCCACGCTAGTCAGTGCTGAATCAAGAGAGCTAGGGGAAGGAGGTGAGTGCAGGGGTCTGTGACCCACTGCATTAGGCCAGATAACCCCCTAGGCCCCAGATAGGTTCTCACTCCCCAGCTTGTGGTGCTACAGGGACAGGCCCTAGGTTAGGGACCCTGTCACAGTAGTATTAGTGATAGATAGGGACATAGCGGACGCTGCGCTTCCTGAAAAGAGACTTGGGCTCAAGTCTGTGCCCCAGAGACAGAGACTATCCCCAGGGTGGGATCGCCCCTGGCGGACCCCGTGCGAGGAAACACAGGATCAGGCGGCAGATCCTTTGCGAAGTGGCTTGCAGGTCCGAGTGCAGGAGCGCTCGGCAGGTACCCCATAAGTGCACCAACGTATACCATATTCATTATCCTTACACATAGTGGCAGCGCTGACCACGGGACAAAGGGGTTAGGCTGTGGACACAGTGTGGGGATACACGGTGGGGGGCAGGTACACTCCTAGTGGAATGAGAGACATTGTGAGGACTGAGTTACACGGTGGAGTTACCCCCTAGGGGGAGTGTTAGTAGTGTATGTTATTAAGAGTGTGTTACTTGCTGTATATATATATATATATATATATATATATATATATATATATATATATATATATATATATATATATATATATATATATATATATATATATATATATATATATATATACTGGTTATATACATCCTCGTGTATGTATTTATTGTATATGTGGGTCCTGTGTAGGCAACCTTCTACATTTCTACAACCCTGCACAGGTGGAGGCGCTGTAAATCAGATCGAGCTGACGGACTTACCCCAGGTTCCCAACAAGCGGAGGCTCAGGCCTCTTGTGAACCTACAGGTATATGCACCACACCTGGTAACATAGGTTTCCACCCACACACACTGTATCTGTGATTGGGATAGAGGGAATACCCGTTACAATAAGATACAACAATTTTAAAAAGCAGAAGCTTGCATTTTCTTTATCTTAACTATTTCCAGGCGTGATCCCAAGAAGTTGTTTTCCCAAGAAGCAAAGGGCCTTGAATTGTAACAGAAATGTAGCTCTGCTTCATGGTTCTCAAGAGAAAAACCTCTTTTTCATTGCTTATGCATATTCTTGTTAAAACCAGTTCTGTAAACTACACGTTTGCCAAAATAGTGTAATGCCTCCAAAAACGCCTCTAACAGGTAATGCAACGCCTCCACAGGACAGTGTAACACCTCCAATCTAACAGTGTACGCCTCTAAAAGTGATAATGCTTTTGTAGCTTATAAAAATGCTGATTCAGCCCGCAATAAACTTGAGCTGCTTAGAGAGAACTTTTTTCCTGTCTTTCTTGGCCGCTCCCAGACGTCTGCAAGTTCGTGATAGCGGGAACAAACCAATAGCAGTGCGAATGGTAAAAATCTCTCCGGGTTGAGTAAAAGGGTCTACCGTTCAGGGGATGACAAGGGTCACCGCCCGCAGAGATACTGAAACCTTTCAGAAACCTATGTTGGAGTTCATATGTTTATCTTTGCCCTGTATTGCGGATGCATCTCTGCAGATACCTTTTGATATAAATATTTAGTTGGGATGTGCGGATTGTAAAAATATATATATATTTTGGTATTTCCATTAGATCATATATTGACAATATGTGGGTACTCTTATTAAAGCTATATACTTGATGGGGTTTTCTTGGTCCTTCCTGTATTGTTTTAGTGTAACTATTCTGCACACACAATTTATATATCTCTTTGTTCTGTTTATCTTTTTCATGCCCATAATGTATGTTGTTGGAGGTAATGACATGCATTACATTGAATGCTGTGACATTTTGTTTACGGTTGCCATGACAAGTAATCTGCCGGTTGCTCGGGAAAGGACACGATACTTCTAAACACCTGATCTCCAGTTGAATATACTGGGTTGCCGCCATATATACAAAACTATTGCGACCAACGACCGATGATGTCAAACACCTTACTGCTGCGGCCAAGTTTATTAGAGCATTTGCCCGTTCTTGGCCGCAGCAGTAGCCTGGCGCGCGCCCGAGAGTGACGGGCGCGCGCCGAAGCAGCGGAAGAGCGCCCTCCGATCGGGGCGCTCTCCCTACCGCTGCCGGGTCCGCCGGGTCCCCCGGAACCCCCTGCCGCTGTCCCGCGATCGCGGGACACCAGGGCTCCCTCGGGGAGCCCCTGGACGCGCGTGCAGGGGGCGCACGCTCCCGAAGACGCGTGACCGCGCAGGGGCGGCCACTAGCAAGCCGGGAAATCTCCCGGCTTGCGGATCTGGCCGCAGTGTGATAAAGTGTGTCGGTAGTGTACAGCTATTTCTCATCCTTCTTGGTGATCACGGAGTCACAGCACATAAGCCAAAACATACAGGGATCCCCAGAGTGCTGCTCTCTTGATTTCAAGTTTCTGCACCCAAGATCGCATGATTGTGCTGGAAGCTCTGGAGGACATTTAATCTTATGAAAGGAAGTACTGTATTGCGTATTATATGCGTAGGAATGGGCCGGAAGAAAGGGTAAGTACCCTGAAACATCAGTGTTGCTCCCCACCATTGACTTTTGCATAGATTTTGTTGCTTCGTTTATTACCTTCAGTCTTTTGCTTCATTTCATTGATATATTGCCCTGTTTTTCCCCACATATTGGGGTATGGGTTTTGCCTTCCACAGTATTTTTGATACCATTTATAACTGTAGCACTATAATGCAGTTGGCACATCATTCAAAAGTGGACTGCAGCCAGCACCCCCACAAGAATGGCCACTAACTAGACCTGGTTTTCACTAAAAAATTTGCTCTCTGATTTCTCCATTTCCCCTTTTCCTCTCTCTTACCATCACCTCATCTCATTTTCTCTCTATCTTCCCTTCTCCATGTCCCCCACGGTTCTGCAGAGACCTGCGCTCAATTAACCTACCAGCTTTTTATTCCACTTTACGGTCCTCCCTCTACTCTCTCAGCTCTGCTCCAGACCCTGACAACCTGGTCAGGAACTACAACTCTGACCTATCCTCCTCTCAATCTACATGCCCGCTTTCTCTCTGCCGTTCACTCCAGACACTGGCTCAATTCCCACATGCGCATGCTGCGTTCCTCCACTCGTTCTTCAGAAAGCCTCTGGAGGAAATCTCACACGCTCGCAGACTTCCTTCACTGCAAATGTATGCTATCCTGTTTCAACTCTGCCCTCTCACAGGCTAAACAAACTTACTTTTCTTTACTAATCAACACGCACAAGTCTAACCCACGTCGACTCTTCTGTCTGACTCTCTACTCAGACCACCCTCTGCTGCCTGTTCTTCCTCCATCTCACCTCAGGACTCACCTCTTCCTAACTCTTCACCTGCATTCCTTGACTCTTTTTCCGCTGTCACAGAGGATCGATCTCTCTATCTCCCTCTCATTTTAACCCCTCCCACTACTCTGGTACCTTTCCCCCTTCCTTCTAAACATGAAACAGTCATACCATTACTCAAAAATAGCAAGCTTGACCCTACCTGTCTTTCAAACTATCGACCTGTCTCCCTCCTGCCTTTTGCCTCTAAACTCCTTGAACATCTTGTATTCTCTCGCTTGCTTCATTTTCTCAACACCTGTTCTCTCCCAGACCCTCTACAATCTGTCTTCCACACGGCTTACTCCACTGAAACAGCCCTCACTAAAATAACTGACGACCTCCATGCTGCCAAAGACAGAGGTTATTACACTCTGCTCATATTACTCGACCTCTCTGCAGCATTTGACACCGTGGACCACCCTCTTCTCCTTCACATTCTCCATACTCTTGGCATTCGTAACAAAGCTCTATCCTGGATTTCCTCTTACCTCTCCCATCGTACTTTCAGTGTCTCTTTTGCAAACACCTCCTCCTCTATCGATCTCTCTGTGGGGGTACACCAGGACTTTGTCCTGTGACCTCTCCTCTTTTCTATGTACACACTCTCTCTAGGTGACCTAATCACATCTCTTGGGTTCAAATATCACCTCCATGCTGATGACAAATTTACTTTTCTAC
This sequence comes from Ascaphus truei, assembly GCF_040206685.1. Taxonomy (NCBI): domain Eukaryota; kingdom Metazoa; phylum Chordata; class Amphibia; order Anura; family Ascaphidae; genus Ascaphus; species Ascaphus truei. Next base: position 310,004,716 of record NC_134487.1, on the reverse strand, counting down.
CCTGACCTTGCACCTGCTGTACAGACAAAGTTTCTGAATGTCTCTCTGCGATATCATCCTGGATGGCCCTCTGTCGACTTAAACATGACAAAAACAGAGCTCCTCATACTGCCTCCCAAACCTGGCCCTACTTCCTCCTTCCACATTACTGTTGGAAGTACCATCATTCACTCAGTAGCCCAAGCACGCTGCATAGGGGTCACACTCGGCTCCATTCTCTGTCTCTTCTCACATTCAAATGGTAGCAAAAAACTGTTGTTTTTCCCTCCACAATATCACCAAGATACGTCCTTTCCTCTGTTGCTCGACTGCAAAAACTAACACAGATTCTCATTCTCTCCCGTCTCGACAACTGTAACCTCCTGCTCTCTGGCCTTCCTGCCTCTCATCTTTCTCCCCTACAATTTATCCTAAACGCTTTGCCAAAATCACTCTACTCTTTCCGAAATCTGTCTCTGCGTCTCCCCTGATGAAATCCCTCTCCTGGCTTGCAATCAAATCCTGTATCACACTCAATTCTTCTCCACACTTTTAAAGCTTTACACTCATCTGCTCCTCCTTACATCTCAGCCCTAATTTCTCACTATACACCATCCAGACACTTGTGTTATGCTCAAGGAGGTCTTCTCTCTATCCCATTTGTATCTAAAGCCCTCTCCCATCTTTAACCTCTCTCACTGACTGCCCCACACCTCTGGAATGCCCTTCCCCTCAATATCGGACTAGCACAGTCTATCAACCTTTAAAACCCACCTTAAAACACACTTGCTTAAGGAAGCATATGAGTAGCTCCGTGGCTGATAAATAACACCTCATACATTAACCTTGGTCCCTTACAGACGCACTTACCAGATTGCCCTCCTACTGTCTCTGTACATTCTTCCTACCAACAAATTAGATTGTAAGCTATTCAGAGCAGGGACTCCTTTTCCTAAATGTTACTTTTATGTCTGAAGCACTTCTCCCCGTTATGTGTTATTTATATGAAGGTCATGTACATTTCACGGAGCCGTTTTCGTGAACTCTGCTGTATTCCACACGGCATTCACTAGTTATTCCATGAATGCTCGCAGGCACTAGTAAAATAAAGGCGCTATTTAAATAAAGACAGACAAACATACATAGATTGTTCCATGCTTCTAACTTTTCCTTGAGATGGTGTGTGCAGTGTCTGAGGTTGTGTCTGCATATGCACTTTTTACTTATCAGTAAATATACCATTCTTTGGCTTAAAGCACGAGTAGCACTGTGGCTAATACTATACAGGCATACCCCAGTTTAAGGACACTCACTTTAATTACACTCACAAGTAAGGACATATCGCCCAATAGGCAAACAGCAACTCACGCATGCGCCTGTCAGCACGTCCTGAACAGCAATACCGGCTCCCTACCTGTACTGAAGCTGTGCGCAAGCGGGGACACTATAGAGCCTGTTACAAAAGCGTTATTTACATCAGTTATGCACGTATATGACGATTGCAGTACAGTACATGCATCAATAAGTGGGAAAAAGGTAGTGCTTCACTTTAAGTACATTTTCGCTTTACACACATGCTCCGGTCCCATTGCGTACGTTAATGCGGGGTATGCCTGTACACGATACATAAAGCTTGGCCCTCTGCAGACAAACTTACCAGAATGCCCTCCTACGGTCTCTTCCTACATACCAATTAGATTGTAAGCTCTTCGGCGCAGGGACTCCTCTTCCGAAATGTTACTTTTATGTCTTAAGCACATATTCCCATGACCTGTTATTTATTATTTATATGATTGACACATGTATTACTACTATGAAGCGCTATGTACATTATAAATACATATATATATATATATATATATATATATATACATATACACACACATATATATATATATATATATATATATATATACATACATCTTGATACACGTGTATTAGATATGAGTGCAGGGTAGATTTATTAGATGGTGCCGCTTGCCATATTTATATTTCTACTTTAAAGTTAAAGTTAAGCTCCAGCCATGAAATATATAATTACCCTTCTTGTTATGTAAACTTATTTTAAAATAGGATTAAAAAGAGCAAACAGTCCTGGGCGCAATAGCTAGTAAATAATACCAGTCTCTGGATGAACAACAGTCCTGAACTTAGAATAGTAATGCAAGTCCATTTAGCATAGGATGCTGACTGCAAATCCTTATTCACAGGGAGGCAATGACAGGGAAACAAACAGAAAAAGACCATTGCGCAGTTTCTCTACCAAAAGGGCTCATGCACTCAGTCACCAACTACTTACTTATAGCAAGTGGTTATGTACATATAAAAGGTATCTTTGTCTTCTTTGTAGGGCACAGGTCTGGAAACCGATAGTGACAGGTCCCTTCCACGTCTCTCTTTCCTCACGATTCCCCAATCGCAATACCATAAAATGCAACAATAAAATATATTGTGCGGTACCAAAAAACAATTAAAACAACAAAAAACAGTCTATAAGCAATGCACTCACAGGATCTATGATCTTACTGCGTTATTACAACGTGCTGTCTGCAAGCTTGAGTACTGAGAGCTAAGTGCAGGCAGTGTGGCTGGATCCCCATCCCTCTCCTCCTCGCGGCTGCGACGCTGTATACAGGGTCCACCACTGATGACGTCACCGCTCTAGCTCGCTTCCTACGCCTGCTGACCCACGTGGTGCACGCACAGTCCTAGCTCCACCCTATGCGCGTTTCGTGACTCTTGACGTCACTTCGTCAGGGGTATGGAGCTTTATTGTTCATGTGAACCATTTATAGCGCACATCTCCTAGTAACAAGTACTCCTATTGGACATTACCTAACAAGGAGGGCTCAATGCACAAACAGCTAAAAACCATAACAAATTAGAACAGGGTATAACCCAAATGCTCAAAAGGATAATTCATAATAGTACAACACTAAACATAACAATAATATATTAAAACCTCTAATAAAATATCCAGACGCGAAAGCTACTGGATCTATACCCGTAAGACACTAACCCCTGGAGGGCTCAATATAGAGTTCGATTTAGCACCCTTTTTGAAAGACAGCTAGAATATATCAGTTATAGGTCCCCTATATTTTCACATCTCTGGTATTATCTAATCATTCCACCTTCTACCATTAAGTTATTAGTATACAGGTCAGTTCTGGTTTCCTGATTTGAATCATTTGTTCCCAGATTCAAATAATTTGTTTGGTAATTCCACTATTACTTTTATTAGAGGTTTTAATATATTATTGTTATGTTTAGTGTTGTATTATTATGAATTATCCTTCTGAGCATTTGGGTTATACCCTGTTCTAATTTGTTATGGTTTTTAGCTGTTTGTGCATTGAGCCCTCCTTGTTAGGTAATGTCCAATAGGAGTGCTTGTTACTAGGAGATGTGCGCTATAAATGGTTCACATGAACACTAAAGCTCCATACCCCTGACGAAGTGACGTCAAGAGTCACGAAACGCGCATAGGGTGGAGCTAGGACTGTGCGTGCACCACGTGGGTCTGCAGGCGTAGGAAGCGAGCTAGAGCAGAGCGGTGACATCAGTGGTGGACCCTATATACCGAGTCGCAGCCGCGAGGAGGAGAGGGATGGGGATCCAGCCACACTGCCTGCACTTAGCTCTCAGTACTCAAGCCTGCAGACGGCACGTTGTAATAACGCAGTAAGATCATAGATCATGTGAGTGCATTTCCTATGGTCTGTTTTGTTGTTTTAATAAATTGTTTTTTGGTACCGCACAATATATTTTATTGTTGCATTTTATGGTACAGTATTGCGATTGGGGAATCGTGAGGAGAGAGAGACGTGGAAGGGACCTGTCACCATCAGTTCCCAGACCTGTGCCCTACAAAGAAGACAAAGATACCTTTATATGTACATAACCACTTGCTATAAGTAAGTAGTTGGTGACTGAGTGCATGAGCCCTTTTGGTAGAGAAACTGCGCAATGGTCTTTTTCTGTTTGTTTCCCTGTCTCTGCAGCACCTCCCTGTGAATAAGGATTTGCAGTCAGCATCCTACAGCCGCGGCCCCTTTTATTCTCCAACATCTCCGAATTTTTTCCGAATGCCACTCACTTCACCACGTTCCTGCCACGTTCCTACCGCATTCATGTTGCATTCATGCCGGCTCACCCGCGGTTGATGTGTTTATTGCTGTGTTTATTGATAATGGTTTGGATTTAATTGGCTGCAATTCTTCGCGTATCCGCCAGGTGGCAGATATTCATGAATTGTAATGCGCATGCTCTTCAGTAATGTGTCGACTTGCAGGTGTTTAAAAAAATACCACAGTGGTCCATTGTAAATTGGCCTTGGTACTGAAGTTACATTATTGTATCAATTTAGGCTTTTCATGTTAAACAATACATGCACAGTGTCTGGTGTTTTATTGTCCTGAGAGTCCCGACATGAGTGCACCACCGCAGTCAGTGTTCCAAAAACCCGACAGAACATACACTTATTTAATATGGGCCGCGATTAATGCAACAGATAAGATGGCAACAGTTGGTCAAATTTATCAGTATTTTATCGAAAACTATGACTTTTACAAATTTTCACCAGATGCTCATGTGTGGAAGCGTGCAATAAGGAAAAAGTTATGTATCGATCCGTGTTTTTTTCGTATTGATCCCGGTGTTATTGGAGGGTATTGGTGTGTATCACCGGATTTTTCCCGTATCTATGATCATGGAGACTTCAAAAGGCGAAAGGTCATGTTAAAACCAACTAAGAAACCTCAGTCGCTGGCAAGCAATGCGCCAGCTTCCAATAACGGTCCGACCGTCAGTGAAAACCTGGTGACCGGCAACCCTTGCTGTCTGTCCCCGCCCGGATACCTGCAGCCTGAGCCGGATTTCACGTACAGATTCCAGCAAGCTTGCATGTACCAAAGCAATTTCCAGCCTCATCCGCTGGCACCTGTCAACTACGTGTATAAATCAAGAATACGGGACTGGCAGTGACTCAGCGCCAGCTGATTGGCAAAGTCTATGGTGAGTAATGTTGCCGTATTTTATTCTGTTTTTGAAATATCAATATCAATGCAGTCAAGCGATTCTCCTGTAAGCAATATCATTGGCTGAGCAGTTTCTACAGTACTGTAGATACTGCACAATTGGTGGAAAGCTAGGTGCATGCGCATTGGAACCTTCTTGAAACGCATATGCTTGTCATCACATCTACAGTAGGCGCATGCGCATGTGAACAGGAGACTCCCCCCAAGAAAATTATTGATGGGACTGGCTGTGGGAACTTCATTAGGGGGCCGACTGACCATTACAGTAAAACTTGTACTTTTGTTTTTCCTCAGAAAAGAAAACTTTGTCATCTCATGCGGAAAACAGCTAATGGAGGGATTTCAATGGATAATATCGCTTTGTGTAACAATGCCTGCACATTGCTGAATAGGATTAAAAAAAAACACGTACCGGAGTCTACAGTTTAGTGGTCGTTATTGATTAGGATAGTATACTGTAAATGAGAGCTTCATAGAAAAACTGAAACAGTATGCTGTTTTCAGACCGTATACAATACTATTTTTTATATATACACTGTATAATAAACCCGAAAAATAAAAAGTATGCATTTATTCTATGTGTATTCTATACCCGTACAGCATGCATTGTTTTAATACTCGTGATGTACAGTACTGAGCATGCCTACAGTATACAGTACAGCATGCCTGGACAGTACTGCATGTTCTAGAAACACTATTTTGTTACCATATAAAAGGAGACAATGGAACAATTTAAAACAAATCAACATTTTCTTTTATTGGAGTAAGTACAAAAACATTTATTTACAAATACAATTTAAAAACATTTAAAGTGTACAGCAATTCAAAACATTAACAGGTGTATGGTTTACTGCTAGTGAAAACATTAAAGTACAGAAAGTCAAAACATTTACAGTAGGATGGTGTACATTACAGTAAGTCAGGCCTGCACAACTCCAGTCCTCGAGGGCCGCAAAAAAGCCCGGTTTTCAGGATAACCTTGAAAACCGGGCCTGTTTGCGACCCTTGAGGACTGGAATTGTGCAGGTCTTGTTTAAGTAAAAACATTTCTTTATTAATACAAGTTAAAACACGCAACATTTTCCTTTATTAAAGTACAGAAAGTCAAAACATTTAGAGTAGGATGGTGTACATACAGATCCTATCCTTAACTCTATACTGCCTAATAAACCTCAAATTGTATATAAAAGCACAGAATTTGAAATCTCAAATAGCACCAAGTTGCCCTAAAAAAATCATTGGGATCCGGCCAAAACATGTGGCTTGGAGATCTTAAGGGGTATTACACCTGTAAAAAAAAAAAATGTATTGGTTGCAATTTTGGGTTAAAATGTAAAGAGTTCAAATCTAATGTGACTGGTAAAATTTACGATATCAAAACATTTATCAATTGCAAATCCAGTTTTTGTGTTTATCTTTTGGAATGTCCTTGTGGATTGCAATACGTGGGCAGAACGGGGTGACCCCTTAAGAGAAGATTCGCAGAACATGTATCCAACCATTTCAAGATCCATCATAACATGTTGCCTGATGGGCTTACCTATATTGGTATTGATTGCCTCAAAGTCAGTGATAGAGGGGGAGATAGATTACAGAGTGTCTCAACAAGAGACCTTCTGGATCTATACTTTAAAAACCCTCTCCCCTAAAAGGACTAAACATTGACTTTGATTTGGCATCTTTTCTTTAGGACTCCTTGTTCTTTTGCCACGTTATTGCAACTCTTTGGTTTATCTTTTGTTTACATTTGGAACGTGGTTTCCTGTTAAATCAAGTTAGTTTTCCGTTTTTATTCATATTTTATCCATTTATTTTTCATTATTTTTTAGTGTGATTCATGTTATTTCATGTGCACAGTCTATTTTTTCATCCAAGGTAACTGTTTTAACCGCATTGCCACCGTTAGCACGGCGCCAGTACAGTCACTTTTGGTACATCCTATGTTATACCAGAATTGAAAGGGTTAACATAGGGCTATTTAAGTTAATGGGATTGATGAGCCTCCACCATCTCCTGAAGAAGTGACGTTCCCCGTCACAAAACGCGTAGGGAGGAGCTAAAGGAGGTGCCGATCAAGTGACTCATCCAGCACAGAGATAGTGACGTCATTGCGGTGCGCCAGAACAAAGCGGGTTACACGCGGCGCTATCAGGACTGCCAGAGACTGTGTACTGGTGTTTAGCCGGATCGGGCACTTCCATACGGTTTTTAACTCACAGATTTATGTGAGTATGTTTCTGTTTTAGTTAGGACGTGTTATTAAAGTGTCAACGATATTGCGCAATCCTCTCTCTCTTTTATTCCCTGTCATGGAGATCTAAGCATAGGAGTTCTAAGACACTTTCAGAAATAATTTTTTCCTGAGAAAGAGGGCCTTTCCTGCGACATCCATCCGAACCAGGGACATCACGTGGGGTTCGTGTCACCCTTAAAAGGAACGAATCTGGAAGACCCAACATACAGTTTCTCTCCTCCGCATGCTGTCTTCTTACTTCTAGTAAGTGGGCATTCTTTTGGGCATTCACATCAGAGGGCGTCATTGCTGAAAACTATACTGCGCAATGTTGTGTCCCTGGTTTAATGTCTTAATCTACAGGACAGTAGCTGCTGTGAGGAGGAACTTCACAACGTGCATTGAGGACAGTCTATTTTCTATTCCAATTTATCATCAGAAGAAAAGACTCTTTCCACGCCAGTCACCACCATATCCTTTATGGACTTTATATATTGTATATTTCACATTATTATTGTTCCTTGCACACATTTGATTACCACTTGTATGCGCCAGGTTTATTTCTATATTTGTATTTTTATGTTATTGGGCACTATTTGAGATAGTTTCCACAATAGAACACCGGGCTGCTTTTTTGTGTACTGCACTTTATATTTAATTATTTATTTATAAAATATTTTACCAGGAAGTAATACATTGAGAGTTACCTCTCGTTTTCAAGTATGTCCTGGGTACAGAGTTAAGACAAATAATACATGGTTACAAATACAGTTACATAATGAGCAGGGTATACATTATATACAAGACATTGCATGCAGAGTTAAAGATAATATATATTATGGGCGTATGAAACAGTTACAGACCAGATTAAAATGTGTGACAGCCTTAGATTTGAAAGTTCTTAGACTGGTGGTGGATGTAAGAGTCTCTGGTAGGTTGTTCCAGTTTTGAGGTGCACGGTAAGAGAAGGAGGAGCGGCCGGATACTTTGTTGAGCCTTGGGACCATGAACAGTCTTTTGGAGTCTGATCTCAGGTGATAGGTGCTGCATGTGGTAGGGGTGAGGAGCTTGTTCAGGTAGCTGGGTAGCTTGTCCATAAAGAATTTGAAGGCAAGACAGAAAAGGTGAACTTTGCGCCTAGACTCGAGTGATGACCAATCTAGTTCTTTGAGTATTTCACAATGATGTGTGTTGTAGTTGCATTGGAGAACAAAACGACAAATTGAATTGTAGAGGGTGTCAAGTTTGCTAAGTTGAGTTTCAGGTGCTGAGCCATAAACTATGTCTCCATAGTCAATAATTGGCATTAGCATCTGCTGTGCGATACGTTTTCTGACCAGGAGACTTAGGGAGGATTTGTTCCTGTAAAGTACCCCTAGGTCTAGCACTTGTTTTTAGTATCACTTGTTTTTGTATGTAGGATGGTGTATAGTACAATAAGTCAGGCCTGCACAACTCCATTCTTCGAGGGCCGCAAACAGGCCCGGTTTTCAGGATAACCTTGAAAATCGGGCCTGTTTGCGGCCCTCGAGGACTGGAATTGTGCAGGTCTTGTTTAAGTAAAAACATTTCTTTATTAATACAAGTTAAAACACGCAACAAGTAAAAAACGTAAACAACAGTTGAACAGTCACGCAAATTCGATCCCCACCAGATTGTCCTTCTTGGGCCGATGCCTTGTATGACGCAAAATGCCATTAATGGAGTCTCAAACGATTTTCATTAAAGGATCTGTAATTGAAAAATAGCGCCGCAATTCCTCCACAATAGTCCTTCTTAAATTTTCAGGAAGCGTCCTTTTTTCGCGATTTCCTACGTAGTTTACATTTTTGGCCCACCGCAGTACACCAAGTAGGACACATGGTGCTTACAAATTAACATGCCATACTTCTGGGGTAAACCAGCACTCATCACCCTATACTTCTCCCTGAGTGCCGGTGGCAGCTCGCGCAGGATGATGTCGGGCACCGTATCGATGCAAGCGTATGTAGGTTGGATTCTGGGAGCGGGTGTGCTTGTGGCGGCGGGCGAGGGTAGGTTGTCTGGGAGGAAGCGTTCCTCCTGTCTTGGTCACCGTGTTGTCTCCTGGCGTGGTCTTGACGGGGTTGTCATGTCATCCTACTCGTCAACGGCATACATGTACACAAATTCTTCTGGTGGAGGGGGTGCGCTTGGTGTTGGAAGGTGGTCAAAGGCCCCATTCATAACATCCATGCCACCCTCCTGCTCCGGCGTCGGGGATACAGGGGCATGAACACCGAGCTAATTATGTATCCCCGGTATGTCAGTCTCCATCTTCTCCATCCGTTGATCCATCTTCTCCATCCGTTGATCCATCTTCTCCATCCGTTGATCCATCTTCTCCATCCGTTGATCCATCTTCTCCATCCGTTGATCCATCTTCTCCATCCGTTGATCCATCTTCTCCATCCGTTGATCCATCTTCTCCATCCGTTGATCCATCTTCTCCATCCGTTGATCCATCTTCTCCATCCGTTGATCCATCTTCAGCATGGTCTCTAAAAGAAGATCTATGTTTACCAGCATAGTAGAGTTCCCGGGGATATCGACACTTAACCCATTCAGCATTCGGTCTAACGAGCTGGTTCTTGTGTATGGGGTACTGTGGACATCTGGGTGGATGGGTGCTACGGAGGATGAGATGGGGGTACCCTGGAGAGAAGCGGCAGCGTCGTCAAAGAAGGATGGAGGAGGCGACCTGCGGATTTCCGGGCGAGAAGCGGCAGAGTCGTCTAAGCGTAATGGAGAAAGTGGATTTCCGGTAGACCAGCGGCAGCGTCGAAGAGTAGTGGAGAAGATGGGCTGTGGGTTTCCGGGAGAGCAGCGGCAGAGTCGTCGAAGCATAAATCGAGGAAGTGGCCTGCGGGTTCGATGGGTTGGTTGCCATTTGTTTTGCCTTGAGTGTACATCACCGAATTTCTTCTTGACATACGGCTTACATGTATTAAAACCCTTAGTCTTTGGGGTCAGCAGAAGGTTTTCTTTATTAGCCTTAGGCTAAAGCCCTGCTCCCTCAGTCAGGGCGCCCGCACTGCAGACAGGCGGCGCGCTGACAGGCACAGACCACGATATGCGGTCTGTAGGGAGCGGGAGGGGGGGCGTGGTTTGAGCGGAGGGACCCGCTACTCCCCTCCCCTCCCTCCTCGGGCTGCAGGAGGGAGCTACTGCTGGAAGGTAAGCAACACACAAACACACCACGCCCACCTTGTGTAGGAAGCTGTCTGACAGCTCCCGCACCCACCGCTGATAGGCTCATCAGCACACCACGTGACGCATCACCGCTCGGAATCACAATTTTCTTGCATCCCCTGGCGGCTGACGCATCACAGCGTGTAGTGAGCCCTGCAGCAAGGGGGGACTGGGACCGGCTCAGAAGGATTCCCCTGCTGGTGGGGATCGCCCTTAGCCTTTCGCTTTGGACTTGGCTTGTAAATGGCTCCAGTCTTTCGCTTTTTCTGCGTGACAGGCACGGCAGAAGCGAGTGGCTTCCTGCATCCGTAGAATCGGGGTTGATCCATGGGAGCAGATGGCACAATGCAATATCTGGACAAGGTAAAGTTCAGATACAGATCATCGAGTGGTGGGCTATGCAAAGTGTGTAACCTTTTATGCATGGCGACGAGGTACAGGTGTTAAAAGTGGGCGTACTCTAATGTGAGTCATTACCGTATAAATACACCATTTATTTTGTGGATTCATTGCACATTGAATACACAGACTAAACATCGAATATGCATCCTTGTGCTTGTATTTCTTTCTACTCACAGCTATGCCTGTTAAAAAGATTTCAAAGGATCTTAGCATGAGAATTAAGGAGATGTACATGAGTAGACAACGAATTGCAGATATCCAACTCTGGTTAGCTGCTTCTGGCCTCGTTGTGCCATAAACCACCGTGTGCTATCATGCACACGGAAAAACCAAACAACGCACGAGGACACCAACGGTAACCAACACGTAAGTATATTTATATAACTATATAATACAGTATATCTATTATTGTTTATATTGCTGCATATTAATAGAACTATATAGTATAGATCTATCTAATTTTATAGTTATTTCGGTATATTTATATAACTACAGTATATAATACAGTATATCTATTATTGTTTATATTGCTGCATCTATAATTGTTTACTGTAAATGATGTGCTGTACTTGTGGCCTACCGCACTGTTACTTACCAGATTGTTGTTTACCTGTACACTGTAGGGAGACAATTCTTCTGGTCGACAAAATAAGTGAAGAGAATGATGAGAAGAGTGCCTTAAGGGTCAAATACACTCTGCTGCAAAATCCCAATCTCACTGTATCCGAGACCAGCATAAAGAAGATGAGATGCAGAATTGGATGGAAATATGGACGTGTGAGGTTAGTACAGGAGGTTAAAGTGTTGTTTAAGAAACTGTACTGTACCTATAAAATTATTCCTTGTCATTACAGAGCGTACCCTATGATAAAGGACGTTAACAAGATCAAGAGAGTGGTCCAGGCCCAGACATGGCTCGACAGTGGAGAAACTTTCCAGGATTGCATCTTCACTGACGAGTCTACTGTATCGCTGGAGAGGTTTGCCACCTTTGCATTCCACAAAAAAGGTTGCATGTCTATGAAGCCGCGTCCAAAACACCCAGTGAAGATGCATGTGTGGGGTGCCATCTCTAGGCGGGAACCAGGATGCATTTGCATCTTTGAAGGTAAAATAAGGCTTTTGCCTTATGCACTGTACTGTACTGTACTAGTGTGCAGGTTTTTTGAGCACTTTTCTTTTCTTGAGGAATCATGAATAAAGCTTTTTTCCAAGAGCAAATTGTGCCTGAGATTGTGGAATACATCACACGTGTGTTCCCAGATGGTCACCGTTTCTACCAGGACAACGATCCGAAGCACACCGCGTCAACAGCGCATATTCTTGAGCGAGGTATTAACTGGGTGAAGACGCCAGCGGAGTAAGTGCGGTAACAGTGTCTCATTTTTTCCCACTGTTTTTACTGTGTAATGTATCTCTTTAACTAATTGTCCTTTTAATCCCCTTCCAATGACAGATCGCCAGACTTCAATCCTATCGAAATGGTCTGGCATCAGCTGAAGGATCATATCCGAAAAGTCGTGAAACCCTCCAAAAATGATGAGTTGGCGCGAGGCATAATGAGTTTTTGGAACGATGTACTCACCGTGGAACGATGCAATAAATATATTGACCATATTGTGACTGTGTTGCCCATTGTGATCGCGCGTAATGGGCAAGCATCAGGAAGGTAGTATGGTATAGTACTGTACTGTAGTATTGTAAGTACAGTATGATACAGGTAAGTATGGCACAGGTTTTTTCTTTCCTGAGAGCAGCACTAGCCATCTGGTTGCAAAGTATTTAACAGTAGTTACAGCATACAGTAGTTCCAGTATAGACTAGTTTGACAGTACTAACTGCATACTGGAGTAGCTATACAGTACACAATGCCATAATACAGTATGCACATAGCGGCACTAATTTTTTCTTTTCTTGTCTGTTCAGAAAAAAAAGGATGGACTGGGGGAGAGGGGGGTATCATGTGTAAAGTTTGTGAACTGTGTGTACAGTTAAGTGTATCTAAACTACAGTCATGATTTACACAAAACCTCCCCTCTCAATGAACTACACAGAATGAGGAAGATAAAGACGGAAAAATTTATATATTATTAATTAATATTATTATCAATGTGCATTATTCATGATTATCCACCGGCCCTCAATTTTCAACTGACAAAAGAACTGAATAAAGACTGCAATTTGTATTATTCATGATTTGTATATTTGTATTTTTTGTTCCTGATAAAATAAAATAAATATTTCTTTACATTCATGATAATCATAATCATTGACACCCCCCCACCAAAGAAAAAGAAAGAATGACAAAAAGTGGTAACTTACTGCATCAAAAACAAGAATCACATTATGTTTTTTTTTAACTCTCAATTTCACAGTGCTGTGCAAATCAGATTTACATATCAAATTCGAGAAGGGATTATCACAAGCGTTACCGTAAACAAAGCCTCAAAGGGTTGGGGGGGTGGATGGGTGAGTCATGCGCAGTAATCATCAGCTAGCTCCCTTCCCAAAGAGGATTACACGCAGGCGCAGAGAGGTGATGCTCGGCTAGGGACGATTAAAAGCACAATGACAAGCTTTAGAAACGGAATGGTTCTGGAGAGGTGTCGATAAGAAGTTCAAATCCTTGAGCGAGCCTTGTGTGTGTGGGGGGGAGGGGGGTACAGGGTACCGCTACATGAAGGATTAGCTGTACTGTAGTTCAAAGACATGACATTTTCAACAGGCAGGTCATCATAATAATTTGATGCCCACACCCCCAAATACATAAAAACCACACAAATCAACCATGTGCAGTCAAACGCACAGTGCCGCAGTCAAAAGCTACAGCACAGATTGAATATCGTAATATCAAGATGGTTTAGGCAGGTTTGTGGAGAAAATAAAAATAAAAAATGACTCACTCTTGAACTTCGCAAGCAAGCAGTGGTGAAGTTAGACGCATGCGCATTAATCATCAGCTATTTAGAAAGCAGGAATGTGATTGAAACCAGAAATACACACATTCAAAGGAATGGTGTGGGAGAGGTGTACTGTAGATAAGATAAGAAGTTGTAATTCTGCAGTGCAGTAAATTAGCCTGTGTGTGCGGGAACGAGCGAGGGGAGTGCGCTGTATAGTCTGAAATGTGATACTGTTACAGTACACGCCTATGCGTTTCAACAATGTTCAAATGAGACATACAGCACTGCACATGCATGTATAAATATGCAAATTTACAATTACTGCGCGCGCACACGGACTGTATACTGACGCACTGTAGGTTGAACTGCTAAAGTATTAGACTTTGAAGACAATAGCTCGAATGCCCCCCTGAGTTTTTAGACGGTATTGCAGACTGCGCTAATAAAATGCTAATATTACGAGCGCTAAAATACCGGAACATATTCAGGGGAAAAAAAATAAAAAATACTGCATCTGCCCGGGGTTATCAGAGTTGAGCCGATACGGCCACACTAGGATAAAGGCGGCCGCAGCTGTATGCTAAACGGACTTGCATTACTATTCTAAGTTCAGGACTACTGTTCATCCAGAGACTGGTATTATTTACTAGCTATTGTGCCCAGGACTGTTTGCTCTTTTTTAATCCAGTTGTTTATGCAAATCCCCATGGAAGGATTTGACTATTGGTTCTGAGGCAGCCACTCTCCTTTTATTCCCCTGTTTCATTCAGTGTGTGGGGGAGTTTGTTTCAATGCTATTTTCACTATATATTGTGTTATAGGTCATTAGTTTTAAAGGTTATTACTATTGCACCTTTATAGCTAGATCGCTTGTTAATAGGTTGAGCGCCGATTACGTGTTATTAGTTTAATTATGATTTATCATTATTTTAAAATAGATTTTAGCTTATATTTTATAAAGACTTTTTAATGTTATGAACACTTAAAAAAGGGGAACAGGGAGTCTGGATTATATGACACCTGGAACCAGGACAGCCAACAGAATTGTTTGGGACCAGGACAAAATTTGAAGAAAAAGGCCTTCATTCTTTGCACTTCGACAGTTGCAACATCCAGCAATTATACTATGGTCTACTCTGCCCTGTTACAGTATATCTTTCCCCTCCCTCTTATTCCTCTCTCTCGCTCTCCTTTTCCCTAGTGTCTTATACCTTTGTGTGTCTGTCTGCTCATGTAAGTCGTTCCTTTCCCCCTCATGTCGTTCACACTTTTCCTTCACCCAATGTCTTTTTTCTTTTCCCTACCGTTTTTCTTAATTTCTCCCCCCCACTTAACTCCATATCCTCCAATGTCTCTCTTCCCCCCCAGTTCGTCTTTCTGTCGCTTATGACTTTGACCTCAGAGTCTTCCTTTTACATCTAATGCATTACTCTTCTTTATTTTTTTTGCCCCACTCTCCCTTCTATAGCACTTATGTATTTATATAGCGCCATATATTTACATCGCATAATATAACACAATGGGAATAAGCGTTTGAGACATAAAAGTGACATTAGGAAAAGTAGTCCCTGCCCCAAAGAGCTTACAATCTAAGTGGTAAGCAAGAAGAGACAGGGGGAGGTTGTTCTGGTAAAGGTGTTCCCTTTAATGTCTTTCTACCCCTGATCTGTCCCTTGCCTCTCACCTTTCTCAGCAGCTCCAGCCCTGACTCATCCCTGAGGCACCACCCACTTCACCCTCAGGAGAAAGGAAGGGGTTTCGTCCCAAACACACCAGGCTCGGAACAGTAGTACCGGCTGTCCCCGTCCCCCCCGAACGGTGGTCCTGCCTGGAACTTTTTACACAAATCTAAATTCAGAGTAACTCAACTCACCCATGAGAACAGAAAGAACGTAGCTAAAAATTGCACACACAAATATTTGTGAAACTGCTAAAGAAACTTCAGAAACAAAAACTTCTAATCAATGAACTCATTCAAACAACCCCTCCTGATGTTATCAAATGGTGTCTCCTGGAAGAGTCAAAAATCACAAGAAGTGACAGACAAGCAGAGATGCAGAAATCTGAACATGGTAGCAGGCAAAACCAACCTTTTCTTTACTTAGTATAATGTAGCTTCAATATTTTATTGATACTTAGACCAGGGGTGCACAAACTTTTAAGGCTGCCCCCCTCCCCCCCCCCCACCTGCTCTTGGGCTTCGCGGCGTCAGGTAACGCTTTGCCATTTGACCATCACGTGTCATGGCGACGCATCGCCGAAGAGCCAGCTGAGAGCAGGTAAGAGAAGTGGCAGAGGCCTCACCCGGCATTTAATTAACATACCTGGGGGAAGAGCGTGGGGCCTCTGCAACAGCTGTGCACCCCCTAAAAAAATTCAGCGCACACCTGACTTAGACCATCCTTGACATAATAAAAACACACAAAATGTATTACCTTGGTGACACGACAAATATTAATCCGATATATTTTATCATATTTGTATACCCTCAGGTGGTGGCAGTGTATAGATATGATTTGCAATGGAGTATGGGTTAATATTAACTCACTGGTTCAATGCGGAGGAGAAAGGTGGATTGGCTAGAGTAGCCGTGTGTATTAACCCTGGTTGCATATCTAAGTCACGTGCTCACATGTGTGCTGTTCGTGGCGGTGGAATATTGGGACGGATTCAAGAGAGATATAACTCATTTGAGGGACCTTTGCGAAGGTGACGAGTGGGGCAGTTTGTGAGCTGTGTATTAATCCTGGATCCTGTAGAGGTGATATTGTCCATTTGACGGAAAAGTGAAAGCACTTGCGGGTGTGAGAATTAACCTTTGTCCCGTATGCAGGTCACGTGCTATCGGGTTGTCATACAGACGAGACCACGACTATGCTAAAGCTTGCCTTAAACTAGCCCGGTTACATTCTGGGTATGTGCTGGGTGTAACCTGGCTAGTTTAAGGCATGTATCCAGCATGTACCTGGGTCTTTTTGCCGATGGTCACTGGTTTGTGTTAGAATAGTCGCAGTCTCTGCTGTATGTGACAATTGGATAATAAAAATAAAAAAAGCCTGTTTTTAAAGATTTCCAGAGAGGGGGCCTCTTGAACTATAGGAGGCAGACTGTGCCAAAGAGTGGGAGCAGCATGGTAAAAAGCTCTGGTCCCAAAGGAAGTCAAGGAGATTCTGGGAACTGTGAAGAGTCCATCTGCAGATCGAAGCAAAGGAATGGGAGTGTCAGGAACTTGAAGCCCTTTCAGAGAGCTGGTACCCTGGTCATGCAGTGTTTTGAATGTCAACAAGCCAATCTTAAAATAAATTCGCCATTTTACAGGCGTCCAGTGCAGAGAACAGAGAACAGGTCTGGTTAGATCACAAACTGGCCACAGCATTCTGCACCAGCTGCAGGCCGTACACCTTTTTTCGGAAGACCCAGGTAGAGTTCATTGAAGTTGTCTAGGCGTGAGGACACAAAGGCAAGGATAAGAGTACCAAGATCCTCTGGGGAGATAAAGTGCTTAATCCTGGCTATGTTCTTTAGGTGGAAGAATGAAGATTTGATCACGACTGGCTCCTGATGTTTAAGGATCAAGTCAAAGGACAAAAAACAACAAAACTTCGCACACGGACAGAGTTTAGCAACTGGGAATCCCCAAGTGTAAGGCCAGTTGGATGCCCTAGCTGCAGTCTTGTTGTCTTCTGACGGTGAGCATCCACTACTAGCACTTCCACTGAAGACTGATAATGGGTCCTTAATACTTGCTGCAAAGGACAAGTAGTTAAGAGTCATCTGTAGCAGTTAAAACCCAGGCCACGCCGTCTGATTAATGTCACCTAGTGGCAGCATGTACACTGTGAACAAAATAGGAGATACGATAGAACCCTGTGGGACTCCACATGACAGGGGCATTGGTGCAGAGGAGTACACTCCTGAAGATATGCTGTAACCCGTCAGTGAGAAAAGATCTGAACCCGCTGAGAACCACCACCCAGTCCACAGAAATATTCCAGGCGCTCCATTTAGATCCAAATGGTACATGGCATCAAATGCTGCAGCGAGGGCCAGGAGTACTTCGATCAAAGTCACCTCTGCCACCAGGAGATCATTTAGCACACAAACCAGAGCTGTTTCAGTACAATGCCATCTTAGGAATCCTGACTGGAATGGGTCATAAATATCATGGTTTGATAGATGGGTTTCCAGTTGGGTTGCCACCAGTTTTTCAAGAACCTTCCCTAGGAAAGGAAGGTTTGATACAGGCCTGTAATTAGCCATGCAATCCAGGTCTAATGAAGGGTTTTTAAAAAGAGATTACTTCTTTTAGTGGTTCTGAAAACATTTGTTAGCAGCAAGTACAGGACTAATTTGGCAAACGCTGGGCAGATTACATCAGCACAGCTTAAGGTGTGTTGGGAGTAGGACCAAATCACATCCGTTGATCCATCTTCTCCATCCGTTGATCCATCTTCTCCATCCGTTGATCCATCTTCTCCATCCGTTGATCCATCTTCAGCATGGTCTCTAAAAGAAGATCTATGTTTACCAGCATAGTAGAGTTCCCGGGGATATCGACACTTAACCCATTCAGCATTCGGTCTAACGAGCTGGTTCTTGTGTATGGGGTACTGTGGACATCTGGGTGGATGGGTGCTACGGAGGATGAGATGGGGGTACCCTGGAGAGAAGCGGCAGCGTCGAAGAAGGATGGAGGAGGCGACCTGTGGATTTCCGGGCGAGAAGCGGCAGAGTCGTCTAAGCGTAATGGAGAAAGTGACCCGTGGATTTCCGGGAGACCAGCGGCAGCGTCGAAGAGTAGTGGAGAAGTTGGGCTGTGGGTTTCCGGGAGAGCAGCGGCAGAGTCGTCGAAGCATAATCGAGGAAGTGGCCTGCGGGTTCGATGGGTTGGTTGCCATTTGTTTTGCCTTGAGTGTACATCACCGAATTTCTTCTTGACATACGGCTTACGTGTATTAAAACCCTTAGTCTTTGGGGTCAGCAGAAGGTTTTCTTTATTAGCCTTAGGCTAAAGCCCTGCTCCCTCAGTCAGGGCGCCCGCACTGCAGACAGGCGGCGTGCTGATAGGCACAGACCGCGATATGCGGTCTGTAGGGAGCGGGAGTGTGGTTTGAGCGGAGGGACCCACTACTCCCCCCCCTCCTCGGGCTGCAGGAGGGAGCTATTGCTGGAAGGTAAGCAACACACACACACACAAACACACACACACACACCTTGTGTAGGAAGCATTTTTTGCATAAATGTCATCTGATATTTATGGATTTTTATATATGATATGTCATAATTAAATGTGTTTGCATTATTCATTGTCACCTGTTGATCTCAGCGTTTGTCTAGTGTTAGGTGTGTGTCACATGTTACATGTTGTTTGCAGCAGTATTATGCTATGATCTTTGATTTTCTTTTTTCTATGTACCCTTTCATCACGTGGAGCACCTTTATGGACGGATCAATACCGTGATACTGGTTGTATAAATCTGTTTATTATTATTATTCATCTAATATTGACTATATACTAGTGCAGAGCGCCATAGATAGAAAAAAATTAATACTTCTATCACCTGACCAGGGGTCAGGGTTATATCAAAGGCAGCCAGCCTATTTGTTGGATATAGCGCTACCTATTTTTTTCGTTTTACGTGTATTAAAACCCTTAGCCTTTGGGGTCAGCAGAAGGTTTTCTTTATTAGCCTTAGGCTAAGGCCCCGCTTCCTCAGTCAGCGCGCCCGCACTGCAGACAGGCGGCGCGCTGACAGGCACAGACGTGATATGCGGTCTGTAGGGAGTGGGAGGCGGGGGCGTGGTTTGAGAGGAGGGACCCGCTACTCCCTTCCCCTCCCTCCTCGGGCTGCAGGAGGGAGCTACTGCTGGAAGGTAAGCAACACACACACACACACACACACACACCACCCCTCCCCCCCACCTTGTGTATGAAGCTGTCTGACAGCTCCCGCACCCACCGCTGATAGGCTCATCAGCACACCACGTGACGCATCACCGCTCGGGATTACAATTTTCTTGCATCCCCTGGCGGCTGACGCGTCACAGCGCGTAGTGAGCCCTGCAGCTAGGGGGGACTGGGACCGGCTCAGAAGGATTCCCCTGCTGGTTGGGAATGCCCTTAGCCTTTCGCTTTGGACTTGGCTTGTAAATGGCTCCAGTCTTTCGCTTTTTCTGTGTGACAGGCACGGCAGAGGCGAGTGGCTTCCTGCGTCCGTAGAATCGGGGTTGATCCATGGGAGCTGAGCTGGTCTATTGTTTGCTGCCAAGATCTCACATGAAAGGAACTCTGACTTTTTACTAGTAATTGTGAAAAGGTAATACCTCTGCCAGTGCTGTTCAAGCCTGCAACACTTCAATTCTAATATAACAGTCAAACCAAGGGGTGTGGTGGTGTGAGGTTGTATTGGAACAGGAGCGATAGTATCCATTGTGGCCCCAAAATGTTTATTGTGGTTATGGACAAGAGCACTGGGATCCAAACAGGCACTCAATACATCAGAGAAATCCAGGTATCCAAACAGATTGCCATGCCACACCTCAACGCGCTTGAGCAGTGAATGAAATAATAATTTGTTGGGACTGCATCTTCTAAAATGGAGACTGTATTTTCGTCAAGTCTGTGATACATGCTAGGTCTGATAATTCAATAAGGTCAGCTATAACAGCCGTCTTGTTCCTAATAAATCTGGCATTACACAAGACAGTTCTAATAGGACACAGGGCTTGAGATCGTGTTCTGTCCATCCAGTGCAGAATCTCTGGGGATGGGGGCCAGGCCAGAAAGACCCCTACTTCTGTTCCTCTGCATCCTATCTGTATATTGGACACTACTCTGATCCGTCACCTCTCTGGCAGTGTAGGGGAGCAGGAGGGTAAGCGAGTTAGGAAGGTATGGGCCAGTTTAGGGGAGCAGGAGGGTAAGCGAGTTAGGAAGGTATGGGCCAGTGTAGGGGAGCAGGAGGGTGAGCGAGTTAGGAAGGTATGGGCCAGTGTAGGGGAGCAGGAGGGTGAGCGAGTTAGGAAGGTATGGGCCAGTGTAGGGGAGCAGGAGGGTGAGAGAGTTAGGAAGGTATGGGCCAGTGTAGGGGAGCAGGAGGGTAAGCGAGTTAGGAAGGTATGGGCCAGTGTAGGGGAGCAGGAGGGTAAGCGAGTTAGGAAGGTATGGGCCAGTGTAGGGGAGCAGGAGGGTAAGCGAGTTGGGAAGGTATGGGCCAGTGTAGGGGAGCAGGAGGGTAAGCGAGTTGGGAAGGTATGGGCCAGTGTAGGGGAGCATGAGGGTGAGCGAGTTAGGAAGGTATGGGCCAGTGTAGGGGAGCAGGAGGGTGAGCGAGTTAGGAAGGTATGGGCCAGTGTAGGGGAGCAGGAGGGTAAGCGAGTTAGGAAGGTATGGGCCAGTGTAGGGGAGCAGGAGGGTAAGCGAGTTAGGAAGGTATGGGCCAGTGTAGGGGAGCAGGAGGGTAAGCGAGTTAGGATGGTATGGGCCAGTGTAGGGGAGCAGGAGGGTAAGCGAGTTAGGAAGGTATGGGCCAGTGTAGGGGAGCAGGAGGGTAAGCGAGTTAGGAAGGTATGGGCCAGTGTAGGGGAGCAGGAGGGTAAGCGAGTTAGGAAGGTATGGGCCAGTTTGTTTTTTGTATGTTTGTCAACCATAGCAGCACCGGAGATTTTTTTGTTTTTAAATGCCGAGGGATTGAAGAATGTAATCAAGCGATGGTTCAATAGGAACTTCAGCATGAAGAGGGTGCAGTGACAGAAGATTAGGTATAGGAAGACATCAGGTCAGCAGTGAAATAGTTAACATGGTGGAAGTTAGACTGTGAGGGTTGGTTAGTGGAAGAGTTGAGTGGGGGTGCCTAAATTACTAAATGAAGTTTGAGGGAGGGTTAAAGCTGCAGTTCAGTCTTTTTTTTTTTTTTTAAATGTATTTATTTTTTTAATTCAATAGTTTCATGTGTGCAATCTCTAATTACCTAAAGAACTGTATAGCTGCCAGTCAATTCGTTCTCCATGTATTGATCGGCGAAATTTGGCAACACCTTTAGATATGGGATATGTTTTTCCCCTGCTTCTGTCACTCAGTGGAAGCTTATGAATATTCATGAGCACTCCTGCACTGACATGTGCAAGAGGGAGGGCAGGGCTGACAAAAGGGGTGTGCCAGGGCTTGTGACAGGACATGAAGGGGCAGTGCCTTAGCAAATGGCTGTTAAAATAGAATACAAGAAAATTGGTCTTTCAAAGTTGTTTTTTTAAAAACAGAAAATGCTAAAAGTATTTTTTCTTACTACAGAACTGATTTATTAAAGAAAACACACATGCAGGATATTGCATGAACTGCAGCTTTCAATGAGTCCTTAGGGCTGGGTTTGTTGTGGAAGTAGGATAATGGAGGATTTCCAAGGTTGTCTTACTGTGAAAGACAGATAAAATATATGAAGTATTTTTCTTTGTCTAGTTTGTTTAGGATGTCAGTTCTTGAAGGCAGTTGAGCATTGTATGTTATATGACACTACTCCACACCAGGCGGCTTGAGTGTGTGAAAGTTATTTCAAGTGGTGAATGCTCAAGCTTCCATGTGTACAGACCGAACGATTTGTAGAAAAATAGCACTTTTCTTGTGACTTGTATAATTTAGCTGGAGTGCCATGTGTTTGAAAGTATCTTTATCCCAGTTGTATACCAGGTAAAAATGCAGTGAAGGAGGGTTATTTAATGGATAAAGAGGAACGAAGGATTGTGTCTGGAAACGTGGAGTCTAGATCCTAAGATGATTCTAGTTTTCACGGTGCCTTGATTTGATGGACTTCACTGCATAGGGCTTGCAGCCATGGAGGGTTCTTCTTTGAAGGTGGAGGGAGAAGTTGAATCCAATGCGAATCTCAGTGCAGAGAACCAATCTTTTGATTTTTGGATACACACAAGCGTCAAATTGTTGTTGGTGAAGGTAAATCCTTGGGTATTTAAGGTACTTTGTAATAAATTGGAATGTTAATAATGTTGTTTTATAGAGATCAGGAGCAAGTTAAAGGTCAGGCAGCTATCTTGGGCATCCTCAGTAACTACATTTTCTTAAGATTTATTAGAACAAAGGACCCTTCATTTCCACACTTCCCATTTTCTCACCTACCTTCCATCACCCTAAAATACCCCTCATCCATCAACCCATTTCATTTATAAAATGTTAACACTGTAAAAATCTGTTTTATATTTCAAGAATTGTCAAAAAAAAAATCTGTTTTCATTAATTAATTTATAAAATATTTTACCAGGAAATAATACATTGAGAGTGACCTCTCGTTTTCAAGTATGTCCTGGGCATACAGTTAAATGACAAATACATGGTTACAAATAGTTACACAAGTGAACAGGGTATACATTATATACAAGACATTGCATGCACAGTTAAGATACTATATATTATGGGCGTATGTAACAGTTACAGACCAGATTAAAATGTGAGACAGCTTTGGTTTTGAAAGAACTTAAACTGGTGGTGGATGTGAGAGTCTCCGGTAGGTTGTTCCAGTTTTGGGGTGCACGGTAAGAGAAGGAGGAGCGGCTGGATACTTTGTTGAGCCTTGGGACCATGAACAGTCTTTTGGAGTCTGATCTCAGATGATAAGTGCTGCATGTGGTAGGGGTGAGGAGCTTGTTCAGATAGATGGGTAGCTTGCCCAAAAAGTATTTGAAGGCAAGACAGGAAAGGTGAACTCTGCGCCTAGACTCGAATGATGACCAATCTAGTTCTTTGAGCATTTCGCAGTGATGTGTGTTGTAGTTTCATTAGAGAATGAAACGACAAATTGAATTGTAGAGGGTGTCAAGTTTGCTAAAGTGGGTTTGAGGTGCCGAGCCATAGTATATAATAGGCATTAGCATATGCTGTGCGATACGCTTTCTGACCAGCAGGCTTAGGGAGGATTTGTTCCTATAAATTACACCTAGTTTGGCAAAGGTTTTGGATGTCAGGGTATCAATGTGCATCCCAAATGTTAAGTGGGAGTCAAACCATATCCCCAGGTATTTAAAACTAGTAACAGGAGTTAGGGTGGTGTTAGCGTAGGTTCTGATCTGGAGCTCAGTCACTGGAAGCTTTAAAAATGTAGTCTTGGTCCCAAATACCATTGTTACAGTCTTGTCAGTGTTTAAAAACAGTTTGTTTTGGGAAATCCAGTTTGAGTCTCAAAAAGTCAGACTGAAGTATGTGTTGAAGGTCGGAGAGGCTCTGGCTGTGTGCATATAGGATTGTGTCATCTGCATACATGGGTATTGAAGCTTCCTTACAAGCTGTGAGAAGAGTAGGGGCCCCAGGACAGAGCCTTGCGGGACGCCAGAGGTGATATCCAGGGGGTTGGAGTTAGAGCCAGAGATGGACACATGTTGGGATCTACCTGATAGGTAGGATTGAAACCAGTTTAAAGCATGCTTCCCTATTCCAGAGCTCTGTTTGTTAAGCAGAATAGCATGATCAACAGTATCAAAAGCCTTTGCAAAATCTAAGAATATTGCACCAGTGAGTTGACCCCGTTCCATTCCACACTGGATTTCATTGCAAACTTTTAGCAGGGTTGTTACGGTAGAGTGTTTGGGGCGAAAGCCAAATTGGAATTGGCTAGGGAAATTTGTCTTGGTATAGTAATTGCTTAATTGGGAGTGGACACATGTTTTCATGACTTTGGATAGGATTGGGAGAAGGGAGATTGGCCTGTAGTTTGAGACAGTGTTTTTGTCCCCACTTTTGAAGATTGGGACAACTCTGGCAGTTTTACAAGTCTTAGGTATATGTCTTGCAGACAGGATAGAGTTGACTATGGAAGCAATTGGTTTGGCAATTACTGGGGCACCAAGTCTTAGGAACCTAGATTGTAGTAAGTCAGGTCCACATTGGCTGCTTAGTTTTAATTTGAGGAGTGCTTGTGTAATCTCCCCTTCGGATACAGGGTCAAACTGAAAATTGTGGGCAGTGTTGGGAGGGGGTGGGGCTATATGGGTACTCCTAGGATGATTCAGGTACGTGGCTTGTGTTGCGTTTCGCTAATAAGTAAATAGCACACCCCACAAAGTAATCATTGAATGCATTTGCAATGTCGGTGGGGTTTGTCAGAGTAATATCGCCCTTAGTGATGTTGATGGTTAGAAGGTTGGAATATATTGTTGATAACCTTCCAGAAGTTAGCTGGGTTTGATGTATTCTGGTGGAGATTGTCAGAGTAATATTGTGCTTTTGCATGCCTTGTACACATGTTCCGCCGGCATCTGTAGTGATTGAGATCCTTGGTAGTGCCAGTTACTTTGTAGCTTTTCCACAAGGCATCCCAAAACTGGTAGAGTGCTAAGGTCAGGTGTAACCCATGGAAGGTGGGCATCCCGTACCCTTATTCTGCATAGTGGAGTATGGGTATCACAGAGTTTTAAGAACTCGGATTGGAAATAGTCGAGTGCAGAATCAGGGTCGGGAATTAAATCTATTCTGTGCCAAAGGCAGTTGGTAAGGTCAGCCAGAAACTGTTGTGGGTTAAAGTTTCTAAATGTTCTAGTGAGGAGAACTTTGGGGCTTGATTGGGGAAGTTTTATTTTCCTTACACAGTACCCCATTGCATGGTCACTGAAAATGTCAGGAAGCATGCCACAGGATTGGATTCTGCTGGGATTTGAGGAGAGAATTCAGTCAAGCAAGGAATGGTTGTGCGATTTCAGGTTTGTCCGTGTGGGTTGGGAAATGTGTTGTGATAGGTTAAGTGACTTGAGTTGTATCTGGATTTTATGGTTTTTAGGGTCAAGCCAGTTGAAGTTGAAATCCCCAAGAACTAGCAGCTCACTCTTCTCATTCAGAGAGGAAATGGAGCCAAGAAACTGGGTGATATCAGTCAGGGACTGTAGGGGGCGGTAGATGCCAGCAAGCAAGATGGGCTTAGAAAAGGCGAGGCAGATTTTGCCAACTAGGATTTCAAAAGAGGGTGGGCTTGGGGGGCAATTTAGCAGTGCAAATTTTAAAGTGTCTGCAATATAAAATAACACCCCTCCTCTCTGACATGTCTTTCCTAGATACCGTGATCCTAAAGGCAGTCTTTGGTCTTTAAGATGGTGGTTGGGCTTTGGTAAAGATGCTCCAGATGGGATGGTGTCCTTGATGTAGATGGATACACCGTCTGAAATAACAGATGACAGACACACCTGATTGCGCAGCGTATTTCAACAATCAGAGCCCTATCTGAGACTGTGAAGAATCCTACTCACATAATAAATGCCTGTATGTTCAATGGAGAGGATCTGTAATGGCTCCCCTTCTCCTCAGCTCCTCTCACGAACCCCACGTGGAGACAGCTTACTGGGATCGACCTCAATCCGCAATGGCGTCCGGGATGGTTCCGTTGCGGCACCCCCACAGATATGCGATAGAAATAGGCACAATATGGTGTAGTATGAAAAGACCTTTAATGACTAAAATACTATAAAAAGTATTAAAATACACTCACATGGTGCAACGATTGATCGTATTTCTCGCGAATGCCGTCCGCAGCTTGCAATTCCTAACAACACGATGGAGAGGATCACTGCACGCAGACACGCTGTCGACTAGGCGTGTGACGTCAGTGATGCGGGAAACTCTCCCTGCGCTAGGACTACGGGTGCTGGGATGGTTCAAAGAACTAAGCTCCTCCTCCCTACGCGTTTCGTGACTCGTGGTCACTTCGTCAGGGGATGGTGGAGCTTAGTAACTGATGTCTTAAATACTGACCCTAATGGAGAGATCCTCCTACTAAGGGTAGGGCTTAACTGCAAAGTTAATCAAGGAGGATCAGCATTGGTATTAACAGCGCGATCAGGGTTGTTTCCATGACAACGTTGAGCATATGAGCCCTTGCTGTATATAAAATTAACCAAAATAACCAAAATAACGTGATGATAACAAAAATTATGAAGAATAAAATATAACAAAATAAAACAATACTGATCACATGTTAAAAGCCATGAGTTAGCACAATGCAAATCACATGCAATAATGAAAGACCAAGCAAAATTAATAAAATTGATAAAGTCAATACAATTCATATAGCATATCTAAAATATCCTACTACAGAAAAATGGAATAACTTAACAATCCTTCAAAAAGGCTGCAAGGTCAAATTCAATGTTAAGGCCTAGGGGGGGTCAGGGTTTTGAGTGTGTAAATCCAATAATTTTCTCTTTTGGAGACTGTATTGAGCCTGTCCCCCCCACGCCAACTACTTTTGGGATTATCAATCCCTACACATATTAGACCTTCTGGACTCTGGTTATGATGTTGTCTGAAATGATTTGAGACACTATGTGTCTCGAGGCCCCTCCTGATATTGTAAACGTGTTCAGCGAACCGTCGTTTTAGGGGTCTCCCCGTGCGGCCCACATACTGTAGGCCGCACGGACATTCCAGCAAATAGACACAGAAGCTTGTTTTACAATTGATGAAGGTTTTTATGCCAAAGCTTTTTCCTGTCACATTAGATTTAAAAGTCTTCGTTTTTTTGCTGTGTTTACATCCGATATAATTATGGCGTGTATAGTAGCCTTTGAGATCATTTAACCATGTGACATGGCGCTCTCTCAGGCCATCTATTGGACAACTAGGAGATAGGGAGGATTTCAAATTTTTAGCTCTTTTGAACACAATTTTAGGTTTTTTGGGGAGGATGCTCTTAAGGATTGGATCTCTTTGGAGAATGTTCCAATGTTTGATCAGCGTCTTAGAAATAATTGGGGCTATGCCACTGTACTGTGTGATGAAAAATGGAAACTGGGCCTGACTGTTATCAGCTGTCTGCCTTTCCCACACAGTATGGACGCTCTATCGGTTTCATTGACCTCTTTAATTGCAAGATCCAATTCCTGATTTTTATACTCCCGTTCAATAAATTTAGTTTTCAACTCCCTAATTTGTTGTTGATAAACAAAGTTTTCCGAACAATTCCTCTTAATTCTAAGTGCTTGCCCCTTGGGAATGTTGCGCAACCAATTGGGGTGGTGATGGCTGGATGCCAATAAATACGTGTTGGCATCTACTTCTTTATGGAAGGTTTTGGTGTGGATGATACCATTCACTACATACAGAGAAAGGTCGAGAAAGTTAATAGAAGTCCTATTCTGACTAAACGTGAATCTAAGATTCCGCGTATTGGCATTCAGATATAGCTTGAATTCTTCAAGTTGGTCTAATGACTCCCTCTTGTATCGGATGTAAACACAGCAAAAAAACGAAGACTTTTAAATCTAATGTGACAGGAAAAAGCTTTGGCATAAAAACCTTCATCAATTGTAAAACAAGCTTCTGTGTCTATTTGCTGGAATGTCCGTGCGGCCTACAGTATGTGGGCCGCACGGGGAGACCCCTAAAACGACGGTTCGCTGAACACGTTTACAATATCAGGAGGGGCCTCGAGACACATAGTGTCTCAAATCATTTCAGACAACATCATAACCAGAGTCCAGAAGGTCTAATATGTGTAGGGATTGATAATCCCAAAAGTAGTTGGCGTGGGGGGGACAGGTTCAATACAGTCTCCAAAAGAGAAAGTTATTGGATTTACACACTCAAAACCCTGACCCCCCCTAGGCCTTAACATTGAATTTGACCTTGCAGCCTTTTTGAAGGATTCTTAAGTTATTCCATTTTTCTGTAGTGGGATATTTTAGATATGCTATATGAATTGTATTGACTTTATCAATTTTATTAATTTTGCTTGGTCTTTCATTATTGCATGTGATTTGCATTGTGCTAACTCATGGCTTTTAACATGTGATCAGTATTGTTTTATTTTGTTATATTTTATTCTTCATAATTTTTGTTATCATCACGTTATTTTGGTTATTTTGGTTAATTTTATATACAGCAAGGGCTCATATGCTCAACGTTGTCATGGAAACAACCCTGATCGCGCTGTTAATACCAATGCTGATCCTCCTTGATTAACTTTGCAGTTAAGCCCTACCCTTAGTAGGAGGATCTCTCCATTAGGGTCAGTATTTAAGACATCAGTTACTAAGCTCCACCATCCCCTGACGAAGTGACCACGAGTCACGAAACGCGTAGGGAGGAGGAGCTTAGTTCTTTGAACCATCCCAGCACCCGTAGTCCTAGCGCAGGGAGAGTTTCCCGCATCACTGACGTCACACGCCTAGTCGACAGCGTGTCTGCGTGCAGTGATCCTCTCCATCGTGTTGTTAGGAATTGCAAGCTGCGGACGGCATTCGCGAGAAATACGATCAATCGTTGCACTATGTGAGTGTATTTTAATACTTTTTATAGTATTTTAGTCATTAAAGGTCTTTTCATACTACACCATATTGTGCCTATTTCTATCGCATATCTGTGGGGGTGCCGCAACGGAACCATCCCGGACGCCATTGCGGATTGAGGTCGATCCCAGTAAGCTGTCTCCACGTGGGGTTCGTGAGAGGAGCTGAGGAGAAGGGGAGCCATTACAGATCCTCTCCATTGAACATACAGGCATTTATTATGTGAGTAGGATTCTTCACAGTCTCAGATAGGGCTCTGATTGTTGAAATACGCTGCGCAATCAGGTGTGTCTGTCATCTGTTATTTCAGACGGTGTATCCATCTACATCAAGGACACCATCCCATCTGGAGCATCTTTACCAAAGCCCAACCACCATCTTAAAGACCAAAGACTGCCTTTAGGATCACGGTATCTTGGACTTATAGCGCTGGGGACTTTATATTTTGTTTGTGCACTGTCTTTTATCAGGTTTGGAATAACCTGTTATTATTGTCACCTAGCTGCTTGTTTCACAGCATTTGTTCTCACTTTGATGTTGCACTAGCACAAATTATTGTTTAGCACATTATTGTTAGCACTTATTATCATTTTTCAGTGTAGGTTAGCGCTATTGGAGGGGTTATTTCCTTTGTTTTGTCCATGTCTTTCCTAGAAATGGAGTAACCCTGAATGGCGATAGTTGCATCGAGGGGTTTTAGAAGTTAGCCATGTTTCTGTGAGATTGGTTACTTTGGATTTATGCATAAGGTACCGTGCCCTTAGTTCATCCAGTTTGGGGAGCAGGCTCTGGATATTTATATGTACGACAGATAGACCTTTTTTGGAATTTGAAAGGGGTATTCTCGGGTATGGGACAGAGTTGAAAAGGGAGGGCCTGAGTTACGTTCAATATTACCTGCTAAAGAGAGTAACAGTATAAATAGAAATTTGAGTAGTTGTTTTCAAGTTGTACATTTGTTGAGATAAGTAGCATGTACATTATCACAGAGGTAGGTAACGTTGCATAAATCTGTTATGAGTCAAGTGAGTGTGTGCAGAGTAAACAGAGGTGTGCCTTTTCCTTGCCAAAATGTGTTGCTGCAACTGGCAAAGTTGATGTTCAAATAAAGTTAATCAAGTTCACAAAGTTTGCAAGGACATAAGTGTTTAAATTACAAGGTTAAGAAGTTGTGCATTTAACTAGAAAATGTTATAAATTGCCCCAGCTGGACTTACCCTGGTGATGGAGGTGAAGGGGAAAGATGGCGGCCATGAAAGAGATCAGCAGCGGGAACCTGCGGGAGAGGAAGAAGCGGGAGTAAAGTGCGCGTCAAGATGGAGGAGGGAGAAAGGGCGCGAAAGCTCTGCAGAGGAGTCTGGAGGCAGAGGTGGGCGGGAGGAGCGACGGGGCTGCAAAAGAAGAGGCGTAGCGAGGCAGAGATCTGGGACCAATCGGAGGGAAGGAGCCGAGTGACGTCATAAGACGGCGACACGGCGGCCGGAGATTACGTCAGCCGGAAGGAAGGGGAGCATCATTAAGTCCTGGGCGGGGCTCTCGGCGGAGGTACGCGAACTGCGCTACCGGGAGCTCCGCAGGCAGGCAGCGCGAGGGGGGGTGAAGGACAGGGGAGGAGAGGAGGAAGGGGGGCGAAGGGCAGGGGTGGAAAGGGGGCGAAGGGCAGGGGCGGAAGGGGGGTGGAGGGCAGGGGCGGAAGGGGGGCGAAGGACAGGGGGAGAGGGGGAAGCAGGCACCTTAGAGACAGCAGGAGGACGTGGAGGGAGAGAGAGAGAGAGAGAGGAGTGTGGACAGGGGAGGAGTGAGAGAGAAGAGCAGGGGGAGAGGATGGAGAACAGAGGCGAATGTGGATGGGGGGTCTAGGGAGAAAGGGTTAGGGGCTTGCAAAGGACAAGTTGGGAGAGTAGGCGAGATAATGAGAGGGCGGGGAGAGTCAGGAACACGGATATGAGAAGGGAGAGGGGGAATAAAAGAAGGTGGAGAGACAGAAGACAGGAAAAGGTAGCAAGGGCAGGTAGAATAGATACTGGTCCAGCTAAGAGAGGAAAAAGAGATCCGCAGTCACCAGGGGAAGTTTGAAAAGAGATCTAGCTAGTTGGCAGAGTCTATAAAGGGAGACATGGAAAGACATGTGGGTAGAGAACTCAACTAAGAAAAAAGTACGTTATACCAGACATTGGGATAATCTGCAAGAATGCGCCGGGGGGTGGGCAGAAGCTCCTCCATCCGGGCAGTGGGCTTGCGCTGACAACCTATGGGGACAGACTGCTAAACCCATAGGTGAAGACCCAGGGGAAGGGAGGCTTCAGGAGGGTAGGAGCAGTAGCCCCCCAGGAGGAAGGAGGGAGGCTTGTTGCCCCTGGGCAGATGAGCTTAGGTCCGGAAGGATCAAATACAGCTCATTCCAGTTGTTGTTTATTGTGTTGGAGTTGTTAGGTGTTGTTTTGTTTTCCTTGCCTGTCCTTGTGTGTTTCCCCTCCCCTTGTCCCCCAAGTTGTTGGTCACCGTTGGAAGCGGTCGCAAGGCAAGAAGAGAATTGGAGGTGGCAGATCTCTGGGCGGGACCCGAAAGTATGTTTGCAGAGGGTAAGCAGATCCACTAAAGCACTGACATGGCAGTAACATGTGTGTCACATAATGTTAGAGGTTTTAACAGCCCTCAGAAACGACGCATTGCCTTTAAGGAGTATAGAAATAGAAAAGCTGATGTGATTTCTACAAGAGACTCACTTCAACACTAGAAATAACCAGAGTTTCTTAGACAGGCACTTCCGCCAGTTCTATCTGGCCTCAGCGGCAGAGAAAAAGAAGGGGGTGGCGATACTGCTCCACAATAATTTGCCGTTTAAAGTGGGAAAAATCAAAAGAGACAGACGGTAGATATCTTATCCTAACAGGGACGGTGAATGGGAGTAGTCTGACACTAGCATCGGTATACGCCCCATGTGAAGAAGATCCCCAATTGTTTAGGACATTCTTTGCACAGCTGGATAGGGTGGTGGAGGGGAGCATATTAGTGGCGGGAGATTTTAATAAACATTTAGACCCGACATTAGACAGGAACAAACTAAGAAGAATCAAAAGGGGAGGTGTAAAGGCGCTACATCAGGGTACTAGGGACAGACAACTTGTAGATATCTGGAGGGAACAGCACCCAGGAGAAAGGGGATTTACTTTTTACTCGCACCCACATGACAGCTACAGCAGGATCGATTACTTCTTTGTGTCGAAGACTGGTCCCGCAGATCTCCTATTCAGGAATCCATGATATTTCATGGTTGGATCATGCACCAATAGAGCTGCGGTGCTCTCAAATTAGGCTGGCTAGCCCAGGGGCAAATTGAAAACTCAATGAATCATTCATTAAGATCCCAGAGATCGCACAAGCCATACGAGAAGAGATCTCACAATTCTTTAAGACGAACAAAGGCAGTGTGGAATCTCACATAACATTGTGGGAGGCTCATAAGGCCCCTCTGAGAGGAATTTTGATAAACATAGCGGCGGGAAGGGAAAAAAAAAGAGAGAAGCCAAAATTAATCAGCTGAGAGAAAAGCTTCATGAACTCTCTATACTACATAACAGGACGGATAGAGAGGAGACACTGAAGGAGTTGAAGGATGCAAGAATAGAACTTAATCTACTCCTTACCTCCCAGGCTGAAAAGACATTGAGTTGGACAAAGAGGAAATTTTTTGAAAAGGCGAACAAGCCAGATACCATGCAAGCAAATAAAATCCGCAACAGACAATCCAACTATACAATTCACGCAATTCAGACTAGGGAAGGAAAGTTAACCTCAAATCCCAAACACATAGTTGAGGAGTTTAGAACATATTATGAAGGGTTGTATGATGGGAAGAAGGTGAAACATAACGCTAATACGAGTAAGGCACTAGAGACTTTCCTAGCAGACTCGGACTTGCCCAGGTTGACGAGGTTGGAGCGGGAGTTCCTGGAGAAGGAGTTCACAGCGGAAGAACTGCTAGAGGTAGTTACTAATCTGAAACCTGCAAAAGCTCCGGGCCCAAGCGGATTCTCAAATTTATATTACAAAAAATATATTGGGATTCTGATCCCTTATTTGTTAAAGATGTACAATAATGTCCTGGAGGGGGGTCTTTCTCGGACCAGATGCTGCAGGCGTCCATCTCGGTGATTCATAAGCAGGGGAAAGACCCCACAAATTGCCCAAGTTATAGGCCGATCTCACTGATTAATTCGGATGTGAAAATCTACTCAAAATTGCTGGCCAAAGATTGAGTACTATTTTACCCAGGCTGATTCACCCGGATCAAGTTGGTTTCATTAAGGGTAGACAAGCGGCGATAATACCAGGAGGGTTATTGATATTATAGATTACATAAAAACCAACAAGATCCCAGGAATTATATTAAGCTTAGATGCAGAGAAAGCCTTCGATTGAATAGACTGGCCGTACCTGGATGCCACGCTTGCGGCGTTTGGATTTGGGGATAGAGTCTTGAGGGCAATTAAAGCATTATATACGAATCCTATGGCACGGGTAGTTCACCAGGGATTCCCGTCAGGATATCTCAAAATCAAGAGTGGCACAAGACAGGGCTGCCCATTGTCACCCTTGTTGTTCGCCTTATGCATGGAGCCACTGGCAGTCCGGATTAGAGGTAACATGGACATTACAGGGATCCAAATTAATTCCCAGGAACACAAGACAGCATTGTATGCGGATGACGTCATCCTGACGCTGTCCGGGCCCGTAGTCTCTCTACCCAACCTTTTTGACCTGTTGGAAAAATTTAACAGGATATCAGGATTCAAGATAAATCAGGCGAAATCTGAAGCCATGAGTCTAAATCTCCCAAAAGATACAAAAAAACTAATAGAGATTTTAATTTTAATTGGCAACCCAAAGCAATTAAGTACCTAGGGGTCAATTTGACCAAGGAAGTAAACCTGTTATATAAGGCAAATTATCCTAAACTCTTGCAGTCCCTGAAGAGAGAGTTAAAAGAATGGGCATCGTATGGTATCTCATGGATTAGAAGAATTTATAGTGTTAAAATGAACCTTCTTCCCAGATTATTGTACCTCTTTCAGACGCTTCCAATACCCATAGATAATGCAGATATTAGGGACATGCAGACAAAGGTTCTTAATTTTATTTGAAAAAAAAAAAAAAAAGCACGAATAAAGGCTAGAATAATGATGAGGTCCAAAAACACAGGCGGACTGGCGGTACCTTGCTTGTTCTCATATTATAGAGCGACCCAATTAAGTCAAATTATCCAATGGCATCTAGATCCAAAAATACGCAGATGGGTGGGCATAGAGAGCGAACTATGCGCCCCACTAGAAATTAGTAACTTAATTTGGTACCCAAAATCTCGGCTCAAAGAGATAAAGAAACTGCTAGCCTCAATGAACAACTCAATTGCAATCTGGGAGACCACTAAATTTAGATGTGCTCTAACTACGAGGCACTCGCTGATGGCCCCATTGTGGGGGAACCCGGATTTTGCCCCGGGGATGGAAGAAGGGGGATTTACATGTTGGAGGGAGAGAGGGTACAGGAGAATGAAGGATCTGGAGGGCAGGGACACAATCAAAACATTTAGACAAATTCAGTCGGATAAGGACATTCCCAACACTGAATTTTTTAGATACCTCCAGATCAGGACATTTTATACCAAACACATAAAAATTGTCCTAAGGTGACACATTTTGAGACGCTCTGTGCACGAGGGCACGACACAGGGGGACTCACATCTAGACTGTATGGGGAGGTCATCGATCCTGGTAACAGCCACGGACTGAGACTAGGTTACATGACGCAGTGGGAGACAGAATTAGGGAGGACGTTAGAGGACGAGGAATGGACAAAGATATTTGAGGCAGCAGCAAAGAGTTCGATCTGCACGACGTTAAAGGAGAACTCATATAAGGTATTAATGGAGGTGGTTTCTCACTCCAGTCAGATTATCTAAATTTGTACCAGGTTACTCCCCATTGTGTCCTAGACAATATGGAGAGCCAGGAGACTTGTTGCACATGCTGTGGTCCTGCCCTCGTTTGGTCCCAATATGGGAACAGATTCGGGATTGGTTACAGAGGATCTTGGGCCTCGAAATTCCCCGGGATCCCTGGCTGTTTCTGCTAAACAAGCCATTGGAAGGTCTGTCACGGGCAGGTAACAACATGATCGTTCACTTTGCAACGGCAATGAGGTGTGAGACCGCAGCATTGTGGAAACAGAACACAATTCCAACAATTGAAAAGATTCGGAACAGAATTTGGTTTGCCTGCCAGATGGAGAAGCTAACGAGTTTGGTCAACGACACTTGCTCAAATTTCCAAAAGGTCTGGTTGCCGTGGTTGGCACAAACAGACATCCCAGGGGCAAGCAATGCCTCCATTTGGCTATGATAGAAATAAATGAGTTCTCCTGTGACAGACCGCACTCAGGGAAGAGGGGGAGGTATAGCGACGGGCCTAGATAAGGAACGATTGGGTTGGGAAGTTAAGAGAAAACGTCTATATATAAAAAGCTTGCGTAGGCATAAGAAACTGCAGAGGTCTCCCGCACCAGAATCAAAAGAAGGATGGAGAAGTGTAGAGACGTGCCAAGGATGGCATTGGATTGAAGCTCCTCCGTGACCCCCCCCTCCCCATAGCTCTCTTCCCCAGTATGTCTTTCCTCCAAACCTGTGCATGTTGGATGTGTGATTGGTGTTTGCGTCGTGTCAGTTCAGACAGATATGGACCAGCTACAGAGCATATGGAGTGTTCTATAATGTGCAAAAATGTCTGTATCCTTTGATAAATCAATAAAATATAAAGTTTAAAAAAAAAATTTACGCTGCTTAAAGCTGCAGTCCAGTCTTTTTTTTTTTTTTTTTTATATATTTATTTTTTTACTTCAATAGTTTCATGTGGGCAATCTCTAATTACCTAAAGAACTGTATAGCTGCAGGTCAATTCGTTCTCCATGTATTGATCGGCGAAATTTGGTGACATAATTAGTGAAGGGATCTGTTTTTCTTCTGATTCTGTCCCTCAGTGGAAGCTCATGAATATTCATGAGCACTCCTGCACTGACATGTGCTAGAGGGAGGGCAGGGCTGACAAAGGGGTGTGCCAGGGCTTGTGACAGGACATGAAGGGGCAGTGCCTTAGCAAATGGTTGTTAAAATAGAATACAAGAAAATTGGTCTTTCAAAGTTGTTTTTTTTAAAACAGAAAATGCTAAAAGTATTTGTTCTTACTACAGAACTGATTTATTAAAAAAACACATGCAGGATATTGCCTGAACTGCAGCTTTAATTGCACCCCAAGCACACCCTCTTTTGGAAATGCTAGTTGGCAAAATCTGCCTCCCCTTTCCTAAGCCTGTTCTTATTAACGCAACTAATTTCCCAACCCACACGGACAAACCTGAAATCTGACAACCATTCCTTGCTAGACTGGATTTTCTCCTAATCCAAGCAGAATACAATCCTTTGGCATCCTACTTGACATTTTCAGTGACAATGAAATAGTGTACTGTGTAAGGAAAAATCAGACGACCCCATTCAAGCCGTAAAGTTCTCCTCACTAGAACATTTAGAAACTTGAACCCACGACAGTTTCTGGCTAATCTTACCAACTGCCCTTGGTACAGAATCAATTTAATTCCCGATTCCGCACTCCAATTTATTTTCCAATCTGAGTTCTTAAAACTCTGATACCCATGCTCCACTATGCAGAATAAGAGTACGGGGCGCACCTTCCATGAGTTAGGCCTCGGTCCCGCTGCGCTCGTTGGCGCGGGCGGCAATGTCGCGAGTTCCCCACCAGCAGGGGAATCCTCGCGAGCCGGTCCCGGTCCCCACTGGCGGCACAGCTGACTACACGCTGTCGCGCGTCAGCCGCTGGAGACACCAGAGAATGGTGTTTTCTAGCTTTGACGCGTCACGTGTGTGGCTGTGAGCCAATGGGGAGGGGAGGCGGAGAGGCTTCGGGGAGCGGGGAGGAGTGTGGAGTGAAAGCAGGTGAGTGCCTTTCTCTGTGTGTGTGTCTGAGTGCGTGCCTGTCTGTGTGTGTATGTGTCTGAGTGCGTGAGTGCCTGTCTGTGTGTGTGTGTGCCCGAGTGCCTGCCTCTGTCTGTGTGTGTGTGTGTGTGTGTGTGTGTGTGTGCGCGCGTGTGTGTGTGTATGAGTGCGTGAGTGCCTGCCTGTGTGTGCGCGCGTGTGTGTGTGTGTGTATGAGTGCGTGAGTGCCTGCCTGTGTGTGTGTGTGCGCGTGTATGAATGAGTGCCTGCGTGTGTGTGTTTAAACTTACCTTCCAGCTCCAGCCCGAGTCCGTGGAGGGAGGGGGGGGAGAGTAGCGGGTCCCTCCGCTCAAGCCACGCCCCCCCTCCCTGTCAAACCGCCCACCTCCCGCCCACCTCCCGATCAAACCTCCCACCTCCCGCTCCCTACAGACCGCAGATCGCGGTCTGTGTATCTCAGCGCACCGCCTGTCAGCAGCGCAGGTGCGCTGACTCTGGGAGCGGGGCCTTAGCCTAACAACCGACCTTATATCGCTCTACCATCTTAGGGATGCCTTGTGGAAAAGCTACAATGTATCAGGTACTACCAGGAATCTTAACCACAGATGCTTGCGGAATATGTGCCCAAGGCAAACAAGACACGCAAAAGCACAATATTACGCTGAACTTCTTCACCAGAATACATCCAATCCAGCTAACTTCTGGAAGGTCATCAACAACCAAGTATAATTCCACTGACATTGCAAATGAATACTTTGTGGGGTGTACTACTAACATATTAGCAAAACACAACCCAAACTACAAACATGAATCTCATTCTGGGAGTACCCCTATAGCTCCACCATCTCCAACGCTGCCCACAATTTTCAATTTGTCCCAGTATCCGAAGAGATTACACAAGCGCTCTTCAAATTAAAACTAAGCAGCCAATGTGGACCTCACTTACTGCAATCTAAGTGCCCAAGACTTGGTGCCGCAGCCACTGCCAAACCACTTGCATCCCTAATCAACTCTAATCTGCCTGCAGGCCATATCGCTAAGACCTGGAAAACTGACAGAGTTGTCACAATCTTCAAAAGTGGGAATATAAACAGTCTCAAACTACAGGTCAATATCTTCTCCCAATACTATCCAAAGTCATGGAAACATTTGTTTACTCCCAATTAAATCGATTACTATATCAAGACAAATTTCCCTAGCCAATTCCAATCTGGCTTTTGCCCCAAACACTTCATGGTAAGTACCCTCCTAAATGTTTGCAATGAGATCCAGTATGGAACGGAACAAGGACAACTTACTGGTGCAATATTGCTAGATTTTGCAAAGGCTTTTGATACTGTTGATCATATCTTTCTAAACAAACTCCGGTGCTCTGGAATAGGGAAGCATGCTTTAAACTGGTTTCAGTCCTACCTATCAGGTAGATCCCAACATGTTTCCATTTCAGGCTCTAACTCCGACCCCATGGATATCACCTGCAGTGTCCCGTAAGGCTCTGTTCTGGGGCCCCTACTCTTCATCAATGATCTTCCTACAGCTTGAAAGGGAGAATCAAACATGAATGCGGATGACTCAATCCTATATGCACAAAACCCTCGCCTCTCTGACCTTGAACACGTACTTCAATCTAACTGAGACTTGAAAATTGGATTTCCCAACACAAGCTGTTTTTAAACAAGACAGTAACAAATGGTATTTGGGATCAAGACTACATTTCTAAAGCTTCCAATGAATGAGCTCCAGATCAGAAACAACTCTAATACCATCGTAGCCCCTGTTACTAGTTTCAAATATTTGGACATATGGTTTGACTTCCATTTAACATATGGGTTGCACATTGATACCCTGACATCCAAAACCTATTACAAACTAGGTGTACTTTACAGGAACAAATCCTCCCCAAGTCTGTTAGTCAGAAAGCACATTGCACAGCAGATACTTATGCCAATTATAGAGTATGGGGCATGGTATATGGCACAGCACTCCAAACTCACCTTAGCAAACTTGATACCCTCTACAATTCAATATGCCGCTTTGTCCTCAAATGCAACTACAACACACATTTACAGTATTTATAAAAATGTTTTACCAGAAAGTAATACATTGAAGCGCTACCTCTCGTTTTCAAGTATGTCCTGGACATAGAGTTAAGATGACAAATTATACATGCTTACAATACATAGTTACATAAGTGAATAGGGTATACATTATATAGAAGACACTGCATGCAGTTAGAGATTATATATATTATAGGCGTATGAAACAGTTACAGACCACATTAATGTGAGACAGCTTTGGTTTTGAACGAACTTAGACTGGTGGTGGCTGTGAGAGTCTCCGGTAGATTGTTCCAGTTTGGGGATGCACGGTAAGAGAAGGAGGAGCGGCCGGATACTTTGCTGAACCTTGGGACCATGAACAGTCTTTTAGGAGTCAGATCTCACATGATAAGTGCTGCACGTGGTAGGGGTGAGGAGCTTGTTCAGATAGACAGGTAGCTTGCCCAGAAAGTATTTGAAGGCAAAACAGGAAAGATGAACTTTACGCCTAGACTCAAGTGATGACCATATCATACAGGGATCGAACACAGGACCTTTCATATGCTAGTACCAATTCTCTACCTGCAAGCCACAGGTTGTGTGTGATGTCACAGACTCTAAAAAACAAAACTTAACATATTGTACACCGTGCAGTCCACTGCACTGTGCTGTAGATGTTAACTATGTTTATAGAGTCTGTTTTAACACACCAATCCTGTGGCATAGCAGGTAGGGAATTGATACTAGCAAGAAAGACCGTGTATAAGCTCCAGGTGGCAAGGCTTTGTTTAAACAGTGGCAATAATTGAAGTAGGATGGAGCAAATGCCAGATAAATACAGAATGTTTTGTGCAGCTATATACACTTAAGGGATGATGCAGGAGGAGACAACATAAGCTTTATGTAGTAGCAAAAAGGTCCCCACTTCCCTGGTAGACCCAGTGTGGAATAGCTTTTACTCACTATTATGCACCGTCCTGCATCCCTTTCCCAGCTACTTGCAAAGACGCTGCCAAGTGTAATGCGTCCCCCGATTAGCCTCCGACAGTGTAGATTTGATCCTCACAGACGAAAAGGAAGAAAAGATAGATCAAAATAACAGCAGCTCCACAAGGCGTGAAATAGGAAAGCTCACCAACAAAATGAAATTAAAAACAATTTAACCTACATAAAAAAACAGGAACAAACAGTGAATGAACTATCCTCCTAAAGTTCATTCACTGTTTGTTCCTTTTTTTTATGTAAGTGAAATAAATTGTTTTTAATGTCATTTTACTGGTAAGCTTTCCTATTTTTCGCCTTGTGGACCAGCTGTTATTTTGATCTATCTTTTGTTCCAGGGAATTGGTACTAGCATATGAAAGGTCCTGGGTTCGATTCCTGCATGTGTATTATATAAAATGTATTCATGTTCAATTCCCACATGGTGTATGGGGTGTGGGTGTGTGTATGTGTCCTTTAGCAATAAAGTATTGAATGTTTAAAAAAATAATGGAGATGTTTTTAAATCGGGAGCCACGCTCAAGACTGCGTTATATGCGGATCCGTGCTGTAGCCGATCGCGCTATAACGGGTTGAGCTGTATTTGTAACCATGTATTTGTCATCATTTGTTAACTCTATGCCCAGGCTATACTTGAAAATGAGAGGTAACTGAATGTATTACTTCCTGGTAAAACATTTGATAAATAATTAATAAAAGAAATAAACACTGGCAAATACTTTCATAAGTATCTTAAAGTCTAAACGTTTTACCTGCATCCGACCAGTCATGTTTGCAACCTTACTTTAGATTCTAGTAAACAGGGCCGGCTTGATGGCGGTGCATTCCATGCAACTGCACCCTTCCCCACAACATTTAAATTGTGATAGACTGGGGAGTGTGCAAGTTTTCTGCAAGTGCCAGCATCTCATCCTGCTATCGTGTGACATCCCATGATGTCACGACATCACCGGGCCATGCATCACCATGATGCCATAACATCACATGATGCTGCATCGCCATGACAACGCAACATAGCAGGAGGAAATGCTGGCTGCGGAGAAGGTAGGAGGCTCCGACAAACTCCCAGCCAGCCGACTTCACAAAAGTCAGAAAAAGGGTGCAGAGCAATTAGCTCAGAGGTTTCAGTAGGGATAAGGATGCTAAAAAGAAATCCCACACTAATCAATGGGAGAGGGGGGGGAGAAGAGAGGGGGGGGGAGAAGAGAGGGGGGGGGGAGAAGAGAGGGGGGGGGGAGAAGAGAGGGGGGGGGAGAAGAGAGGGGGGGGGAGAAGAGAGGGGGGGAGAAGAGAGGGGGGGGAGAAGAGAGGGGGGGGGAGAAGAGAGGGGGGGGAGAAGAGAGGGGGGGGAGAAGAGAGGGGGGGGGAGAAGAGAGGGGGGGGAGAAGAGAGGGGGGGGAGAAGAGAGGGGGGGGAGAAGAGAGGGGGGGGAGAAGAGAGGGGGGGGGAGAAGAGATGGGGGGGGAGAAGAGATGGGGGGGGAGAAGAGAGGGGGGGAGAAGAGAGGGGGGGGGGAGAAGAGAGGGGGGGAGAAGAGAGGGGGGGAGAAGAGAGGGGGGGGGAGAAGAGAGGGGGGGGAGAAGAGAGGGGGGGGGAGAAGAGAGGGGGGGGGGGAGAAGAGAGGGGGGGGGAGAAGAGAGGGGGGGGGAGAAGAGAGGGGGGGGGGAGAAGAGAGGGGGGGGGAAGAGAGGGGGGGGAGAAGAGAGGGGGGGGGGAGAAGAGAGGGGGGGGGAGAAGAGAGGGGGGGGGAGAAGAGAGGGGGGGGGGAGAAGAGAGGGGGGGGAGAAGAGAGGGGGGGGGAGAGAAGAGAGGGGGGGGAGAAGAGAGGGGGGGGAGAAGAGAGGGGGGGGAGAAGAGAGGGGGGGGAGAAGAGAGGGGGGGGAGAAGAGAGGGGGGGGAGAAGAGAGGGGGGGGAGAAGAGAGGGGGGGGAGAAGAGAGGGGGGGGGAGAAGAGAGGGGGGGGGAAAGAGAGGGGGGGGGAAGAGAGGGGGTCGGGTTTATGTACCGATTCATTGGTACAACACTGTATATCAAGACACCACTGCATGAAACTTTCATTTTGTGAATAGATCTGTCACTGTTGCCCAGTAAAGCATAGAGATGGTAAACTCTTATGTGTTATACCTCAGGCTTTGTTTTGGATCTGTATAAATCAGTAATTTTCACTCTACAGGTATGTCACTTCCTGAGGGTGGACTCTCTCTACTAGCCACATACTTCCTGGTTCAATACTGCTCTTCAGTATATTAAACATCGTAAAATCATATGCCTAAATTATTTGTAATAAGGTCAAGTGCAATGACTGAGCTGCTTCTTTGGTGGGTATAGTAGTTTATATAAAATCCAAGAGGATAAAATCAGTTTACAGACAGTTATGAGGTTGCTCAGTGCCAAGGAACAAGTCCACTATGAAATGGATTATTATCCTTCAAGTCACTTTCTATGCGTTTCCATTTATAATATAAAGCATCTCATGATAATGAGGACACAGAATGGGAGCAGATAGTGTAAATACCTTTCCTCTGCCAGTCCTGGGTCTGAATCCCTTTCTCTTACACTTCCCCTGTGTAGCAGCAGTAACATATACAGACATTATTGCACCTGTGATGTGTTGACGCTACTGCGTTATTACAGCAAAATGCCACAGAAAACAATGGTTACACGCGCGCGTCCTGAACGCATGCAAGTTTTACTGCGTCATTTCTCACGTCAATAGGGGTCATAACACCTGTATTGTGACATGCAGGACCGGCAGAGGGGAGCCTGGTGTAAGTAATGCTTTATAGGGCCAGGTGACCTCACTACATAATGTAGCTGCTGAGAAAGGCTGCAGTAAATGTCACTGGGTATTCATTACTCTGGGTTCCCCTAAAGCAATCCCTTTCTGTATAAAGCAGTGCTGTATTGTACCTGCTAACACGCCTTTATCGCGCGCCATGGTTACACTATTTAATCACAGGGAAACAAGCACAATATGCAGAACAACAATAGAATCAGATGTTTATTTAATAGCTCTGACCCAGTACGGCTGCTAACAAGAGTCTTCTGTACACACTGCGCCCCTCGGCCAGAACTGACACGGCACTCACCTCAGCCTGAACTGGCACAGCACCCCTCAACCTCCTGCCGCCTGCAGCCAAACCCCAAACCTGCGGCTATAGGAAGGGGAAACAAACGGACATCGGAAGTGGGCGGGCCTTCAGAACCTTGCGTGATCGAGGGCGGGGATATTAGAGTATTACGTTCTCGGGCGGGGCTCAGAACATTGCGTGTAACGAGGCGGAGCTATCAGAGTATTGCGTGGCCGGAGGCGGGGCTTCTCGTGCTCTGCCAAACACGTGCAGGGCACACTGGGGCTCCCCGCAGGGCACACTGGGGCTCCCCGCACACTGGGGCTCCCCGCACACTAGGGCTCCCCGCAGGGCACACTGGGGCTCCCCGCAGGGCACACTGGGGCTCCCCGCAGGGCACACTGGGGCTCCCCGCACACTGGGGTTCCCCGCAGGGCACACTGGGGCTCCCCGCAGGGCACACTGGGGCTCCCCGCACACTGGGGTTCCCCGCAGGGCACACTGGGGCTCCCCGCAGGGCACACTGGGGCTCCCCGCACACTAGGGCTCCCCGCAGGGCACACTGGGGCTCCCCGCAGGGCACACGGGCTCCCCGCACACTGGGGCACCCCGCAGGGCACACTGGGGCTCCCCGCAGGGCACACTGGGGCTCCCCGCACACTAGGGCTCCCCGCAGGGCACACTGGGGCTCCCCGCAGGGCACACTGTGGTTCCCCGCACACTAGGGCTCCCCGCAGGGCACACTGGGGCTCCCCGCAGGGCACACTGGGGCTCCCCGCACACTGGGGCTCCCCGCAGGGCACACTGGGGCTCCCCGCAGGGCACACTGGGGCTCCCCGCACACTAGGGCTCCCCGCAGGGCACACTAGGGCTCCCCGCAGGGCACACTGGGGTTCCCCGCAGGGCACACTGGGGCACCCCGCAGGGCACACTAGGGCTCCCCGCAGGGCACACTAGGGCTCCCCGCAGGGCACACTGGGGTTCCCCGCAGGGCACACTGGGGCACCCCGCAGGGCACACTGGGGCTCCCCGCACACTGGGGCTCCCCACACACTGGGGCTCCCCACACACTGGGGCTCCCCGCAGGGCACACTGGGGCACCCCGCAGGGCACACTGGGGCTCCCCGCAGGGCACACTGGGGCTCCCTGCACTTCCTCCTTCAGTGACGTTAACTCCCTCAGTGCTGTGCAGCAGCATTAACCCTTTCAGTGCTGAACAGTGACATTAACCCTTGTGCAGTGACGGATTTTTTAATGTTGCTAGGCAGTGGCATCAACCCACTGATTGTCCGTGACATTAACCCTTGCAGTGCTATTGAGTTCCATTAACTCTCTCAGTGCTTTTCAGTGGCACTGACCTTTTTTTACCTTTCTGAAGTATGTGTATTCCGCTAAGACATTTAACTGTACAAATTGGACAATGAGCACCTGGTTAAGCGGAATGAAACGTTGTGCTACTTGTGCTGTTAAATTAGGAAATAAACATACCAAGATAAGGCCTGTGGTTAGCAATCAATTTTTTGTTTGTGTGGGACTGATCACCACATCTTTTATTGACAATTTAGTACAAGAAATGCAACTTCCAAATAATCATTGTAGTATTTGTATGTAACACACTTCTCCCGCCCCTCCCCCCCCCCCCCCCCCAATCGCAGATAGGGACCATGTGGGGAAATCTATATGTATTACCAGGTGTGCGCCTCTGCTG
Organism: Ascaphus truei; assembly: GCF_040206685.1. NCBI lineage: Eukaryota > Metazoa > Chordata > Amphibia > Anura > Ascaphidae > Ascaphus > Ascaphus truei. The sequence continues at coordinate 309,959,852 of NC_134487.1, read as the reverse complement.
ATGGGAACCTGAGGTGTATCCTAAAACGATACGTACAGTGACAGCGCCTCCACCTGTACAGGATCCTAACTAAGTGGGATAACTAGGGTGACCAAAACCGGGACAGTCCCGTTTTTTTCTGTCCTGTCCCGGTTTCAGGTCCGTCCCAGAAATGTTCCGGTTTTTGTCCCTGGTCCCGGTATTGCGGGGCAGCGGCGGTGAGGAGAATGCGGCGGCCGGTAAGTATTTTCTATGTGTGTATGAATGAATGCATGCTGCAGGGGGGATTGAATGAAGGAGAATGCCGGGGGCGGGACTTAGAATGTCGGCCAGCCCGCAGGGGCTTGGTCGCAGGCAGGTCAGAGGAAGCTGGGGGCGGGGCTTCCGCTTTGTGCAGAGCACACGTAAGTGTGTCTGTCTTCCCGCTCCTGGCTCCTCTGTCGGCTGCGCGGTGAGTGTCCCCCTTCTGTCCCGGGTCCCAGCCAGGGGGGTAATAGGAGGTGGTAGCGGGGGTGCGCCTGCCTTTGTACCACCTACCTTGTACCTTTGCCCCCCGGCGCTCCCACCTTTGTCCCCCGGCGCTCCCACCTTTGCCTCTCCTGGTGGTGCTCACTTCCCCCCGTCCCCTTGGTGCGGGAGATGGGGACGGGCAGTGGTGGCTACGCGGTCGCTGGCGGGCGGTGCAGGGGGAGGCGGGGTGTATCAGTGTGTGTATCAGTTTGTGTGTGTGTGTGTATCAGTGGGTGTGTGTGTATCAGTGTGTGTGTGTGTGTGTGTGTGTATCAGTGTGTGTGTGTGTGTGTGTATCAGTGGGTATGTGTATGTGTGTGTATCAGTGGGTATGTGTATGTGTGTGTATAAGTGGGTATGTGTGTGTATCTGTGTGTTGTGACAAACGCCCCTTTTTTGTAGCGCTGACGTCTGTCTGGGTTCTTCCCGACACAGTCTTCTAGGGTTAATTATACAACAAACAGGAACATGCAAAGTATTACGTTGCTTAACTCAGGCTTCTGCCTGCTTTATTTTCATCCAAGTAAGGTACTGCAGCTTTAACATGTGTAGGTTAGAGGCACTCAGATATTTTCATTCAGCGGTTCACTTATATCAGTGTCATAGCATTTCACACAGTGTCACTTTTAAGAAATAAAAACCAAATCATATAAAGAAATCCTATCCCTTTCAGGGATCTAACTACACATCAGAATCAGCCTCTAACTGCTGCTGGGCCAACTAACCTGGTTCCCCAGCTTAAAACAATGCCCTCTCATTTAGGGTCACTAGATACAGCATAGTCTTTTAGAAACAGCAATAAACATTTGTTTGTCTTATCTGTTCGTGGTGGGAACTCGGTCCCAAGTGTCCAGGCAAATCCTCTGGTACTGTGATACTTGGATGGGCCGTCCACCCCAAAACTGGATGCAGGGAAGCAGCGATATCCCCAGCCCCCAGAGAGAGTGAAATGCAAACCTCTCTGCTCTAAATACCTGTGCATGTGATTAGAAGAGCAGGTGAGGTAGAACTAGACCCATTGTAATCTGTGGTCTGGATTTTCCATCCAGCATCCTGAGTTAATGTGAAGCTGTGGAAACGACCATTTGTAACTATTCCTGCACTTTCTGACCTAAAATGGGGCAGAATGCTGCCTAACATCTTTGGACTATGTCACAGTGTGTATATGTGTGTGTATCAGTGGGTGTGTCTCCCTCTCTGTCTCCCTCACCCTCTCTGTCTCCTTCACCCTCTGTCTCCCTGTCACCCTCACTGTCTCCCTGACACCCTCCCTCTCTCCCTGTCACCTTTCCTGTCTCCCTCTCCCTCCCTGTTTCCCTCTCCCTCCCTGTCTCCCTCTCTCTCCCTCTCTCCCTCCCTGTCTCCCTCTCTCTCCCTTCCTGTCTCCCACTCTCTCCCTCCCTCTATCTCCCTCCCCATCTCCCTCCCCGTCTCCGTCTCCCTCTCCCTCCACGTCTCCCTCCCCATCTCCCTCCCCCTCTCTCCCTCCCCGTCTCCCTCCCGTCTCCCTCCCCGTCTCCCTCCCCGTCTCCCTCTCCCTCCTGTGTTAAAACAGTCTGCGACATGAACAAGTCCTCTACTGGCCCAAGTCCTGAAAACTGCGGTCTCTTGGGCTGCCGTAAATTCTGAGTTCCCTACAATCGAAAGAAAGGGGATAGGGAGTGATCAACTAAATCATACGGATTGTGGTGTAAATAAATGATATATATAATCGATAATTATCAGAGACTGTACGTGCAGCTGTGAATTGAAGTGAATCAGGGAAACAAAAGGGGTACAAAAATGTTTGTACTCTAAAAGAAAATTCACTTGGGTGCACACTACATATGTTAAAATTGAACTTTTAATACAACATCCTTAAAACATATATTACCGTAACTATTAATGTGATTAACCATAAAAATAAATTAAATAATATGCACGTATGCAACAGAGTTAGCCTCACATATAGATAGATTCCAGTATAGAAATACAGCTGGAACCTGGGAGGCTAGACAAAGTGCAACCAGACAAGATGAGTCAAAATGCCCAACACTTGCACTCACTAGCACAATAAATAGTTGGCCAAATACAGCAGCAGGGATACGGCTACAATGTGTCCATAGATCGTTGCAATAGTATCAGTAGAACCATCCCTGCCAGCTACACTATTTTAAGATATATGGCTATGCTAGTGAGAATACTGGAATTAGCGCACTGTGTTAAAATAACCCCATAACAGGGGCTGATGACATGATAACACGTCCAACGCGTGTTTCCCTCCTACTATGGAGCTTCGTCAGGGACGAATTCCAGTATTCTCACTAGCATAGCCATATATCTAAAAATAGTGTAGCTGGCAGGGATGGTTCTACTGATACTATTGCAACGATCTATGGACACATTGTAGCCGTATCCCTGCTGCTGTATTTGGCCAACTATTTATTGTGCTAGTGAGTGCAAGTGTTGGGCATTTTGACTCACCTTGTCTGGTTGCACTTTGTCTAGCCTCCCAGGTTCCAGCTGTATTTCTATACTGGAATCTATCTATATGTGAGGCTAACTCTGTTGCATACGTGCATATTATTTAATTTATTTTTATGGTTAATCACATTAATAGTTACGGTAATATATGTTTTAAGTATGTTGTATTAAAAGTTACATTTTAAATATGTAGTGTGCACCCAAGTGAATTTTCTTTTCCCTACAATCGGTAACAACCTGTATACTCTCAGTGGTAGTTTAAAATATTTTCTTACTTTACGCCAGGCTCTTACAGTATCTACAAACATAATGCATTCAGAATGTTATCTACATTATCCTTATCCTGTAGGAAAGGCAGGAATCCCAGGGAGTGTGGGAGAGCAGGAATCCCAGGGAGTGTGGGAGAGCAGGAATCCCAGGGAGTGTGGGAGAGCAGGAATCCCAGGGAGTGTGGGGGAGCAGGAATCCCAGGGAGTGTGGGGGAGCAGGAATCCCAGGGAGTGTGGGAGAGCAGGAATCCCAGGGAGTGTGGGGGAGCATGAATCCCAGGGAGTGTGGGAGAGCAGGAATCCCAGGGAGTGTGGAAGAGCCAGCTTAACTCTATTCCAGAATTCACAAACCCTGCCTTGTCAAGTAGCCAATCCCTAATGTATGTAGTCAGCACCACCACACGCTCCCACATCGGTGAGGTTCAGACCCCCCTGTTCTTTATCGGTCTGTAGCCTTTGTTGACTGATCCTGTGTTTTTTGTTGTTCCAAATAAAATTGGAAAAAACTCTATGTATCTTTGTGGTTTCTTTTTTCTTATAAGCAGGGGAAGTGTCTGTATTAAGTACAGAAGCTTCGGGAAAGAAACCATCTTAATTAAAGCAATCCTACCAGACATAGTTAATGGTAGATTCATCCATCCTGCCAACTCTGTCAATTTGTTTATGATAGGAATATAATTCAGCTCATATAGCTTCTGTAGGTTCAGGGGAAACTGAATACCCAGATACTTGATGGAAACCTTAGCAACTTTAAATGGTGTTGCTGGGCCTATGAAATCTAGAGTTCCCTTCCTCAGCCAGAGAACCTCAGATTTTGTCAAGTTTATTTTATAGCCTGAAAAAGTTTGGGAGTTGTCAATAATTTGCATTATTAGCGGTAACTGATTAGCCGGATCTGCACAGAACAGAAGCAAATCGTCTGCATATAAAGCCAATTTTATTATTTGGTTCCCAATTTGTAACCCTTTAAGTGATTCTCTCAAAGTGATAGCCAGAGGTTCAATAGCCATATCAAATAGCAATGGCGAAAGTGGGCAACCCTGTCTGGTCCCTCTATAGAGTTTGAACGGTCCCGATAATTTACCGCTGAAAGAGATTGAGGCACTTGATTGGGCATAGATAGTTTTAAGGGATTCTGTAAAGCTCCCTCTGAGCCCGAACTTCTCTAGGGTCTCAAACAGGTGAGGCCATGTTATCATATTGAACGCTTTCTCCGCATCCAGACTTAGAACACAGGCCGGTCCATGGTCGTCGGGGGCAGAGGAAGGTCCATTGGCCTCTCCATAATATTGAATGGCCGTCAATAGTTTCCGTATATTGGTGAATGAATGTCTACCCTTCACAAAGCCAGTTTGGTCTGGGTGAATCACCTCAGGGAGAAACTGTTTAAGTCTGTCTGCTAGAATTTTGGTGAATATTTTGTAGTCAAGATTAAGGAGGGAAATTGGTCGGTAGGAAGCCGGCTCTTCCGGGTCTTTATCTTTTTTGGGGATTAGTTTGATTACCGCTGAACAAAGACCCAGGGGCTTTCTCCTAGTGACATTATTCGATTATATACCTCTACCAGATGTGGTGTTATTTCTACAGTCATATGTTTAAAATATTCGGCCGAGTAACCATCAGGTCCCGGTGCTTTAAGTGTTTTAAGCTGTTTAATGTCTCTAGCGACTTCTTCTGTGGTGATGGGGCTGTTTAGAATATTTTTTGAGCTCTCTGACAGCTGAGGGATCCTCAAATCTCTCCAGAATCTATCCTGCTGATCTAGGTTAATGTCTGGATGATTATATAGGTCTGTATAGAATTTATGCAAGATATCTGCTATTTTTTTGGTACACGTGTGCCTAGTCCCAGTCTAGTCTCTCAAGGCCGCTATATGACATGTGGAGCAATTATTTGATACTAAGTTAACTAGCATTTTCCCCGCTTTATTTCCGTAACGCATGAATCTTGCATTTCTATCATTTTGATTCAGCAATTCTTTTTCATGTAGAAATACCTCCAGCTCCCTTTTTTTCACCAAATACTCCTCCTTGTTTTGAGGAGTTGGTAATTCTTTGAATTTAGAGTAAGTTTCAGTTCATTTTTGGTTACAATAAAGATATTTTTCGTTCTGTTTTTTTCTCTGGTAAGAGACGTACGATATTATGTCCCCTCTTTGGACTACTTTAGCTGTTTCCCAAAACAAAAAGGGGTCTCCTATATGTTCTGCGTTATTTTCTTTAAATTGTGCCCATTTATTATGGACTGCAGCTCCAAAGCTGTCCTGAGCTAACAATTTGGAGGGGAATTACCATGTTCTCTGGACCAACATATCAGGGTCCAACTGTAATTGGAGCCCTATGGGGGAGTGGTCTGATATACAGGCATTATATATCTTAGCTTTGGATATTTTCTGGAAAATAGGGGACGAGACCAACAGATAATCAATGCGTGACATTGAATTATGTGCACACAGAACACAGGTATAATTCCTCTCTAATGGGTAGAGCAGTCTCCAGGGGTCTACAAGATTCAATTGTTTTTTAAGAAATGTAATGTATGACTGGCTTTTGATCTTATATTGTGTTGTTGGTTGTGGAAGATGTTTACCTATGCAATATTGGGTCTTCTACTATATTAAAATCTCCCCCTAGTATGATTTGGTGATCCGTCGCTAGGGGTGCTAGGTTACCCAAGAGGGCATTGAAAAAGGTTCTGTCATGAACTGTTGGCGCATATATGTTTGTCAGAGAAGTCTTAATCCCCCTTAATTTTCCTTAAATAATTATGAATCTACCCTTAGGGTCACACAGCTGATTTTCCAGTTGGAATGGGACCCCCTTCCCAATGAGGATGGCGACCCCTCTCTTTTTACTATTGTAGTGTGAGTAAAACACGATTGGACCCAGCCCTGTTTCAGTTTGTAATGTTCTGTCTGTGTCAGGTGTGTTTCCTGTAAAAAGGCCGTGTCTGTACCTAACCTCTTTAGGTGATTAAGTATCTGTCTTTGTTTCATCTGGAAGTTAATACCACCCACGTTCCAGGAAGTTATCGTTGTCATTTTATCTGGTACAGAAGAATATCTCGTGATAGGAACCTTTCTGTGATTGATTGAGATATAGAGATGTGGATCTGCAGCACCTGCGAGTCGAGGACAGAGAGCGGAAGAGAGCAGAGAAAAGGGGGGAAATGGGAAAACAGAGGGGAAGAGGCAACCAAAACAATAAAGAGAACACATTTAGATAACAAACCATGTCGTATACTAAGCATGTTAACTCAGACTGTGGCTGCTACCTGGAGACCTGGGAGTCTCCCCGCCTATCCCAGCCATCTTAATGCAAGTCATAACAAATCTACTCAACAGGTCTACACATCATTAATATACTTTCTTAATCTAAGGCTACATAACAGTGTTATATTCAAGAACATTAGGCAGTGTGACCACGGCCCACCAGGGAAAGGTAAGGATACAGAGCCCACAGGAGCCCAGTGGTATCAATGCGTCCTTCAAGAATTCGGTTCCATAGCCGTGTTTTGCGTTTCAAGAATCAAATGCTCTGCCTCCTCTGGTGAATCAAAGGATTGAATCCCATCATCTCGGAAAACTTTGAGGATCACCGGGTATATTAGGGCGAACTTGATTCCCCTTTTGAAAAGTGCGGAGCAAATAGGGATTAACTCCCTTCTTCTCTTACTAAGGTCTACTGAAAAGTCCTGGAAGAGGAAAATTTGGTTTCCCTTAAACAAGAGTTCACAGGTTTTTCTATAGGCTCTCAGCATGGCCACCTTATCCTGAAAGTCCAGCATCTTAATCAGTACCGGTCTGGGTCTTGTTGTATTGGAGCGGTTATCTCTTTCCGGGCCCAACCTGTGTGCTCTCTCGATTTTGAGTGAGATGTGTTGGTCGTCCATCTTTAAAAGTCTGGGGAGATCCTCTGAGGCGAATGCCAGGAGATCTGTTGTTTTGACATCTTCAGAGATGCCTACAATTCTTATGTTGTTTCTCCGTGACCTGTTCTCCAAGTCATCTATCTTGATGGTCAATTTGGAGTTTTGTCTCTTTAGCTCGTCCATGAGCAACATATGAGAGGTAGTTTGGTCCTCTATGTCTGAGACTCTTATTTCAACATTATTGATTCTAGATGTGTGGTCATTGATTTGCTTGGTTATTGTGGCAATCTCTCCTTTAAACTCTGTAAACCTCTGGTTGATAGTTCTGGTCAACTCACCCTTGACCTCTGCGAACAGTCTGTTCGTATTAGTGACCATCTCTTCCCTGAACTCTGCAAACAGCCTCCTCATATCAGCGCTGTTCTGCCTCATATTAGAATCAATGGTCTGTGTGATGGATTCATATGTCTCTGCAGACTTTGATTTGTCCAGCTGGTCTGGTTCCAGTTCAGAGGTACAGGTGGGGTCAGTGGGTTTTGGTGTGTCTTTTTTTCTCTCTTTCACCGCTCTTTGAGCCTTTTGCAACATGTTGGTGCCCAGCGGGGAAATAAATCTTTCCATATGACAGTTCAGAGTAATCTAGCAGCCTTTAAGGGGTTAAAAATCCAAACGATGTGTACAGTGACTTGTTTAGCTGTTACATTCTGAGTAGATGAGAATTTACATTTGTGCTTTTCTGGCAATAAGGAGCGGGGGAGACATGTACCCTCACCTTACATCTTAATTTCTCTGTCCATTAAGCCGCAGTTCAACTGCCTGGTCAGAAAAGAGTGAAAATGCAGCTGTGCCTGCCTTGTTTTTGTGAGGAAGTCTTTGTACTATAGGAGTAATGTTATAGTTGTGTACGGCCCTTTTTAGTGGGACTCCTCCTATAGACTGCAGTGCTGTGTGGTATATTTGCAGCTCCCCTTACATGCAGCAGGCCTCTCAAGGCCCTGTGATGGGATCAGGCCTCTCAGGGCCTTGTGATGGGATCAGGTCTCTCAGGGCCTTGTGATGGGATCGGGCCTCTCAGGGCCTTGCGATGGGATCAGGCCTCTCAGGGCCTTGCGATGGGATCAGGCCTCTCAGGGCCTTGTGATGGGATCAGGCCTCTCAGGGCCTTGTGATGGGATCAGGCCTCTCAGGGCCTTGTGATGGGATCAGGCCTCTCATTCACCTCCAAGCAGCCGCATGCAGCCAGGGACGCTCCCAGCGATGACTCCTCTCAGCCCCCCTGTTCCCAGGGCGCTGCCGGCACTCCTCCCGCCGCACGGATACCGGAGCTCCCGCGTGGACGAGACCAGCGCTGTTCCCCGCAATCACTCACCTCCCAGCAGCAGGTAGGGGAGATGGACCCTCTGGCTGTGTCAGGGATGTGTTAGTGCAGTAAGGGAGCTTCTGCCTTACCCCTGGATTTAGGCCTCATGGGATGTCAGGCCTCAGCCTCTTTATCTTATATTTCTCTGGGACTTCCCGGGCAAGGGGTCACAGTGACAATACACCCCTCGTTGTAGAGCCCCCGGTCTGGGCTAGCCACCGCTATGTTTCTTTTAGTTTTTTAAGCCAATTCGTGCTGGGATGGCTGCAGATTCTGCAAAGGCCCAGAGGGAGCTCTAGATGCAAGCGGCCATCTTGGATAACTGTCTTGGAGCAGAATTTAAGGGTCTTTTTGTCTGAGTCTCTTGACGACTGGGCCGAGTTGCTACCCTGGGCTGAGTTCGCGATCAATTCACACAAGAATGCGTCTACCCAAGAATCCCCATTCTTCGCTAATTATGGCTTCCACCCCGGTCATCTCCCCATTTCAAACATCCCCTCAGGGGAACCAGAAGCCGACATTCGGTTAACCTCCTTACAAGACTTTTGGAGGAAGATTAGGCAGCGCACCTTGGTGCTTCCCAGAGATACAAGACCCAGGCCAACCGGCATCATCAGAAGGCACCTGAATACAAGCCAGGGGATAGGGTGTGGCTCTCAGCCAAGAACATCCACCTCAAGAACCCTACCCCGAAATTGGCACCCAAGTTCCTGGGCCATTTCGAAATTCTTGAACGTATAAATCCTGTGGCTTACTGTCTACGATTACCTGCTACCATGAATATACCCACCATGTTTCATGTATCTCTACTGAAGCCCTGTATTCAGAGTTCTCGCTTCCCAGCTAATAACCACAGGCCCAAGTCCATCTTCATACAGGGACAGCCAGAATTTGAAGTCCAAGCCATCCTGGGCTCCCGGAACTCCAGGGGGCGATTACAATTTCTGGTACATTGGAAGGGGTACAGTCCGGAAGAATGATCCTGGATACCGCTGGACCAGCTCCACGCCCCAGCGTTGCTCAGACGCTTCCACCTCAAGTTCCCGCACAAGCCTTGGGTGGATCGTCCTGAGGCCGATCCTCGAAGGGGGGGGGGTTCTGCAAGGACTCAGGGGATATGCCGCCCTCGGTGCATCCCTCCCTTACCTCCTCTGCCTGCCTCTGCTCCCTCCGTCCATGCTCCTCATCGCAGTCAGAGGCGCATCTACGCACCGCCCCCAGTTCCCCCTCGGCTCTCTCACATTCTCTGAGCACGCACTTGGCCAGCTTACAGAGCGCATCTAGCAAGATAATTTATTCACCTCACTCGGCGGCTGGCTCCGCCCACCGCCTAATCCAGGACCCAGGCACACAACCCCACTTCTCCAGCAGCAGCAAGACAGGCTATTATCCCCTGCCCTATCACAGGAGGCTCCTCTGCTCACCTCTGCTCTGCCCCTCCTCTGATTGGTCTACCTCGCTTTATTACTCCTGTGATTCCTGTGCAACCTCGCTCTGCATAGTTTTGTTTGCTTCGTGCTTTTTGGATTCTATACCCAGCTCCTTATTACGTTTCAGATCTCCTTACCGAACCGGCTTGTCTACTTACCCTCTCTGGCTCCTCGACCCCGGCTACTTCTTGACCTCGCTTACCTCTCGGACTCCACGAACACGGCTCACGAACCTCTACGACGCGGACCTCTACTGCCCTCGACCCTTGGCTACGGACATCACTACGCTTCCCTTTCTACGCCCGGATCTGGCAAGTACTACGGCTAGTCCCTTTGCCTGGTCTACTCACTCTCCACCTCAGTACTTGGGGTTAGTCTGGTCTGCGGGCAACACAGCGTGACAACATGACACTCAATGTGTTATGATTTTGACAGAAGCTGCTATTTGAGAGCTAGTCCACATGTCAGTTAACAGATGGACAGCTTGACTTTTACTCCCATTTAGACCGTCCTCAGTTCATCAGTGACAGCTATGAACAAACATGGATGACAAGGGAATGGCCACATGTACGCTCAGCAGATTGTGTTTCTAATTTCACATGTTTGAGAAGAGGTCTCTTTGCTTAAAAGCAGTCAACATAATATAACATAAATATGTCAACATAAGTTAAAAAAGGTTTTCACAACCCATATCCTTTTTTGCAATGGAATTGCATGTTTTTATTAAATCAAGCATCAAAAATTGCTTTTATATGCAAGATGTACTGTATACTCCAGTTATAGACTATTGTCTTTTGTAATGTTAGTTTGTTACACATTGAACACAAGTTGAAATAATAAAAGTAAAAATAAATAAATAATAAAACAATATTGTCATGCAGAATAACTCATATAGGTAGCAAGTGCCTCCTGTGCGTATCAGACAAGTATAAATCACATGAAGTTTAAAAACACATATTTTCAACAAGAAACCAAACTACTGTAAGTTTTAAAATTTCACATCCAAAAAGGTATTATCAATCTAAAAAATGTATACCAAAAAGGAAAACAAAAGAGGGATCACATTTACTTATGGTAGTTCCAGAGAGTGGAAAAGCTAAAGCTAGGCTATGGATAGGAGATTAAAGCAGCAATCCCCACAAAAGTCTATACGAGTTTAACTCATAATGTTCGTATCTTTCCCACTGAGCATGTCCTGCGCTATAAAAAAATAAAACACACACACACGTGTACATGAGGTAAGGCACGTCCTTTTTTTTTCCACAGTAGACATGTCAGAAAAGTAATTTTAGTATCAAAGCAAAATGATTCCACTATTGAGCTCTCACAATTAGCACTTACTGAAAGTATTGTATGATCTTATCCCTGCTGTCAATGTTTCTGTTGAGCAGAAAATAAGATGAAGGTCATGACCTGGAAACCTGAGGTTAGATGTTACAGATCACTAGTCAAAGAAAGTGACAATGGGCTTTTGCCCCTCTTTAAGAAAATACCAGATGGCAGTTTTCTGAGTCATAATACATGGACACATTTCAAAAGACTTTTAGCACTACCATATAAATTACTGGATAATTGTTATTCCAAGACCACCCAGCAGAATCTCCAATCAGCTAATAAACTATAAATGGTAGGTAAAGTGAGCTAAATGATATTCACATGCACCAATGTTTCCTGCAACAATCACTATAAAACAATATTATTTTTTTACAATAAACAAACCACTATGTGGTTTAATTATTGGTGTGTAATTGCGAAGGCATCAAGTTGTTGGCACATCTAGCAACACAGCTTTTTTCTTTACAAATAAATAGACAATGCAGTGTAGTAATCATTGCAAACATCAATGACAATGTATACCCCTTCATACAGTACATAGTATCAGATGTGTAGCTGAACTGCTCAATGGACAGGACAACAACAAATTGTACATACACCTAAAAATGCATGTTTATGGAGCTTTCAGCAAAAACAAATTAAATCTTTAGTTACAGTTGAACTGCAACTATAGATTTTTTTCTCACAGTCTCTGATTTGGAGTGCTTTTTACAGTATATTGGAAGAGTGAGCAGCAAAAAAGAGAATTTAACATACTGTTAATGTATTAGTTCTAGGTAACCATTTCAACAAAATATAGATTTTTAAATCTTAGATGCAGCAAAACATCTTAAAACAGCAGTTGCGTGTGTGTGTGTGTGTGTGTGTGTGTGTGTGTGTGTGTGTGTGTGTGTGTGTGTGTGTGTGTGTGTGTATACATGCACACACACACACACACACACATAGTTGTGTGAAAAAGAAAGTACACCCTTTTTGAATTCTATGGTTTTACATATCAGGACATAATAACAATCATCTGTTCCTTAGCAGGTCTTAAAATTATGTAAATACATCCTCAGATGAACAACAACACATGACATATAACACTGTGTCATGATTTATTTCACAAAAATAAAGCCAAAATGGAGAAGCCGTGTGTGAAAAATATGATTCAATAGCTTGTAGAATCACCTTTAGCAGCAATAACTTGAAGTAATTGTTTTCTGTATGACTTTATCAGTCTCTCACATCATTGTGGAGGAATTTTGTCCCACTCTTCTTTACAACGTTGCTTCAGTTCATTGAGGTTTGTGGTCATTTGTTTATGCACAACTCTCTTAAGGTCCAGCCACAGCATTTCAATTCGGTTGAGGTCTGGACTTTGACTGGGCCATTGCAACACCTTGATTCTTTTCTTTTTCAGCCATTATGTTGTAGTTTTGCTGGTGTGCGTGGGATCATTGTCCTGTTGCATGACTCAATTTTGGCCAAGCTTTAGCTTTCGGACAGATGGCCTCACATTTGACCCTAGAATACTTTGGTATACAGAGGAGTTCATGGTCGACTCAATGACTGCAAGGTTCCCAGGTCCTGTGGCTGCAAAACAAGCCCAAATCATCACCCCTCCACCATTGTGCTTGACAGTTGGTATGATGTGTTTGTGCTGATATGCTGTGTTTGGTTTTTGCCAAACGTGGCGCTGTGCATTATGGCCAAACATCTCCACTTTGGGTTCGTCTGTCCAAAGGACATTGTTCCAGATGTCTTGTGGTTTGTTCAGATGCAAACCTAAGTCATGCTGCCATGTTCTTTTTAGAGAGAAGAGGCTTTCTCCTGGCAACCCTTCCAAACAAACCATACTTGTTCAGTCTTTTTCTAATTGTACTGTCATGAACTTTAACATTTAACATGCTAACTGAGGCCTGTAAAGTCTGAGATGTAACTCTTGGGTTTTTTGCAATTTCTCTGAGCATTGCACGGTCTGACCTTGGGGTGAATTTACTGGGACGTCCACTCCTGGGAAGATTGGCAACTGTCTTGAATGTTTTCCACTTTTGAATAATCTTTCTCACTGTAGAATGATGGACTTTAAATTGTTTGGAAATGGCCTTATAACCCTTCCCAGATTGATGGGCAGCATTAATTGCTTCTCTAAGATTGAAGGAAAACCTTTATTCCTCGCCTAGGCTTCAGAACTGAGAGGAACCTTTTCTCTGCCAAGAAAGCTGAAGGCCTTGTGACTGGATACACATCTGCACCATTTGCAGCAGGCTTCCCAGGAAGCTTTCACGCACTGCAACTTCTTATCTCCGATTTTTGTTGAACTTACAGGCCCGGGAATACGAAAGAAATGAAACGTAACGCTAGCCAGGTTTCAAATCTTTTGTCTCAATTTATTACTCATAGGGTAATGACTTTTATACCAGAAAAAGAAGATATTGGTTAGAGGCATAATATAGGCGTAACATAGGCGTGTCTTGGTCGTAGCTTTGGTTAGAGGCGTGATTTAGGGGCAGGACATATTAGTGGCATGATTTTGGGACGTGTTTCTCCCAATACAGGCAATGTCTGAGTACATAACTTATTCATTGTCTGTTATCAAAAGAGACCTTGAATCTCTAGCAACTAAATTATACTATTTTGCCTCTTTCAGAGAACCAGCCTTTTGTATATTTGACTAAAAGAGCAGAAAACTGACAATACAAAAAGTATCTTAGCAATATCCTGCGCAGGGAGGAAGGAAATGTAATTTGGCAGAAACTGAGTGCATTAGGAATTATATTTCAGCTAAAGGCTGACTACAGAATCTTAACTAGTTATGAACAGACAAAATGGATGCTTAACACAAGTGCAGATTCTGGCCTGTCCTACTGGTCCTAACAAAGATCATTGCTGATTTCTTTCCTCCTTGGCATAGTGTTAGCACACCCCTGATTGCTCCAGAGCAGCAAACTGCTAAAACTTCGGCTTTTATAGAGGTGGTCACACTTGCTGATGATCAATTGATAAAGGGCATTTGAGTAGCAGCACCTGTCTGCTACTTAGCATCTTAATTCCTATGGAAGCAGTAAGGGTGTACTTAGTTTTTCACACACAGCTTCTCCATGTTGGCTTTATTTTTGTTAAATTAATCATGACACGGTGTAATATGTCATGTGTTGTTGTTCATCTGAGGGTGGATTTACCTAATTTTAAGTCCTGGTAAAGAACAGATGATTGTTATGTTCGGATATGTATATATATATATTGTCATAGTCCCAGGATATTAGGCAGCTTTCCGCGCCTGATTTAGGTCAGAAAGTGCAGAAATAGTGTAAAAGGATCCATTCCACAGCTTCACATTTACTGTGGCTTCTGGATGGAAAGTCCAGGCCACAGTTTATAGTGGTTCTAATTCCCCTCACCTGCAATCCTAATTAAGGATCAGGTATTTATGCAAGCTAGGTTTGCTGCTTCACTCTCTTTCCTAGAGGCTGGTGGTACACTGCTCCCCAGGATCCAGTTCTGGGAGGATGCCTTCTTCACACATTGCGGTATTCGGAATGACTGCAGAGAGAGAATCTATTGGGTCGCTTTCCCCATCTATCAGATAAGATCTCAATGTATATTTTTGTGCCTAAAGACTGTGGATATTATATAAGAGTATATAGTAACCCTAAACGAGAGTGTGGTACTTAAGATGGGGAACCAGGTTAGTTTGCCAGCAACAATTAGAGAGGCTTATGCTGCTGTATATTTAGTTTCCCTAAAAGGGATAGGTGTTATTTTTATGATTTCGTTTCTTAAAGTGAAAGGGTGACTGAAACATTGAGTGTCACTAATGAAAGAATAAACTGCTGAAGGTCAATGGCTGAGTGCCCCAATATATACCTGTTGAGGCTACAGTCCCCTTCTGGGACGAAATAAAACAGGCAGAAGCCTGAATTATGCAATATAATGCTTTGTATTATTTGTATGTTATTTCTCTAATTAACCCTAGAAGAAGTCTTGTGAAGAGCCCAGACAGACGGCAGCGCTACAAAAGAGGGCAATTGCTACATTTGACACATTCACACAGTTCTAGTTGGTTGCCCTGACAACCTTCCAATCCTCATAGAAGATCGGTTCAATCCTGCCTTTATAGCAGTTACTTTAGAGGGGAAGCATGGGCAATAGGGAGAGGCAGGTCGTTGTTTAGCTGACACATCCCAATAGATTTGCCATGTTGAGTGAAGATATTGGGAATTTCAGGACAGAAATGGCAAGGCTGGGGGACACTAATTCCTCTAGCAGCCAGGGGAATAGTTCCTCCAGCACAGTGGGGACTCAGGATGCTCAGATACAAAGAAAGATTGTGGTGGTAGGGGACTCCATTATTAGGAAGGTAGATAGGGCAATCTGTTGCCATGACCGCATGAACCGTACAGTTTTTTGTCTTCCGGGTGCTCGGGTTCGGCACATTGCAGATCGGGTAGACAGATTGTTGGGGGGGCTGGGATTGACCCGGCGGTCTTGGTACACGTTGGCACCAATGACAAAGTTTGAGAAAGATTGAGGGTCCTAAAAAATGATTACAGAGATCTAGGCCAAAAGCTTAAGGCAAGGACCTCCAAGGTAGTATTTTCTGAAATACCACCAGTGCCATACGCTACCGAGATGAAAAAGCAAACTTTAAATTTAAATCGTTTTGATTGAGGGACTCCACGAACTTCCCCAATAACTCAGTGCCACCTTGCCAAATCAAAATAAGGTCATCTATGTGACGGAAAAAAACAATATTAGAACGGTAATTGTTTTTATCGCTATAAATGTGTGTTTTCTCCCAGTGACCCATAAATAAATTTGCATAAGAAGGTGCAAAAGAGGTGCCCATTGCTGTGCCACTTAATTGTAAATAATAATTATTGTCAAATAAAAAATAATTGCTTTTTAATCTTTCAGTAATGCCTCCTCACACAGCCCAAGCAGAACACAGAACATATTTAGAAAAATAAGCATGTTCAAGGAAAATTAACTGTTCTGCATCAAATTTTAAATAACCTTAAAAGTAGCACAATTTGGGGACTTCCGCTGACGTCACCTGGTATGGTTGGGTGAGGAGAGAGCTCTGTGGACCCGCTCATATAAATCTAATCATTAGAACTTTTCCCCACTCATTCACTTTCCCAAGAAGGATAAACTATCCAGCAATGTCCAGCAAACTGAAGAAACTGGCTAGCCAAGGGGTTACCAAGTATTTTTTCCTGTCCCAGCGGAGCCCAGAGAAGGCCGCAGAAAAGCAAGATGGCGGCGGACCATTCGGCCTCGCAGCAACAACCGGCAAGTGAAACCAGCCGAGGGAAAGCCCTGAGTCGAAGGAGCCGATAACAAGGTCCTACTTGGAGGAACTGCTTGCTTCTATGCATTAGAAGCTTCATACTTCCCTACAGTCCGATTTAAAGGCTGTGGTGGTAGAACTCAAGCAGGAGATTTCAGGCCTGGGGGAAAGAACCTCCGAGTTGGAAAACAAACTGGGGGAGGCCCTGCAACGACAGTCGGAAGCGGAGGATGAGATCACTCACCTAGAAGAAGAAGTCAGCTATCTTAAAGATGGCCTGGAGGATCAGGAGAACCGGGACAGGCGGCAAAACTTACGAATTCACAATGTCCCAGAAACGGTTCTTCCTGACCTCCTTCGGCCACACCTGCTAAAATTGTTTGCCTCAGTATGCGGAGATATAGAGGAAAAAGATATGGAGATCGACCGGGCCCACTGTGCACTGGGGCCTAAGTCAAATGACCCCAGACGCAGGAGGGATGTTATCACCCGACTCCATAGTTATTCTGCAAAAGAAAAAATAATTGCAGCTTGCCGTGACATGGACTCAACTTCCAGAATGAACCTCTGCAAGTGTTTAATGATCTATCCAGGATCACTATAAGCCACCGACGATAGCTCAGACCCCTGACCCTCCTCCTCCGTGAAAACGGACTTAAGTATCGATGGGGATTCCCATTCAAATTGATGCAAGTAATAATGGGAAATTTCTGACTCTGAGACGACCCAAGGAGATGAGTCAATTCGCCCGAGCATTGGGCCTGCCCCCCCCCTGTCTACTGTACCTGGGACGACGGGTCATCAGCTTCTCACGGCTATGACCACGAGAGTGGCCCTGCTCGAGCCTCTGAAAGGATCGCAGCGCTAAATCAAGCCAGAAGCAAGTAATTAAAAATGCGCCTCTTACCGTTTTTGCCCAGTTGGCTGTTGTTATAGGCTTGTCTGCCGAAGTGTTCTGGAGACCGGTCCTGCCGCGAGGCCAAAAGATGGAACCCGACCACCCCCGCCACTACCTTGCCCATTGTCACGCCGTGCTGCCTGCAGACCAGACCAATACTGAGGTGGGAAGTGAGTAGACCATGCACCCACAGCAGTGAGGACGAGCCCGGGGTGTGGATTGGTAGCATGTCCAAAGGCTGTGGGTACAAGGGGTTAGCCGTAGTACTTGCCAAATCCGGGCTTAGAGAGTGTAGCGTAGAGAAGTCTGAAGCCGTGGGTCAGGGGATGGAGAGGTCCGAGTAGTAGAAGTCCGTGAGCTGTGTCCGTGGGTCCAAGAGGTATGTGAGGAATAGCCGAGGTCGGGGAGCCAGAGGGGGTACGAAGACAAGCCGAGCTGGTAACGAGATCTGAAACTAGAGAGAGCTGGGTACAGGATTTAAACAGCACGAGCCAAATGGAACTATGCAGAGCGAGGTTGCAAAGGAGCTACAGGGGTAATATAGTGAGGTAGACCAATAAGTGGAGGAGATATGGCAGGGGTGTGCAGGAAAGTCCTTTGTGATAGGACAGAGGGAGATTGCAATGTTCGTTGCAGCTGAGCAGCTGAGAGGGATGGCCGTGGATCCCACGTAGGTGGTGGGAGGAGTATGCAGTGAATAAATTAGTGATGCGCGCGTGCTTCAGGGTGTTTGGTGGCGGCGAGGGAGAGAGCCGCGGAGGATCATGAGGCGGGACCACCAGCGTGGCGGCATGTGACGTGGGAGGCAGAGGCAGCCAGAGCTGCGGGAGTCTGAAGAGGTAAGGAGGGGGCACGCTGTGGATGGAGTGTCCCCCGATTCCTTACAGTACCCCCCCCTTGAGGATCAGCCTCAGGACGATTCACCCATGGCTTGTGTGGGTATTTGAGGTGTAAGCGTCTAAGCTGTGCTGGGGCGTGAATCTGATCCAACGGTATCCAGGAGTGTTCCTCCAGTGGACCAGAAACTGCAACTTGCCCTTGGAGAAGCAGGAGTCCAAGATGTCCTGGAACTCAAATTCTGTCCTTGAACGGTGATGGGTTTAGGCTTACGGAGACTACCAAAAAAGCAAGTATTCTGGACACAGGGTTTCAGCAACGACACAAAGAAGACTGTGGGTATCATCATAGCGGCGGGCAATAGAAGGTGGTAAGCCACTGGATTTACCTGCTCAAGGATTTCGAATGGGCCCAGGAACCTGGGTGCCAATTTCGGGGTAGGCGTCTTGAGGCGGATGTTTTTGGCTGAGAGCCAGACCCTGTCTCCTGGCTTGTATTCGGGGTGCCTTCTGACGGTGCCGGTCTGCTTGTGTCTTGTATCTCTGGGAGGCATTGGAGAGTGCCAACTGGATCTTCTTCTAGGAATCCTGTAAAGAAGTTACCCGAGTATCGACTGCTGGAACTCCTGATGGATTGTTGGAAATGGGTAAATGACCTGGGTGAAAGCTGTAATTTGCGAAGAACGGAGATTCTTGGGAAGACGCGTTTCTGTGGGAGTTAATGGCGAATTCAGCCCAGGGCAATAATTCGGCCCAATCGTGAAGAGGCTTTCTGACACAAAGCACCTTAGGTATTGCTCCAAATTCTGATTCACCCTCTCAGTCTGCCCATTGGGATGATAACCAGAAGAGAACGAGAGGGAAATGCCGAGTTTCTTGGAAAATGCCCGCCAAAATTAGGAGTTGAATTGTGACCCCCTGTCTGACACTATAGACGTAGGGGTACCATGAATGACACCTCTTTAGTGAAGATGTCCGCCACTGTAGATGAAGAAGGAAGGCCTTTGAGAGAAACAAAATGTGATTGTTTCGTGAATCTATCCACGATGACAAGGATGGTGGTCTTTGCATTAGAGGGTGGGAGTTCTACTATGAAGTCCATGGATAAGTGCGTCCATGGACGCTCGGTAATGGGTAACGGCCGCAGGAGCTCGGACAGCTTGTGTCGAACCAATTTGCTTTGGGCGCGTACTGGACAGGAGCTGGTGAATTCTTGAAACTCCTTCCCCATGCCGGGCCACCAAAAGGTACGTCTGATGAGATCCAGGGTCTTCTTGAAACCGGGATGGCCGGCCTATCTGGAGCAATGACCCCAGTCCAGGATCTTCTGCCTGAACTGCGGGGCGGCGTATAGTGTTCCATCTGGGACCTCTAGACCCCTCGGAATGTGCAACTGAGCTGTGATGATTTTATCCAAAACATCGAATGTATTAGCCGAGATGATGTATTTAGAAGGCAGGATTGTCCCTGGGGTTTCCTCGGACCTCTCATCTGAAAACAATTGCTGAGAGAGAGCATCGGCCTTAATATTCTTTGTACCAGGTATGTAGGACAAGGTATAGTTGAACCTTGAAAAGAACAACGCCCACCGAGCCTGCCGCGAGCCTAGCCGGTGAGCTCCCTCGATATACAAAAGGTTCTTGTGATCAGTCAAAATGGAAATTGGCTCCCGAGTTCCTTCTAGTAGATGCTGCCATTCTTGAAGAGCCATCTTAATGGCCAGAAGAAGTTCCCTGTTACCGACATCATAATTCTTTTCGGCCGGAGATTTTTTTTTAAAAGAACCCACGTGGGTGCAGCTTATTTTGGGGCCCCGTTCTTTGAGAGAGTATTGCACCGGCTCCAGAATCTGAGGCATCCACCTCAAGAGTGAACGGGAGGGAAGTATCAGAGTGTCGGAGGATGGGCGCAGAAACAAAGGTTCTCTTGAGGGTTTGAAAGCAGCTGTCGCTGCAGCAGGCCAGGCGGAGTTATCGGCTACTTTTTTGGTAAGTGCCATAATGGGCCCTACAGTGGTTGAAAAGTTACGAATACATTTTCTGTAATAATTCGAGAATCCGAGGAAGCGTTGAATTTCTTTTAATGTTTTGGGCTGAGGCCATTCCAGCGTGGCCTTCAATTTCTCGGGGTCCATACTAAACCCCTTGTCAGAGATTATGTAGCCTAGGAAGGCTGTGGAAGTCTGAGGGAAGTGCACTTCTCTAATTTAGCGTACAGACTGTTAGCACGAAGACGAGACAGGACGAGCCTGGTATGCCAGATGTGATCTTGGAGGGTCTTGGAGAAAATGAGGATGTCATCCAAGTATATAATAACAAAAGAGTTCAGTACATCCCGGAAAACCTCGTTCATAAAATCTTGAAAAACGGCTGGGGCGTTACAAAGGCCGAAGGGCATCACTAGGTACTTGTAATGGCAGCTACAGGTGTTGAAGGCGGTCTTCCACTCGTCCCCCTCTCGGATGCGGATAAGATTGTATGCCCCTCTCAAATTGAGCTTAGAGAAGATGGTAGCCCTTTGTAGCCAGGCGAATAATTCGGAGATGAGGGGAAGGGGATAACAATTCTTGATGCGGTTGAGGCCTCTGTAGTCAATGCAGGGTCTGAGGGTCCCGTCTTTTTTTTTAACAAAGAAGATGCCTGCTCCGGTGGGGGAGGCAGAGTGTCATATAAAGCCCTTCTCGAGGTTCTCCTGGATGTAATTAGCCATGGCTTCGGTTTCGGGCATGGATAAAGGATAAGATTTGGATTTAGGAAGGATCGCTCCTGGAACCAGGTCAACAGGACAGTAGTAGGGTCAGTGAGGAGGTAAATGGTCGGAGTGGGCCTTACTGAAGACGTCCTGGAAGTCAGCGTATGCCTCCGGGAGGAGGAGAGACTCAGTAGGGGAGGTCTCTAATCCTGCAAGGAGCATAGTGGGAACGGCCTGTTCTGGAGAAGACTGCCACTGAATAGGTACCTTGTTCCTCCAATCAACGCGCGGGTTGTGCTGCTGTAACCAGGGCAATCCGAGGATGATTTGGACCGTAGGAGAGTGGAACGCGTCGAACAAAATGGTCTCCGTATGACCGTCCTTGGTGGATAGGGTGAGTGTGGGGGTGTCACGCTGTGCAGCCCATAGACCAGGCCAGTCCCCTGTACTGAGGTGGGATGTTGAATATACACACCGACAGCAGAGGGAGCGGGTCCGGGATGTGGTTGTAGCGTGGCCAGGCCTGGGTTAAGATTTAGAATAGTCGTTGTACTTGCCGAGTTCAGGAGTATAGAGTGTTCCGTAGTTTAAATCTGTTTCCGTGTCCAAGGGTCTGAGAGGTAAGAATCGTGATGGGTAAGCTGAAGTCGGGAGCCAGAGGGGTAAGTCAGACAAGCCGGTTCAAATCTGTAGGAGAAAAGACAAACAGGAGCACGACACAGTATCCAGGCTACACAGGAAGCAAGGAGCTATGCAGAGCAAGGAAGTGAAGTCACAGCCGGATATTTAAAGCGACAGTGACCAATCCGAACGAGGGGCATGGCGGAGGCGTGTCGAGGAACTGCTCGTGAATGGCTGAGAGACCAGGAAATAGTAGAGCCCAGCTGAGGGTCTGTAACACCAGTACCAGAATCCAAGATGGCGACGGCAGAGTTCAAGGTATGCACTGGGCGGCGGCATGGGTAGCGACGTGGGGCAGGGGCAGCAGCCGCTGCAGTACTGGTAGTGGGTAAGGAGGGGTCACGCCGCAAGGGACGTGGCCCCCGATTCCTTACAGTACCCCCCCCTTCAGGATCGACCTAAGGACGATCCATCCAAGGCTTCTGCGGAAATTTCTTGTGGAAGCGGTCCAAGAGAACTGGGGCATGGATGTCCTCCTTGGGTACCCAAGAGCGTTCCTCTGGACCATAACCCTTCCAGTGAACAAGGAATTGTATCTTTCCTCTGGATACACGAGAATCCATGATTGTCTGGATTTCAAATTCAGGTTGTCCTTGGACCGTGACTGGTTTGGGTCTATGGGTCTTAGCAGGGAACCGTTTGCTCTGGACGAATGGCTTGAGCAGGGAAACGTGGAATACGTTTGGAATCCTCATGGAAGACGGAAGTTGCAGACGAAATGCCACAGGATTAATTTGTTCCTGGATCAGAAAAGGCCCTAAGAATCGAGGTGCTAATTTCGGGGTCGGAGACTTCAACTTGATATTCTTAGACGAAAGCCAAACTTGGTCCCCTGGCTTGTAATTAGGGGCCTGTTGACGACGGTGGTCTGCCTGAGACTTGAATTTCTGAGCGGCGCTAAGAAGCACGGACTGAATCTTGATCCATGACTTCTGAAGAGTAGTTACCCGTTCATCAGCCGCCGGCACTCCTATCGGAATGTTTGAGATTGGCAGTCGACTTGGGTGGAACCATAATTCACGAAGAACGGGGTTTCATGCGTGGATTCATTACGAAGTGAATTGGTTGCAAATTCTGCCCAAGGTAGCAGGTCAACCCAATTATCCTGGGAATCGGAAATAAAACACCGCAGGTATTGTTCCAGCGTTTGATTTAGTCTTTCTGTTAGCCCATTAGTCTGGGGGTGATAGCCTGACGAGAAGGATAGCGCCATGCCAAGCCTCTTGGAGAAAGCCCGCCAAAATTTTGATATAAATTGCGTGCCTCAGTCTGAGACTATGGAAGTAGGTATCCCATGGATGCGAAACACCTCCTTGGTGAAGATATCAGCTAGGGTGGGCGAGGAGGGAAGTCCTTTGAGTGGAACAAAGTGGGCCTGTTTTGAAAAACGGTCAACGATGACCAAAATGGTATTCATCCCTCTGGAAGGGGGTAGATCCACAATGAAATCCATTGAAATATGTGACCATGGACGTTCAGGTACTGGCAAGGGCATGAGCAAGCCTGAGGGTCTTTGATGAAGAGTCTTGTTTTGTGCGCATACTGGACAAGCACTAGTAAATTCATGAACCATTTTTGCCATATTAGGCCACCAAAAAGTACGCTTGATAAGATCCAAAGTTCTTTTGAAGCCGGGATGGCCGGCTGAACGGACAGAGTGACCCCATTCTAATATCTTTTGATGAAACCTGGGTGCGGCATAAAGAGTTCCTTCCGGTACCTCTAGACAACTCGGAATTTGTGTTTGAGCTTCAACGATCTTTTCGGGAATGTCAAATGAGTTGGCGGAAATTATAAACTTAGAGGGTACAATAGTTTCAGGGGTCTCTTCGGATCTTTCCTCCGGAGAAAATTGTCGGGACAAGGCATCAGCTTTTGTGTTCTTAGAACCAGGAATATGACAGAGTATAATTAAATCTTGAAGAATAGTGCCCAGCGAGCTTGACGAGACCCCAGACGACGTGCATTTTCGATATACAGAAGATTTTTATGGTCGGTCAATATAGAGATAGGTTCGCGGGAACCTTCCAGGAGATGTCTCCATTCCTGTAAGGCCATCTTGATAGCCAAGAGCTCTCTATTGCCAACATCATAGTTCTTTTCAGCGGGCGAAAACTTCTTTGAAAAAAAACCGCATGGATGAAGCTTATCTTGAGGGAAGAATCTCTGGGACAGGATGGCGCCTGCACCACAATCAGATGCATCAACTTCTAAAGTAAAAGGAAGACTAACATCGGGATGTCGCAGGATGGGTGCCGAGACGAAAGCTTGTTTCAGGGTTTCGAAGGACGAGACGGCCTGTGGAGGCCATACAGACGGGTCAGCTCCCTTCTTGGTAAGGGCTGTAATAGGAGCCACAGTGGTGGAAAATTTTCGGATGAATTTCCTATAGTAATTGGAGAAGCCCAAAAAACGCTGGATGGCTTTGAGAGAGTTGGGCTGAGGCCAATCCAAAACAGCCTTAAGTTTTTCAGGGTCCATTGAAAATCCTTTATCAGAAATTATATAGCCTAAGAAGGCAGTAGAGGTTTGATGAAAAAGACATTTCTCGAGCTTAGCGTAGAGATTATTGACACGAAGGCGAGCAAGAACGAGCCTGGTATGCTGGACATGATATTGAAGATTTTTTAGAAAAAATTAGGATATCGTCCAGATAGACAATTACGAAAGAGTTGAGAACATCACGGAATACATCATTCATGAAATCCTGAAAAACAGCAGGAGCATTACATAAACCGAAGGGCATTACAAGATATTCGTAGTGGCCGCTTCTGGTATTGAAGGCAGTCTTCCATTCATCGCCTTCTCGGATGCGAACAAGATTGTACGCTCCTCGGAGGTCTAGCTTGGAATTTTTTTTTGCCCCTTGAAGCCTATCAAAAAGTTCGGAGATCAGCGGAAGGGGGTATCGATTCTTGACTGTGATGAGATTGAGCCCTCGGTAATCAATGCATGGTCTCAGGGATCCATCTTTCTTTTTGACAAAAAAGAAACCGTCACCAGCGGGGGACGAAGAATTACGAATGAATCCTTTTTCAAGGTTTTCTTTGATGTATGCTGCCATGGCTTCAGTTTCAGGGAGAGACAAGGGGTAGGACTTACATTTCGGAAGAACAGCGCCTGGAACCAGATTAATGGGGCAATCATAAGGTCTGTGAGGAGGTAGAACCTCCGATTGTGTCTTGCTAAACACGTCGATGAAATCCACATATGCTTCAGGAAGAGCGGAAACATTAGCCGGGGGCGTTTCCACTCCCGCGAGGACTGTGGAAGGAGAAATGACTGGCAATGGTGAGGCATCTGACTCTGGCTCCCACTGAATTGTCTTGCCATCCCTCCAATCAATGCGTGGGTTGTGCTGCTGTAGCCAGGGTAATCCTAGGATAACTAGAACGGCAGGAGAGTGCATCACGTCAAAGGATATGATTTCGGTATGAGTACCGGCAGAAAGGGTGAGAGGAAGAGTCTCTAACGTGATGAAGGCAGGTTGCAAAGGACGACCATCAATAGCCTCGAGGCCAATCAGCGATTTCTTAGCGATGAGTGGAATCTTGTTAAGAGTAGCAAAATCTTGATCCACAAAGTTACCACCGGATCCTGAATCAAGAAAAGCGGCTGTGGTTACGCGAAAATTCGGACCTTTAAGCGAGACTGGAAGCATAATTCTCTTAGGGATTTCCTCTTCAGAGATAGGGTGAGAAGATATTGACCCCAAAATGGGTCCCTCTTGCCCCATTGGTCGTGTTTGTTCTTTGGGCCTTAAAGGACAAAAACGTACCGTAAGTTCAGGAGATCCACAGTAGTAGCAAAGGCCCTCATTCCGGCGACGAGCCCTTTCGGCAGTCCGGTCATGGGTTCTATCGGCAGTCCTGTCGGTATTACGGAACTCTTGACTGGCAATCTGCATGGGTTCCACAGTGTCTAGAACAGGATGAATAGCTGGGAAGGATCTGGGAAGAATAGGGTCAGAAGAGAAAATTCTGGGACGCTGGCGTTCATGACGGCGCTGTTGAAGGCGCTGATCCACTCGTATGCATATTGCGATCAATTCCTCCAATCCCTGGGGCCTGGGCTGAACTGCAAGTTCATCCTTTATAGAGTCGGACAAACCTTGCCAAAACACAGCAATAAGGGCTTCTTGGTTCCAATGCGTCTCCGCCGCGACAGTCCGGAATTCCCATGCATATTTGGCTACGGACCTACGACCTTGAGACAATTGAACAAGAGAAGCAGCAGCAGTATCTCTGCGGGCGGGAATATCAAATACCTGCTGGAATTCTTGGCGAAAGAGCTGGTAATCCTGGGTGGTTTCCGCACGCAACTCCCAGATGGGAGAGGCCCATGCCAAGGCGTCCCCTGTTAAAAGAGAGTAAACATAGGCTACCTTGGTGCGTCCGGTGGGGAACAGGCTGGGAGAAATCTCAAACTGTATTTCACATTGATTCAAAAACCCACGACAGGCTAGAGGGTCACCCACATATGCTTTAGGCGTAGGAATCCTGAGTTCTGATGGCCGGTCGCCACCCTGCGCGGCTGGGGTCGGAAAAGGCTGTAGTGAAAGCTGGGAAAGCTGCATTACTAGGCTTGTGATCTGATTTCCCAAAGTATCAATGCATTGCGCGAGTCCCCTGATTAGTTGGCCCACCTCAGTCAGGTCTGTTTCTGTTGGGCTCTGCATAATGTCACGCTGTGCAGCCCATAGACCAGGCCAGTCCCTTGTACTGAGGTGGGATGTTGAATATACACACCGACAGCAGAGGGAGCGGGTCCGGGATGTGGTTGTAGCGTGGCCAGGCCTGGGTTAAGATTTAGAATAGTCGTTGTACTGCTGCGGCACAGTTTATTCGAGCATTTGCCCGTTCTGTGCCGCAGCAGTAGCCTGGCGCGCGCCCGAGTGTGACGGGCGCACGCCGAAGCAGCGGAAGAGCGCCCTCCGATCGGGGCGCTCTCCCTACCGCTGCCGGGTCCGCCGGGTCCCCCGGAACCCCCTGCCGCTGTCCCGCGATCGCGGGACACCAGGGCTCCCTCGGGGAGCCCCTGGACACGCGTGCAGCGGGCGCACGCTCCCGATGACGCGTGACCGCGCGTCTATGACGCGCGGCACGCCGAGGGGCGGCCACTAGCAAGCCGGGAGATTTCCCGGCTTGCGGTACCGACCACAATTCAATAAAGTGTGTCGGTAGTGTACTTGCCGAGTTCAGGAGTATAGAGTGTTCCGTAGTTTAAATCTGTTTCCGTGTCCAAGGGTCTGAGAGGTAAGAATCGTGATGGGTAAGCTGAAGTCGGGAGCCAGAGGGGTAAGTCAGACAAGCCGGTTCAAATCTGTAGGAGAAAAGACAAACAGGAGCACGACACAGTATCCAGGCTACACAGGAAGCAAGGAGCTATGCAGAGCAAGGAAGTGAAGTCACAGCCGGATATTTAAAGCGACAGTGACCAATCCGAACGAGGGGCATGGCGGAGGCGTGTCGAGGAGCTGCTCGTGAATGGCTGAGAGACCAGGAAATAGTAGAGCCCAGCTGAGGGTCTGTAACACCAGTGCCAGAATCCAAGATGGCAACGGCAGAGTTCAAGGTATGCACTGGGCGGCGGCATGGGTAGCGACGGGGGGCATGGGCAGCAGCCGCTACAGTACTGGTAGTGGGTAAGGAGGGGTCACGCCGCAAGGGACGTGGCCCCCGATTCCTTACAGGGGGTCTCCAAGGAGAAAAAGGCCAGCTGGAGGGGACGTCCGTTTATGGCCTCCAGGCCTATGGGCACCCTCTTCTCGATCAGCAGAATTTTACTCTGGATTGCAATGTCCTGGTCAATAAAATTTCCCCCTGACCCGGAGTCAGGGAAGGCATTGATCGAAACATGAATACCCGGAGCCTCGAGAAGGATGGGTAACATGATCCTTTTGGGAAGTTCTTCCTTGTGAAGGGGGCGAGAAGAGATGATACCCAGGGAGAGCCCCTCAAATCTCACTGGGCGTTCTCGTTTCCCAGCCTTAGAGGATAGAAGCGAACCAGGTGTCCAGGAGATCCACAGTAAAAACAAAGACCTTCGTTCCTACGTCGGGACCTCTCCACGGAATGGAGCTGCTGGCTGCCAATCTGCATTGGTTCTGGAGCCTCTGGAGCCGGAAGGATAGCCGGAGGGGACCTGGAGGGCATGGAAACAGACGGGGTAGAGACAGGCATGATGAACCTGGGATGTTGGCGCTCATAACGCCTCTCCTGAAGGCGTTGATCCACCCAGACGCACTATGCGATCAGATCCTCTAATGCTTCAGGCCGAGGCTGGGTCGCGAGCTGATCCTTCACTGGTTCAGCCAACCCCTGCCAGAATACTGCAACGAGGGCTTTGTGGTTCCAACGCGTCTCTGCCGTGATGGTCCAGAATTCCAGTACGTATTTTGCTATGAACCTACGACCCTGAGTGAGGTTGATCAGATATGAGGCCGCAGTGTCCTTGAGTGCCGGAGTATCGAATACCTGTTGAAACTCCTGTTTGAAGCGTAGATAGTCCCGGGTCAGGTCCGGGCGCAACTCCCTGATGGGGGAAGCCCATGCCAAGGCGTCTCCTGTAAGGAGAGAAAAAAATGTAGCCCACTCTGGTGCGGTCAGAAGGGAACTGGCTCGGGGACATCTCAAATTGAATCTCGCACTGGGTTAGGAAGCCCCGGCAGGCGAACGGGTCCCTGGAGTGTGTTTTGGTGCAGAAATTTTAGGTTCTGAGGCGGCTGCTCCCTCCCTGTTGGGGGGGTTCAGAGTCGAGGGGCGAAGTAGCCTGGGCTGTGGTTCCTGGAGGGATAGGTTTGCAAGGTGCTGCATGAGAGTGGCTACTTGGTCTCCGAGGAATTGGCAGTGTTGTGCAAGGACCGTCAGTACTTGACCCACCTCAGGGGGGTCTGCGTTTGATGGGCTTTACATAATGTCACGCTGTGCTACCCGCAAAACAGACCAGTCCCCAATATTGAGGTGGGAAGTGAGTAGACCACGCACCCACAGCAGTGAGGACGTGCCCGGGGTGTGGATTGGTAGCGTGTCCAAAGGTTGTGCGTACAAGGGGTTAGCTGTAGTACTTACCAAATCCGGCGTAGAGAGTGTAGCATAGTGAAGTCCGAAGCCGTGGGTCAGGGGATGGAGAGGTCCGGGTAGTAGATGTCCGTGAGCCATGTCCATGGGTCCGAGAGGTATGTGAGGTCGAGGAATAGCCGAGGTCGGGGAGTCAGAGGGGATACGAAGACAAGACGGGCCGCTAACGAGATCTGAAACTAGAGAGAGCTGGGCACAGGATTCAATCAGCACGAGCCAAACGGAACTATGCAGTGCGAGGTTGCAGAGGAGCTACAGGGGTAATATAGTGAGGTAGACCAATAAGCGGAGGAGGTATGGCAGGGGTGTCCAGGAAAGTCCTTTGTGATAGGACAGAGGGAGATTGCAATGTTCGTTGCAGCTGAGCGGGACGGCCGTGGATCCCGCGTAGGCAGTGGGAGGAGTATGCAGTGAATAAATTAGTGACGCTCGCACGCTTCAGAGGGTTTGGAGGTGACGAAGGAGAGAGCCGCGGAGGAGCGGGAGGCGGGACCACCAGCATGGCAGCGTGGGAGGCAGAGGCAGCCAGAGCCGCGGGAGTCTGAAGAGGTAAGGAGGGGGCATGCTGTGGACGGCATGTACCCAGATTCCTTACACCCGTCCGATGGAGTCCCACTGTCGAAGTCCCTGTTTAAACGAGCAGATGTGGAGAGGAAGCCGAGCTACGATGCTAGATGAGCCCGAGGATTGGCGATGGTTCCGTCACCTGTCTAGATGGTGGCCGGGTGGAGGGTGGGTGGTTTGGGCTGGTTTGACGCCTCATTTCCATTGCTCCGTTGGGAGTCCCCGCTCTGGAGAGGACCGCGTGATGAAGAAGAGGCCTCAGCTAAACATGGATGCCGCCACAAACAGTCTGTGTTGGGATTTGGGGGTTGTGTGGGGGGGGGGGGAGACTCTGACCCTGACCCGAGATGTCTTGCTATTACCGGGGGAAATATGAGGCTATCGCAGACTGGGCTTGAACTGTTTTAGTCAACAGTGCGGTGCGACTCTACCGAAGCCCGGCCCAGACTATCTACCCAGAGATTTTCTAGGGAGAAGTCCCCAGTTACTGGAAACAGTCCGGCTTTCATTTAGTCAAAATAAATATGTATATAATAGGACCCCCACTTGCCCACTTGCCTTGGTCCCCTGTCCTCCCCCTCTCGGCTTGCCCCCCCCTTTCCCTGCCTCCCCCACCTTTCCCCCTTGTTCCCCTGCTCTTTTCCACTGGCTTCAGAATTGTCTGTGTAAATCAAATGTCTATACTTGTGTTTTTAGTACTAGACTAAGGGCCTCATGCAGAGAGCAGCGGTAAGGTGAATAGCGGCATTAATTGGAGAGAAATGCCTGTAGAACGTCAGGTACTGGCGAGTTTTAAAAAAAGCGCCATTTTTTTTTTTTTATTTTTTTTTTTTTATTTTTTTTTTTAAACTCGGCTTGCTACCGGCGAGAACCTAAATCTCCCCTCATGTAAAAATATCCCTATTCAGAAAGGCGCAATCGCCATCTAGTGGCTGATCGCGCCAATAACATGGAGAGAAATTCTCAATTTACCTCCGCCAAAAAAACTTGGCTGGAAGCTGGAGGTCGGCGGCCAGAGGGAGAAGGAAAAAAAAAAACGCGCTTTTTTTAAAACATGTTTCACCAGCGCACATATCGCCGGTTGAAACTCTCCATATGCAGAAAGGATTCTAAATGCAGTTTTATGCCCTTTCTGCATATGGAGAAAAAAAACTCCATTAAAGCTACATTTTATTCCCCTCTCCAATTTTAAATAGCGCTGCTCTCTGCATGAGGCCCTAAGAGTTGTAAGTTTGCAATATGGTTGAAATGCTGTTTCATCACGCCCTTCCCCCACCCCCGACCTTCCCATCCCCCCGTTTCCATCCCCGACTGAACCTGCTATGTTCTCTGTTCCTACCATTGTCCCCTTACAGATTGTCAGGTTGGCTCCAAAAAGTTAAACAGAGCAAAAGATTGCCGCTATTTGCATTGTTTGGCTAAACAAGTTATTCTCCTGAAACGCTCCAGGCGATAGACTTAGAAATGCCCTATAATGAAGGTTTGAATTACTGTTAATCTGCTGCCCCTGCTATCCCCCCTCCCATTCCCCTCCTATAACCCCCCTCCCACCCTCCCCCTCTCTCCCCCCCTCCCCACTCTCCCTCTCCCCTCTCTTCCCCCTCCCCCTTCTCCACCTTCCACCCTCCCCCTCCCCCACCCCACTTATTTCCCTTCTCGAATGATCCCCACATGATCTTCATACCCACTGCCGCTCCCATCAGAAAGGTGGCTCTTAACTGTGAACTATACCGCTGCAAGGGTACATTGATACATATGTGCAATACCTATATGGATTGATTAACTATACTAGTGCTCAAGGGTCATAACTATAAATGTGGGCTTGAAATGCTGACCCTCTCCCCCCCTTTCTTCCCCACCCCACTTATTTCCCTTCCAGTTTAAACCCCCATGACCCTTATCCACTCTGCCACCCCCTCTGGTAAGAGGTTTTGAATTGAGAACTACATTGCAACAAAGAAATGCTGTATGGGGTAGTGCTTGCCTGAGGTAGTCATCTGTATCAGTGTTCTAAACTGTCAAATATATAAATGTGGGCTTGAAATGCTGCTATCTGCCCCCTCCTTTTCCTCCCCTCCCCCATCTTCCCCTCCCCTTTTCCTCCCCCTCTCCCTCCCCTTCCCCCTCCCCCTTCCCTCCATTTCCCTCCCTTCCCCCCCCCCCCCGAGTAGGCCCTTCCCCTGTTTCATTGAGAAACAAAGGGAAAAGTATATGTTGCTCTTGTTTGTGGGTCCTGGACCTTCCAAGCCCACGTGCCACCGTCACCGAGACCACCCCCAAAGCTCCCTAAGCCCAAAAACCGATCGTTAGTATGACCGGTTGCTTGCTATTAGGGTCTCACCTAGACCTTTTCTTTCTTTTCTCTTACCTGCTGCTACTGTCCCAGCAGGTCTTTACCCCTGACCTTTCCTCCAACCTCCCCACCCCTCCTCCGCCCCCTCTCCGGCCTGCCGATACCGAGCTGCATGTAAGAACCTCTATATTTACTCTGACAAATAATCTAGTTTTTGACGCTATGATGAAAAATCAACCAGTGGAAGAAGAGAGGTCCCAAGGCCCTATGCCCCCCCCCCCCCCATAGATTTCATGGCTAACCAAACCTCAATTAAACTAGTATCCCTAAACATGAATGGTCTTCAGAACAATAGAAATAGAAGATTGGCCATCCAGAAACTGAAAAGATCACGGGGGGTTATTATATTTCTCCAGGAGACACACTTTGCTGCCCAGGACCAGCCTTATACATTCAGAAGTGTCTTCCCACTGGGATTTTACTCATCATTTAGTAGTAAAAAACGAGGAGTTGCTATTCTAATCCGTCAAGGGGTCCCATTCAATGTGGAAAAGATGACCACGGACCCAGGGGGTAGATTTCTAGTGGTATATTGCTCGCTCTCTGGGGCAGCAGTCACTTTGATCAATCTATATGCGCCAAATGAAAACCAGATGGATTTTCTAAAAACAGACCTATATGCTGTTGAACTCACGTATCTTTCTTCGAAGATTGTAGGCGGGGATTTGAACATGGTCCTTAACCCTAACGAGGATAGATCGTCCACCCTGAGCCGATCACACGCGACATTCACCCAAAAAATGTGGAAAAAATGTAGGGAAGTTACTAGGGATTTCGCTTGGAGATCACAGCATCAGGGCCAAAGAGACTACACTTTCTTCTCCGCCCCTCACCAGTCCTACTCGCGCATAGATTATTTATTGGTAACTAAGAATGTTCTAGAGGCCTCTATAAAGTCAGACATTGGACCTATCTCCTGGTCTGACCACGCACCAATTTCTTTATCCCTCTCTGTACCATTTGTGAAATCAAATTAATTTCACTGGAGGTTAAATGACTCTTTACTAAATCACCCAGAAATTGAGAGGGAAATCAAAAAAGCCCTTACCGAATATTTTACCCTTAACTCTGTTACATCTCCGGCGGTTCTATGGGAAGCCCATAAGGCAGCAATCAGGGGTAATTTTATCTCTATTTTTTCCCACTGGAAACAGGTTAAATTAAAATTATACAAAGATTTGACGAATAATGTCATACAGTTAGAACGGCAACACAAAGCCAATTCATCCAGGAAAACCTACAAAATCCTTACCGCTACCATGAGTTACGTAAGGCAGATCCAGCTGGTTCTACGATAAGGGTAACAAGGCTGATAGACTTCTAGCTAGCAAGTTAAGGGGAATTCAAAAAAGATCCCAAATAAGAGTAATCAAAAATAGGGCTGGTGAGATAATTTATAATGACAAAAAATTTGCGGAAGAATTTACTAAATTCTATACTAAGGCTAAGGCCCCGCTGCACGCGCCTGCATGGCCGCCTTGCTTGCCGGCGGCGCGTGCAAATCACTGCACCGCGATCTGCGGTCTGCAGTGAAATTTTTCCGGCATGGGGGGGGCATGGCCAAAATGGGTGGGGGGGCACGGCCATGACGAGAGGGGGCGGGACCATCACACAGACACAAACAGCGCAGCACTGCAGACGGCCCCTCGGCCCCTCGCACTGGCACTCAGCCCCTCTCACAGGCACTCAGCCTCTCATCCCCACGCATAGGCACTCAGGCGCACACAGGCGCACAGGCACACACAGGCACAAATAGACACGAGGGAAATCGGAGCAAGGGGGGAAATCAGAACAGGAGAATCGGAGCAGAGGGGGGAAATCGGAATGGGGGGCATCGGAGCGAGGGGGAATTGGATTGGCTGCTGGGATCCAATCCGTGATTGTAAAATAATATGGATTCAATAATGAAAGTGCTCTGTGCAGGTGAAATGTGAGACGTGCCCAAATAATATTGTATGGCTGAAATGCCATGCTGGTGATCAATAATAGTGTAGAGTGAGGTGACGTCAAGTGTAATCCAAGTGTAATTAGAAGACCAAGAAAAATTGTGTAAGGCATTGAGTAGATCCGTGGAGTCCCCCCAAAAGGACGGTAAACTATAGACAATCGTCTGTAAAAAAATAATCTATGTATCTGGAAAGACCATCTCCAAAAGATCCAATACTCGCAATCATAGGCCTCCCAGGAGGCCTAATCAGAGTTTTATGGATCTTTGGGAGATGGGGAAAATGGGAATGACAGGGTCGTTGACAGACAGGAAGGCTTGTTCCTTTTCATCTAAGACTTAGAGAATAACTCCTAGGTCTAAAATTGTTTTCAATTGAGATGAAAAAGTCGTGGTGGGATCGGTCTTCAGTTTGAAATAAGACTGATGATCAGATAATTGTCTAATGGCTTCATCGCGATAGTCTACAATGTTCTGAATGACTATCGCTCCACCCTTATCAGCATTTTTTATGATCAAATTTCTGTTGTCTTTTTTCTGCATTACACTAGTTGTCCACAGGGCGACCCTAAATTGTTATCTTTTAGCGTCATTGAACATATTCAGCTTCATGTTAGAAAAGGGAATTGCCTTAACCATTTAAATAAAAGACAAATGTATTGGCTATTTATGTTGACTACTTTATATCCAGCAGGGATTAATACAGACTGGGAGTTACATCGTGTTCTTGTCCTTCAAATCTATGTCATCATGAGGTTTCTGTTTTTTCTTCATTCTTGTCTTCATCATCATTCCCTCTCCTTCCCTCCCTTTTTTTCCCTGTTCTCCATTTCTCCCCTCCCTCCCTCCCACCTACCCCTCCACCCCCTTCCCCCTTTTCCTTTCCATCCATTCCTCAGCTTTTTATTTTCATTATATTTAGATATGATGATGTTCCAGATTAGGGCTCAGTATTTAACTGATTTATGCTATTAATATATAGCTGCAACATTGATTATTGTTATATCCTCATTAAATCGATTTATAATGTGGCATGTATATCTTGCGTATATTATCATTCATTTACTATGAATAATATTGAGCCTTTTTTCAAATATGTAGTGCTTTCCCAATATGAAGTACTCTTCTATATGTGGAGTATGTTTAAGTCCTTATAATAGTTATAATTTTTTATGTCTTATTGCATAGATTGTGTTTTTTCTTATATTCTGAATTATTGTTGTGGGAATTCTTTATCATTTTTGCTTTTTTGTAAAAAAAATTTCATATGTTCAGTTTTAATAGTTGCCCTAGACATATGTTATTGTGATAATTTCATTAGTGAGTATACACTGATTATAGAAAAAGATATTGCACTGGTGAAAACACCTGGAGTGCAAGATGGGTGTGCTAATAATACACAGACTACTTAAAACTGTAGATACCAGGGAGGTGGTGTTGCAAAGGAGGGATCCTCCAGAGTGCATAAATCACAAGTGAATAATGATGATGAGAGTATTAGACAATACAGTTGCTTACAATCCTAATGTGCAAAATGATAAATATAAAAAAAACATAAATAAATAACCACTGATACTTGATGCAATCCCTAAAAACGGCTCAGCACTAGTTTACCTCATGTGTCATGCATGATTCTATTGAAACATCCAATATATAATGTCCAATTGAAAGATGAATATATGGAAAATCCTCCAAAAATTGGTGAAAGAGATTCTTTGTAGGTGTATACTATACAGAGGAAGAGGGTGCTGCCGCTCTCCAAATGTATGGAAAATATATACATATATAGGGTGCATACGGGAGTAATAGGAACATACGGAAGGAGGGAGGTTAATGAGGTAACCAAAAAAGAATCCTATGTGCACTCACTATTACCATTAAAGGGCTTGGAAAAATTCAATCCTTGAGAGTCAACCCTATAGCCACTCACTAAATATAATCTAAAATACTTTATTGAACATATATACAAAGGAACAAAAATTATCTTATATAAAAGAAACAGGGAGTGAATGCGGGACTCTAATTATCCAAAACAGTTGTGACTGACAGACTGTGTATCTCTTCTTATGTGTTTGAGTGGAGGACATAAAGTATACAAAATGATGCATCAATGGTTATATAGATGTACAATCTCACCCTATAACACATAAAAACCATATCAAGGAATATATGTGTGTTTGATTAGTAAACACTGTGTGTGTTAATTCTTTAAGAATCACCTTCAAATACTTCACAACAGTTTGCTAGATCCATGTCTGTATGTAGTGCACACACCAATTCCTTAGTCACAGTACTTATTGTTTGATTGTAGGAGGGGAAACCTTTGTAGGCAATTTACACAGTTGTCTCTTAGAGAAAATACCACAGGTACTGATAGCAAAAATGTTTTGTATCATTTAGTGCAATATATCATCATCAACACCTATATATACCCATAAATAATGCGATATCATATTTCTCCAGACATACTTGTCTCCAGTCAAAACACATGACAATCACATATAGAGATTGAATGTGTAGGTAGATCTCACAACCATGGCAGTGTAATTCCGGATTAATACAACCTGATATATCCACGATGCTCAAGAAGTCCCCTCTCACAGTTCAGTGTCCGCGCTCCTCCTACGCATTTCATCACGTGATGTGACTTCATCAGGGATCACATCACGTGATGAAACGCATAGGAGGAGCCAGCATTGAGTCCAGTGTACAGAGTGGCAGAGGAAGCCATGAGGTGAATTTCCTGCTGCTGATTAGGCTGACCAGACTGCTGCCTGTCCTTACCGGAATCTAGTAACTGTGGAAGTCTAACCGGAGGGGGTAACTTGTAGACACCCAGCACTGTACATCTGACGGCGCATGCCAAGGAGACCCACAACCCCCGCTTACTCACGGAGGAAGTGAGTCCCAACACTGTATACGCCCGATCCAGCCCTGAAGCAGGAACTATCTGGTGTTAACCCCAGAGAGGAAGGACTTCGCAGGAACTGACAGCCAACAGCTGCAATCCAGACAGCATCCACCCAAACAGGCAATATCTCTGTCCTTTTACACACCACTATCAGTTCATTTCTTGAACTGATCATTATAGCAATTTCATTTTTATCAGAACTACATTTAATCTATGTGGTTGTTTAGTTTGTGTCTATGCACTAGTGTAATTTATGTGCAGTTTTCATGTTTATATGGTCTTCATAGGTTAATATAAAGTTGAATTTACTTGTTACTGCGCCTCCACTTAATTTCTTTTCTTATACACTGATTATATTGTCTTAATATCAGTCTTTACGTTTTGTGACTCAAGTCTTTGCCAGTACATTTTCTGTTTGTTTTTTAATAATTTCTGTAGTGAATCGTTTGAGGGGAGGATCCTCCGCAGTGGCGCCGCTCTGAGCTTCCGTATTCACTCCTCATTGGAGTGTATTTCGGTGACGTCACTTGTGGGCGGGGCTTTCGGCAGCGGATCCCCCTATATATATCGGCACTTATAGAGAGGAACCATACTCTTTGACAAAGGGCAGGCCAGCCCAAAACGCATCAGAGGTTCCTCTCACAAGGCTTTGTGAGTGCTTGGTGATGTGACCCAATAAAAATAAATCTTTTTATCAACTATTTTGATCCAGCCACCGTCTTTTTTATTCTTTAATTCAACAAGCTGTGCACTGTTTGCACCTGCACCTCCCTCCACGGGATACTCAGGAGTATGCCTGGCTGTGGTAGGCTGAGGGAGACAGCACAGGTGTATCCTTTTAGACAGAGGAACAAGGAAGCTTCTGTGCACGTGGCGCGCATAGTGGGTGTGCGCTGCGAGCATGATGACGTCACTGTGCGAGCGAAACCTGGAGGCGGGGCCAGCGGGAACGGCATTTAGTACCAAGTGCAGTCCGCACGCGCCTCTAGAAGGAACGCTGGAATTCACCGGTTCGCGAGATGTGCTGCAGTAGGCAGAAGAAGCAGGAGTCCCGATCGCAGGTCTAGGCAGGTAGGGAGCGTGCCGGGGAGGGCACAAATGACGGATCCTTACACCTAGCAACCCGTTACTAATGCACTCATTGACTGAATTTGTTCCATACTCACACAGAATAGTAATCAAAACAATTTAAGGCTAAAAAACGCACAATGATGCTAAATATACATGTCTAATAGAAATAAACAAAATATATGGATACATAACAAAACGGGAGATGGGCAATTTAAAAAAGACAAATATGGTAATAAACCAGAAAACATCTTAATAAAACAACCTGTGCAGTGGGTTAATCTATTTTTAAAGTGTTCTGTAATTTGAAGCCTGTAACTTTTTTTTCCTTTTCTCCTGGCTGAGGCAGAGTGGGTGTGGTTGGTTAATTGGCTGGCCTAACACACCTGGTGGGTGTCCCTATTTAAACAGAGTTTTCTAACGAATCCTGAGCTTGCGTGTACTGATTGATCTGTGTGGTTGATTGAAGTGCTGGTTGGTTAAAGTGTGTGCAGTTAGAACCAGAAGCAGTTTGAACAAGGAAGCAGTTAAACAAGGTATAGTTATTGAAATACAGTTTACTGTTAGTACTTCTAAACTTCATAGTTGCTAGAATGAGCAGTATTGAAAATGCCACTCAATGCACATCTTGCCACATGTTTGTGCACTTGGAGCAGCTGTTCCGAGGAGCATACCGCTGTGAGAAGTGTGAGCAGGTGGTCTCTTTAGAATCAGAGATTGCTGATCTGAAGAGGCAACTTGCAATATTGAGGGACATTGGCAATCTTGAAAGGGAATTAAAGCTCACTGAGCATGCCCTTGCTTCGACTAGTGGTGCAGATGGTGGCGCTTTTAGTGAGGAGCAGGTAGGTAGCTTAGTTGCTGTTAGTGAGGAGCAGGTAGGTAGCTGGGTGACAGTTAGAAGGGGAAGCAGGGGCAATAGGGAGAGGCAGGTCGTTTCTGAGCTGACACATCCCAATAGATATGCCATGTTGAATGAAGATATTGGGAATGTTGGGGCAGAAATGGCAAGGCTGGGGGAGACTAATTCCTCTAGAAGCCAGGGGAATAGTTCCTCCAGCACAGTGGGGACTCAGGATGCTCAGATGCAAAGAAAGATTGTGGTGGTAGGGGACTCTATTATTAGGAAGGTAGATAGGGCAATCTGCTGCCGGGACCGCATGAACCAAACAGTTTGTTGTCTCCCGGGTGCTCGGGTTCGGCACATTGCGGATCGGGTAGACAGATTGTTGGGGGGGGGGGCTGGGATTGACCCGGCGGTTTTGGTACATGTTGGCACTAATGACAAAGTTAGAGAAAGATGGAGGGTCCTAAAAAATGATTACAGGGATCTAGGCCAAAAGCTTAAGGCAAGGACCTCCAAGGTAGTATTTTCTGAAATACTACCAGTGCCATGCGCTACCGCAGGGAGACAGTCAGAGATCCGGGAGGTTAATGCATGGCTAAGAAAGTGGTGTAGGAAGGAGGGGTTGGGTTTTTTAGAGCACTGGGACTCCTTTTCTGAGAGGTGCCATCTATATTCTAGGGATGGATTGCACCTCAATGAAGAGGGATCTTCTATGCTAGGGGGGAGAATGCTAAAAAGGTTGGAGGAGATTTTAAACTAGGATGGAGGGGGGAGGGGAATGAAACAGATAATGAACTAAATGGAATAGATGAGGATACAAGGTGGTATGGAGGTAGAATGGGGGCAAGTGTGAGTTTGACAAGCAGTGAGATACCCATAGTAAATAGAGATAATACTAGAAAACTTCTAAAGACTAAACCAAGTGGGCGCAGAAAGGAAGGAGCAGATAAGATAATAGTACAGGCTGAAAAAAAACTTAAATGCATGCTTGCTAATGCAAGAAGCCTGACAGATAAAATGGGGGAGCTTGAATTAATAGCTACAAGGGAGCAGTATGATATCATAGGCATTACTGAAACATGGTGGGATGAAACTCATGACTGGACAGTTAATTTAAAGGGGTATTCTCTTTTTCGGAAGGATCGAACAAATAGAAGGGGAGGTGGAGTATGTCTATATGTTAAACCAGATCTAAAACCTATTATAAGGGATGATGTCTATGAAGGGAATGATGAAAATGTAGAGACCATGTGGATAGAAATTAGCAGTGGAGGTAAAAGTATAAAGAAAATGTTTGTGGGAATATGCTATAAATCACCAAATATCTGTGAGATTGAGGAAGCTAAAATACATTTGCAAATGGAGAAGGCATCAAAACGGGGTCATCTTTGCATAATGGGGGATTTTAATTATCCAGACATGGACTGGGGCAATGAGATTAGCGTTACAACAAAAGGAAACAGGTTTTTGGGGGTGCTTAAAGATAATTATATGACCCAAATTATTGAGGAACCAACCAGGAGAGGGGCAGTTCTGGATTTGGTCATTTCAAACAATGTAGAAGTAATAACAAATATACAAGTCCTGGAACATTTGGGTAACAGTGATCATAACATGGTCTCATTTGAAATAAATTATCAAAAAACAGATTACTTGGGTTCAACAAAGACTTTAAACTTTAGAAAGGCAGATTTTAAAGGCAGATTTTAATAAACTGAGGTCTAATCTAGTAGTAATACAATGGGATGATGTTTTTGCAGGGAAAAATGTAGAAGATAAATTGGCAGTCTTTAAAACATTGTTAGAAAAGCACACTTATCAGTGTATACCCTTGGGTAATAAGTATAAAAGAAATAAGTCAAAACCAATGTGGCTAAATAAACAGGTAGGGGAGGAAATGGAAAAGAAGAGGAAGGCGTTTAGATTCTTTAAGTCAGAAGGGACAGAGACATCGTATCAGAATTATAAGGAATGTAACAAAAATTGCAAAAGGGCAATTAAATTAGCAAAATTGTATAATGAAAAAAGGATTGCAATAGAAAGTAAGGTCAACCCTAAAAAGTTCTTTAAGTACCTTAATAACAAAAAAACGAGAAAAGAAAATATAGGACCCTTTCAGTGTGAGATGGGTAGGCAGATTATTAGAGATAAGGAAAAAGCAGAGGTATTAAACAAATTCTTTGCCTCTGTGTTTACCAGGGAAGAATCAAGTTCAATAGTAGTGCCGCAGGAGCAAGCCACAACCTCCATATTAATGACCAATTGGTTAACTGAGGAAGAAGTTCATAAGTGACTTGAAAAATTAAAGTAAATAAGGCACCTGGCCCCGATGGCATACATCCAAGAGTTCTCAAGGAGTTAAGCTCAGTAATAGCAAAACCATTATATTTAATATTCAAGGACTCCATTTCCACAGGCTCAGTACCACAAGATTGGCATAAAGCAGATGTGGTGCCTATATTTAAAAAGGGAGCAAGATCACACCCGGGGAATTACAGACCTGTAAGCCTGACTTCAATAGTAGGGAAACTACTTGAAGGTTTAATACAGGATAATATTCAGGAATACCTAATGGAAAACAAAATTATTAGTAATAGTCAGCATGGATTTATGAAGGATAGATCTTGCCAAACTAACCTTATTTGTTTCTTTGAGGAGGTAAGTAGGAATTTAGACCAGGGTAATGCAGTTGATGTGGTCTACTTAGATTTTGCAAAGGCTTTTGATACGGTTTCACACAAGAGGTTGGTGTACAAAATAAAGAAAATTGGACTCAGTAATAATATATGCACCTGGATTGAAAACTGGTTAAAGGACAGACAACAGAGGGTTGTCATAAATGGAACTTTTTCAGGTTGGGCTAAAGTCGTGAGTGGAGTACCTCAAGGATCGGTACTGGGACCCCTGCTTTTTAACTTGTTTATTAATGACCTTGAGGTGGGGATCGAGAGCAAAGTCTCCATCTTTGCTGATGATACTAAATTGTGTAAGGTAATAGAATCAGAGCAGGATGTAATTTCTCTTCAGAAGGACTTGGAGAGACTGGAAACGTGGGCAGGTAAATGGCAGATGAGGTTTAATACAGATAAAGGTAAGGTTATGCATTTGGCATGCAAGAATAAAAAGGCGACTTACAAATTAAATGGAGATATATTGGGGGAATCCTTGATGGAGAAGGATTTAGGAGTGCTTGTAGACAGCAGGCTTAGCAATAGTGCCCAATGTCATGCAGTAGCTGCAAAGGCAAACAAGATCTTATCTTGCATCAAACGGCAATGGATGGAAGGGAAGTAAACATAATTATGCCCCTTTACAAAGCATTAGTAAGACCACACCTTGAATATGGAGTACAATTTTGGGCACCAATCCTAAGAAAAGACATTATGGAACTAGAGAGAGTGCAGAGAAGAGCCACCAAATTAATAAAAGGGATGGACATTCTAACTTATGAGGAGAGGCTAGCTAAATTAGATTTATTTACATTAGAAAAGAGGCGTCTAAGACGGGATATGATAACTATATACAAATATATTCAGGGACAATACAAGGAGCTTTCAAAAGAACTATTCATCCCACGTGCAGTACAAAGGACTTGGGCCATCCCTTAAGGTTGGAGGAAAGGAAATTTCACCAGCAACAAAGGAAAGGGTTCTTTACAGTAAGGGCAGTTAAAATGTGGAATTCATTACCCATAGAGACTGTGATGGCAGATACAATAGATTTGTTCAAAAAAGGTTGGACATCTTTTTAGATGGGAAAGGTATACAGGGATACACTACCGACACACTTTATTAAAGTGTGGCCGGTACCGCAAGCCGGGAGATTTCCCGGCTTGCTAGTGGCCGCCCCTCGGCGTGCCGCGCATCATAGACGCGCGGTCACGCGTCTTCGGGAGCGTGCGCCCCCTGCACGCGCGTCCAGGGGCTCCCCGAGGGAGCCCTGGTGTCCCGCGATCGCGGGACAGCGGCAGGGGGTTCCGGGGGACCCGGCGGACCCGGCAGCGGTAGGGAGAGCGCCCCGATCGGAGGGCGCTCTTCCGCTGCTTCGGCGCGCGCCCGTCACTCTCGGGCGCGCGCCAGGCTACTGCTGCGGCCAAGAACAGGCAAATGCTCGAATAAACTTGGCCGCAGCAGTATACCAAATAAGTATACATGGGAAGGATGTTGATCCAGGGATTAATCCGATTGCCAATTCTTGGAGTCAGGAAGGAATTAATTTTTCCCCTTAATGGGGTTTTTTGTTTGCCTTCCTCTGGATCAATAAGTAAGTATAGATATAGAATAAAGTATCTGTTGTCTAAATATAGCATAGGTTGAACTTGATGGACGTACGTCTTTTTTCAACCTCATCTACTATGTAACTATGTAACTATGTAACCTGATAAAATACATAAAATGTTACATGGGACAAAATGTGAAGTTATAATTAAACCCATGGATATATAACCTTATACAGTAAAGTTATACCAAAATATCATAACACAAACAACATATCCATGAATGTAGAACAACATCAAATCACTAATTACATTGTGAACACCCTATACAAGCATACCCCGCAATGGGTCCAGAGCATGTATCTAAAGCGAAAATGTGCTAAAAGTAAAGCACTACCTTTATTCCACTTATCGATGCTTGTACTTTACTGCAATCATCATATACATGCATAACTGATGTAAATAACACATTTTTGTTACAGGCTCTATAGAGTCCCCACTTGCGTACAGCTTCGGTACAGGCAGGGAGTCGGTATTGCTGTTCAGGACGTGCTGACAGGTGCATGCGCAAGCTGCCGTTTGCCTGTTGGGCGACATGTCCTTACTCGCGAGTGTACTTAAAGTGAGTGTCCTGTAACCAGGGTATGCCTGTATAACTAAAAAGAATGAGAATAAGTATGTTTACAGAGGCCTCGCGCAAGAAATATCTTGTTTTGAATATCAACTGCTTAAACCTTGGCCTCTCACACTTTTTTTTACCAATTCCCTTGCTCCAGCTTAGCAATCAGAAGGCTGAAATTCTTTTTTAAATGCAGCTGTTGTTATTTTGGCTTTTCACACTTTGTAACAAGAATATTGGTGGGATAGGGGACAGGGGACGGGAAGAGGGAAATGACTCTCGCTTCAGCTTAATTAAACACACTAATAGATGGTAACAAAGGTGCAGAGGGGGAATGGGGTAGTAGTGAAATGTAAGAAAAAGGAAACACCCTTTAACATGCACTCATTGTCTAGATTGATATGGTGAGTAAAAGTTAATACTTATTATTTTATTACTTTAATTAAAATAAATGGTGATAAACAAATACCAATGATGAACGACAGAGACTCAACATATAAAACAAACCAACAAATATTAAAACATAAACCGGAACAAGGGGGAGGATCTATAAATAAACACTTACTCACAATGATGTAATCAAAGAGCCCCCTAATCCAGCACTAATAATTAGTTAAAAG
Organism: Ascaphus truei; assembly: GCF_040206685.1. NCBI lineage: Eukaryota > Metazoa > Chordata > Amphibia > Anura > Ascaphidae > Ascaphus > Ascaphus truei. Next base: position 309,916,033 of record NC_134487.1, on the reverse strand, counting down.
ACCTGTATTTGATCAGACAGGTACTAAGGGCTGACGGTCACGATGCTAGAAAAACACTGCACACAATAAATGGATTCTCCTACAGGATACTACATATATTGCAAACAACAGAAAACTGCTAGATTAGATAGATATAAATATATAGATTTATATAGATATAGATATAAATATCTTATTGAATACAGTATACAATAATGCAGTATATAGTGGCCCTGAGGCACCAAACACACTTTGTGGGCCACTATATACTGCATTATTGTATACTGTATTCAGTAAGATATTTATATCTATCTAAATCACTGAGTGCTAAGAGTATATATTTTGCCAATGGGATGTTTGGCATTGTGCAATTGATCAATTGATCAATCTAGCAGTTTTCTGTTGTTTGCAATATATGTAGTATCCTGTAGGAGAATCCATTTATTGTGTGCAGTGTTTTTCTAGCATCGTGACCGTCAGCCCTTAGTACCTGTCTGATCAAATACAGGTCTTTTAACTAATTATTAGTGCTGGATTAGGGGGCTCTTTGATTACATCATTGTGAGTTCACTCACCACTATCAAGTGTTTATTTATAGATCCTCCCCCTTGTTCCGGTTTATGTTTTAATATTTGTTGGTTTGTTTTATATGTTGAGTCTCTGTCGTTCATCATTGGTATTTGTTTATTACCATTTATTTTAATTAAAGTAATAAAATAATAAGTATTAACTTTTACTCACCATATCAATCTAGACAATGAGTGCATGTTAAAGGGTGTTTCCTTTTTCTTACATTTCACACTTTGTAACAATACAGTACGCTTGCTGTTTATGGCAGTTTTAATTAATCAATGTTGTCTCCTTTAAGGGTCCTTCAATAATTCATAGAAACAAAGTGGGGGAGGGGGGAGACAGCTTTGGCTATTGTACTATATGCAAGAAGCCAGTCTATAGCGTGCCCAAATCCCCCCTGTCCCAATGTCAACATCGAACAGCATTTTATGAGATGTTTTTATTCTTCTCAACCTAAACCATGTGTTACCAAGAGTCAATGTGCGTGCAGTATAGAGTAGCATTTGTAATACAGTGTTGGTTGTCACCCAGTGAATTTCCCCAAAGTAGAAAAGTGTGTAAATAATGTAAATGCCTCTTAATATTTAAATATGATTTCTCTGTGCCGAAAATGATTTTCCCAGTGCAGTACAGTGCACATACATGAAAGCGTGAATGTGTGTGCATGCTTTAATCCTGTAACGATGCGTGGAACACGCCCCCTGCGGCATGTTCCTTCCTTGCCTGTTTTCTTCTGATCACCGCCTCTAGCTGCGAGTCAAGATCCTGTGTCTCTAAGGATTCTGAAGCATGCAACGCCATCTTCCTTCCTGGCAAATCCTGCCCTCTTCCTCCTGACAGGAAGTAAGCCTCTCTTTGACTTTCTCTTTGCTATTAGTCATTTGCTACCTGCCCTGTGCCTGCTAGTACTATCATCTATGCTATTCCTGCCTGAACTTCCTCTGGGATCTGTATCCATCTCCTTTGGATTCCGGAAGACTGGGACAGTCACTCGTATACTACTGAGGTTAGTTTACCGTCGGGTAGTGTAGGAACCTGCTTAGTAGGGTTCACCTTGACGTATTGTATTGTATGTCTTTATTTATATAGCACCAATAATGTACATAGCGCTTCACAGTAGTAATACACATGTTAATCAAATAAATAACAGATAATATAAATAACAGATCATGGGAATAAGTGCTTTAGACATAAAAGTAACATTAAGGAAGAGGAGTCCCTGCTCCAAGGAGCTTGCAGTCTAATTGGTAGGTAGGGAGAACGTACAGAGACAGTAGGAGGGAATTCTAGTAAGTGCGTCTGCAGGGGGCCAAGCTTTATGTATCATGTGTTCAGAATATCCACAGTGCTATTCATATGCTTCTTTTAGCAAGTGTGTCTTAAGTTGGGTCTTAAAGGTGGATAGAGAGGGTGCTAGTCGGGTACTGAGGGGAAGGGCATTCCAGAGGTGTGGGGCAGTCAGTGAAAAAAGGTTTAAGGCGGGAGAGGGCTTTAGATACAAAGGGGGTAGAAAGAAGACATCCTTGAGAAGAACGCAAGAGTCTGGATGGTGCATAATGAGAAATTAGGGCTGAGATGTAATGAGGGGCAGAAGAGTGTAAAGCTTTAAAAGTGAGGAGAAGAATGGAATGTGAGATGCGGATTTGATCGGAAGCCAGGAGAGGGATTTCATGAGGGGAGATGCTGAGACAGATCTAGGAAAGAGTAGCGTGACTCTGGCAGCAGCGTTTAGGATAGATTGTAGGGTAGACAGGTGAGAGGCAGGAAGGCCGGACAGCAGGAGGTTACAGTAATCAAGACGGGAGAGAATGAGGGCCTGAGTCAGAGTTTTAGCAGTCGAGCAACAGAGGAAAGGGCGTATCTTTGTTATATTGCGGAGGAAAAAGCGACAGGTTTTAGAAATGTTTTGAATGTGAGGGGCGAATGTGAGAGAGGAGTCGAGTGTGACCCCTAGGCAGCGTGCTTGGGCTACTGGGTGAATGATCGTAGTTCCAACAGTAATGTGGAAGGAGGTAGTAGGGCCAGGTTTGGGAGGAAGTATGAGGAGCTCTGTTTTAGCCATGTTGAGTTTAAGGCGGCGGAGGGCCATCCAGGATGATATAGCAGAGAGATATTCCGAAACTTTGGTTTGTACAGCAGGTGTAAGGTCGGGTGTCGAAAGGTATATTTGTGTGTCGTCAGCATAGAGGTGATAATTAAACCCAAAAGATGTTATTAGGTCACCTAGAGAGAGTGTGTACAGAGAAAAGAGAAGAGGTCCTAAGACAGAGCCCTGGGGTACCCCTACAGAAAGATCAATAGAGGAGGAGGAGGTGTTAGAAGAAGAGACACTGAAAGTACGATGGGAGATGTAGGATGAGATCCAGGATTGAGCTTTTTTCCAAATACCAAGAGTATGGAGAATGTGGAGGAGAAGAGGGTGGTCCACGGTGTCAAATGCTGCAGAGAGGTCGAGTAATATGAGCAGAGTGTAATGACCTCTGTCTTTGGCAGCATGGAGGTCTTCAGTTATTTTAGTGAGGGATGTTTCCGTGGAGTGAGCAGTGCGGAAGCCAGATTGTAGAGGGTCTAGGAGAGAATAGGTGTTGAGAAAATGGAGCAAGCGAGAGAATACAAAACGTTCAAAGAGTTTAGATGCAAAAGGCAGGAGGGAGACAGGTCGATGGTTAGAAAGACAGGTAGGGTCAAGCTTGCTGTTTTTGAGTAATGGTACGACTGTTGCATGTTTGAAGGAGGATGGAAAGGTTCCAGAGCAGAGGGAGGAGTTAAAAATGTGTGTGAGCGTAGGGATTATAGTAGGAGCAAGAGGTTTTAAGAGATGGCAGGGAATGGGGTCAAGAGGGCAAGTGGTAGAGGGAAAAGAGGCGATCAACAGCGACACATCCTCCTCTGAGACAGTGGAATAAGAGTCAAGGAAGGCAGGAGGAAAGTTAGGAAGAGGTTTAGGATTGGGGGAAGAAACAGAGGGGATGTTCTGCCGTATGTATTCCACCTTTTCCTTAAATTAGTCAGCAAAGTCCTGAGCGGAGATGGAGGAAGGAGAGGCAGCTGAGGGTGGTTTGAGTAGAGTATCAAAGACAGAGAACAGTCGGCGTGGGTTAGACTTGTGCATGTTGATTAGTGAAGAAAAGTAGGCTTGTTTAGCTTGCGAGAGGGCAGAGTTGAAACAGGATAGCATACATTTGTAGTGAAGGAAGTCTGCGAGAGTATGAGATTTCCTCCAGAGGCGTTCAGAGGAACGAGTGGAAGAACGCAGCATGCACGTGTGGGAATTTAACCAGGGTCTAGTGTTAGAAGGGCGAGTGCGGCAGAGAGAAAGCGGGGCATGTAGATCAAGTGAGGAGGACAAGGCAGAGTTGTAGTTCCTGACCAGGTTGTCAGGGTCTGTAGCAGAGCTGAGAGAGGAGAGAGAGGAGCATAAAGTGGACTCAAAGTCAGGTAAGTGAATAGAGCGCAGGTTTCTGCAGAACCGAGGGGTAGATGGAGGTGGAGAAGGGGAGAAGCGAGATAGAGAGAATGAGATGAGGTGATGGTCATAGAGAGGAAAAGGGGAAATGGAGAAATCAGAGAGAGAAGTTTTTAGTGAAAACCAGGTCTAAGTAGTGGCCATCCTTGTGGGTGCTGGCTGCAGTCCAGTGTTAAAGGCCAAAAGAAGAGGTTAGAGAAAGAAAGCGGGAAGCCCAAGGGAGAGAGGGGTCATCAATATGGCAATTGAAGTCCCCAAGGAGAAGAACAGGGGAGTCTGAGGAGAGAAAGAAAGAGAGCCAGGATTCAAAGTGAGAGAGAAAGGCAGAAGGGGGATGAGTAGAGGTAGGTGGGCGATAGATGACCGCCACATGGATAGGGAGAGGAGAGAAGATCTGGACAGTGTGAACCTCAAAGGAGGGAAAAGCAAGAGAGGGGGGAATAGAAAGGGTTCGTAATGGCAGAGAGAGGAGAGCAGGAGCCCCAGGCCTCCACCCCTGCCATCAGTGCGCGGAGTGTGGGAGAAGGAAAGGCCACCGTAGGAGAGGGCAGCTTCCAGAGCAGAGTCAGACTGAGTGAGCCAGGTCTCAGTTATAGCAAAGAGAAGCAGGGAGTGAGTGAGAAAGAAGTAATGCACAGAGAGGAACTTTTTAGAGAGGGAGCGGGCATTCCAAAGGGCACAGGAGAAAGGGAGAGAGGAGGGAGGGTGGCAGGGGATGGGTATGAGGTTGGAGGGGTTAACACCAGAAGGAGTAGAAGTTTCATGTGGAAGGCGAGGACGAGAGCTAGTAGAAATAAGGCAGGTACCAGGATTGGGAGAGATATCCCCAGAAGCAAGGAGGAGAAGCATGGATAGAAAGAGGATGTGTGAGGAGGATTTGTAGGGGTGTGTTTTAGTGCAGGGTGTATAGCTATGTGGTGACAGAGGATGCAGTTAAGAAAGGAGTTCATGTGAACTGAGAAGTGGTGAATTAAGGAGAGATGGAGATATATGAATAGAGTTAGAGACATAAGGAGACTGGTGGAAGGAAGTGCATAATTTGAGAAGAAGTGAGGTTACAGCAAATACAAAAAATAAAGGTGTCATCACAGCAATAGTTAAGTGTTGAGATGTGCAGTCTGGGTAGATGATATCCTCCTTTCCAATGTAGATCAAATGCAGGAATCAGAAGCAGTAGGTGGTGTCCACTTTTCCACTTCTTTTTGAACTTCCTTTTAAACTTCATATCTACTTAAAAGCATATCTGCTTAAGAGCAAGGCTGCAGGCAGCTATGGTTGCTATGAGTTTACTTATATACTTTTACAAAGTCACCTGGCTGGCACAACAAACTTAATTAGCACATGTGAGGGACGTTAAAGCAAATGGTTTTTCTAAGATGGGTGATTGTCTTGCACAAGTGTGAAAGCTGAATTAAATTAAGACAGCAGGGGAGGATATCAGGACAGAGACAATTTGAAATATGTTTTTACCTAAATACAGTGGCGGCCGCCCTGAGTCTAAAGCGGCCGCCACCGCGGGTAATTTAAAACCGCATGCAGGCGCAGTTTTTCCTCAATGCGTTCCTCAACTGGTGCCTCCGTTGCCTCCATTCCGGCGGCATCCCAAAGGCATCCGTGACGCTGGGGATCACGCTGTATGTGTGCGGGATGTGGGGGATCAGGGGAAGCAGAGGCGGAGCAGCCAGGGGTCGCGGACCGGAGGAAGGGAGGCAGGGAAGATGCGGCTGGCGCGCGGCCAAGTTCGGCACCAGCCGAATAAAGCCCCGGAAAATCACGGGCATTTGTTAGCTTAAAGCTGGCCGCAGCAGTAGAACTAAATACACAGCAGGGGAGGATATCAGGACACAGACAATTTGAAATATGTTTTTACCTAAATAGAACTAAATACACAGCAGGGGAGGATATCAGGACAGAGACAATTTGAAATACGTGGTAGCAGGCTTATAATTCCTTGGCCAATGAATTAGACTAAGAACCCTTATGTTATATTTAGTTTCGCTGCACCCTGCTGTTTCTGGCACTATGCCTTTAAGGAGGCTGGACGTCCTCCAAGAAGCAACTCCCTGGTGAATTTTACCTTGTGCTTTGGACACTACCTCCCGGCTCCTTCCATGTTCATGTTCCTAGTTCCATGTTCCTAGTTCCAGACTCCTGTGCCCCTCACTTGTGGCTTACCCACAAATCCCGCACTGGTGCCTGAGAGCACGCGCGTCCCCGCTCTGCTGCCGGGGCATGCGTGCAGCTGGGCTAGTCGTGTCTCTGAGCTTGGCTCCGCACCTCCTGACGCGTCGCACATTCTCATGCACGCGGCGCGGTCATGTGACTACGTGCGACGATCCCCAGCTGCGCGCCAACTTACTCCCTTCATATCCCCTGTGACCTCCCCACCTCGCTAACAGGTCCTTCCCTTTCTCTCTCGCTTGTGTGGAGAGCACAAGCGTGACAAATCCACACCAATGTGCGCATATGTTAATGTATCTACAGGGTAAGACACTCATATGCGTGTCATTGGGAATGACAGTTAAAGTATACATTATTTGCCTTGATTATACACCTTGATAACTGGGTGGTAGTAACCAACTGTTGATGCCAGGGGTGTGCTGTCTGTAGATGCTCAAGTCGATCATGTTATTGGGCTGCAGGTTCATTGCTTGGCAGAATTACTTGGTCCTTGCTGGTAAAAGTATAGGTACACAAAACATACAAGCTGATAATACTCAAATCTAATAAAATATTAATACAAAATAAGTGAGAACTACCTCCAAGGCTCAAATGGAGGAAAGAAAACACACAACAGGAGTGCAGAACACACCCACAGCACAAACCCTTGCTGTGATTGTGTCCTCCACTACAACCCTAATACAAATAAATAAGAATATATTATAGCACAAAAAAAAGCCTCAGCTACAGGCGCTCTGGCAAATCAATATGATGGATAATTATGTGACCTCTGTATGACCATTTGGTCATTAATTAAAGGATAAACCTTACAGTATAGTAGTCAATGTTCAGTCCATAAATGCCAAAGGGTGCTGCTCTCTTGGTTCATTGGAGAGAGAGAGAGGTTTGCTGTTGGAGGAGTGCAGAGTGAACCGCCACAGAGGAGAAGGAAGGGAACAATAAAATACACTATGAACAATGTCCCCTAACCACCAATGCCATCCTGAAAATCAATTAGAAACTAACCAACATCAATACAATTAGCACCGAAATCCAAGCGACCCGGAAGCACAGGAACCAATCCACAGTTAAGCCATAATATAAAAAACCATAACAAATCCACGTCTGTGTCTTCTTTCTTCTTTGGGGTCTTCTGGGGTCTTCTAGGGTCTTCTTCCGTCTTCTTCCTTCTTCTTACGCCACGCCCTTCTTCTCTTCTTAGGAGGGGAGATGTTCCCTCCTCGCCGACTAGCTTCAAAATGAGGCGACATAGGCTTTTATAGGCCTATGACATCACATTTTGGTCAAATGTTTCCCACGGTCCTGATTGGGCCGTGAAAAACATGTGATTTGGCCGAGCCAAAAAAAAAAAATGATGACGTCATTGGCTACCATACCATGTGAGACCGGCCATGTTCTTTAAATGACGTCATCTTAAAGGCAATTGAAGCAAAGCCATTATGATTGGCTGTGCTTTCATTACCTTTAAATGACGTCATCATTTTTTTTTTTGGCTCGGCCAAATCACATGTTTTTCACGGCCCAATCAGGACCGTTGGAAACATTTGATCAAAATGTGACGTCATAGGCCTATAAAAGCCTATGTCGCCTCATTTTGAAGCTAGTCGGCGAGGAGGGAACATCTCCCCTCCTAAGAAGAGAAGAAGGGCGTGGCGTAAGAAGAAGGAAGAAGCCGGAAGAAGACCCCAGAAGACTCCAAAAGGCCCCAAAGAAGAAAGAAGACACAGACGTGGATTTGTTATGGTTTTTTATTTTATGGCTTACCTGTGGATTGGTTCTTGTGCTTCTGGGTCGCTTGGATTTCGGTGAGTGTGCATCTAATGATGAGTAAACAAAAGAAAAGTTTATTATTTTTAATTTTACAGGTTTTTATGATTTTTCATTCATGTCTTTTATTTTTTCAGTCCCATTTAATGCCCGTTAATGTATATATGTATATACATACATTCACGGACATTGAATGGGTGTATTGTATGTGAATTTTGTATGGAAATGCATTGTTTTTTATGCTGTATTATTGCCCCTGTATTTTATGTATAATCTATCTATATGGATAGACATACAGGGATAATAATTGATTGGTTTGCTAATGTTTATGTTCTTTTCATGTATGGCTAATGTATTTATCAGCTTTATTTTGTAATTGTTGTGAATAATGTAATTTGTATTTAGGTAATGGCTTCTTTATTGTACTTAGATTAGAATGATGGTGGTTACTTTAAATTAGAATTGTTTTGGCAATGGTTTGGCTTTAGCAATTGAACAGGGAATTGTATAATTGATTTGTATTGTATTTTAATTGTTTGAGGAAATGGATTAATTGATTGATGCTAATTGTATTGATGTTGGTTAGTTTCTAATTGATTTTCAGGATGGCATTGGTGGTTAGGGGACATTGTTCATAGTGTATTTTATTGTTACATATATTTTGCATAGTGTTACATGATGCATAGATTAATTGCATCATGTACACACTATGCAATTGTGTGACATTTCATATACATTTGTGGAGCTGCTGATTTGTTGGCTTATATTTACAATAGATGCTGGATTTATTTTAACATGCAATGTGGTGATTTTAAGATTAAAAATGCATGTTTTGATTTATGCATGTTTTATGTGTTTCATAATGGCCAAATAATATATTATCCATAGCTGGATAATAGTTATTTTGCACATTATTGTACTGTATGTGTTGAGGGGGGGAGGGTTATTGGCCCCCCAAGGGTATGTGGGTAGGCCTCCCTTGTGGGTAGTGGGTGAGGGTGGTTAGGCCTCACGGGGTGGGGGGTAGTGTGGGAGGGTATGTAGGCCTCCCGAGTGGTGGGTGAGTGTGGGTTAACCCCTTAATGACTGTAGCGGTTAATAACCACTATGGTGATTAAGGGGTTAGGGGACATTACATTGGCTATTGTGATTGTTGTGCATGTTTTGCAGCACCGGAGAGGCATGGACAGAATGAAGATGAGGATGAAGACGGCCTTCATCGTGGGTGCCTGTAAAACGTAAGTTTACAATGTTTTTATTGTATTTATTGTAATTTATATGTATTTTAAATGGGCAAATGCATTATTATCCATATGTGGATAATAGTAATTTTGCCCATTACAGTACTGTATGTGTTAGGGGGCAGGGGGGATGCGTGTTGTTTATTGGGGGCAATTGTCCCCAATAAACATGCTAATGTGCCTTAACCCCTTCATTGCCTTAGCGGCTATCCGCTAAGGTAATGAAGCTGCATTAATGTATTTTTATTAATAGTGTGCGTGAGCAGGGGTTCCCCTGAGCTGAACAGCATTGGTTTCAGGTCCGAGGACCCCCTACTTCAGGAGATATAGGCCCCTTTATGGGGTGCCTGTATCCCCTGCAGAATGTAAATAACCCGGTCATGTGACGCGGGAACTTTAAACTGCAGGGGATACCGGCACCCCATAACGGGGCCTATATCTCCTGAAGTAGGGGTCCTCTGACCTGAAACCAATGCGGTTCAGCTCAGGAGACCCACTGCTCATGTACACTATTATTAAAATGTATTTATTTAGTGTACGATCACCTGTAACAGTCTTGCATGGGGATGGCAAATCTCCATGCAAATGTTACAGGCGGCTTTTTTTTCTATCAGCTAGCGAACGGAAAGGTTCAGAACGCTAGCAGGGGGGAAAAAAGCAACACGTACGCTGTGGCTGTTCTGAGCTATTTTGAGCAGGTACGTTAAAAAATGGCCTCAAGGCCTTAGTGCATCGCGTCCCCGGCTTCACTTTTTAACGAACTTGCTTTTTGGTCAAATCAGAACGCAAAGCCATTGAGCTTAGTGCATAGCCCCCATAGAAAGCACTGCTCTTCTGATAAATAGAGGCAAGAGAATAGAACATATGGCCCAATGACCTTTTCCTTTTTAAAGCATTGAAAACAAAAGACAGATAAACCAGTCAAAGGAAGCTAAATACAGATTACAAAACAATTGTAAGGTTCCTACTTCCTATTAAGTTATTGTGTGGTCTGTAAGGGGCATTGCCTCCTGATGTCTCATTGGTAACTGCTTATTAGATGTTATGAGTGCCACACACTTTGAGTATAGAGTCAGCATGGTTAGCAGCAGGACACCGAGAAATGCTGAGTTCCTTAGTAGCTAAACATTGTTCTGGCATTTTTCTGAAGAGTGGATGGATGTCTTGTATACTTTTTATTTATTTTTATTTTAAATAATCTTGAAATGGTTTTCTCAAATAGATTTCTAGATACAATTTCGGAAATGTTCTTATGCAAAATAATAAATGATATATGCATTGTAAAATGTGCATATTTATCAGATATAACCGAGTACAAGAAAAATGGTCTGCACATTTTGTGTACTGTACATGTAAGTTACATTTTATTCAGTGCCCTTTTTGGTGACAACACACCAAATATCCCAAAAATTCCAAAACTATGTAGAAAAAACTTCATAATGATTAAAAACAAATGTAGGTGTATGTCTTATTTCTATCATGCAATTTTTGTTGGAATTCTTTCTGATGTTTGGAAAAATTATTATTTCACCGGTTATGTACTGTATTAAATATTTCTATGTCTGTTTCTGTAATATGAATGGACATAGACTATTACCTCATACAATATGTGCACCATTAATAATTATGTATTAACAACACTATATATCATTGTTAAACAGTTATTATGAAAGATCAAAAAAGGTAATACATTATGTGGGTGGAACTTTTTTTCCAGAGGACCTTAAAAATTTTACTTGTTTTATTTGTATTTTAAAAACTAAAGAATATTCAATAGTTTGTCTAATAAATATTTTAAATAATTTTGAATCATAGGATTGCATTGTTCATATATTTATAATAATACCTCAGAAGAGTATTCTGCACATTGAACTGGTTCTTTTTTGATCTGTATATCACATAGTGATATATGTAATGTTCTCCTTTTCAGCATCCCAAATTATTTATTACAAATGCTGCCAGTATGTGCAGGACAATTTTCATTTATCCCCAGACCGCTTCTGTCTCTGTTATCAACTGTTGGTAATGTTTTCAGTTATGTCTATCTAAAGATGTGAATATTTAGAGCTGTTAAATTGATGGACTCAGTAAATAGGATTAGCTCAGTGTGCCGAGGGGGGGAGGGAGGGGGGAACTCATTGGTTATACAGCTTGATAGGGATTGGGAAACAACAGTGGAGACTGACTAGAAAAGAAGATTTTTTTTTAAAACCTACAATTATATCTATATGGGAGGTATACAGATAGTTTCCAATCTGCTTGTGATTGGATTAGACATGCTTTTAAATTTGAAGCATCTATACAAGTCTGAGGCTTAGCTGGTGCCAGTCTGCTGAGGACCTGCCGATGTGCTAGTATAAGTATTCTTGCCTCCCCAGCAGGCCTTCTACACTTCTCACTGTCACAGTACAGAGAGCTCCCGCTGCTTGGCCCAGTCTAGACCACCTTCTTAGGCATTCAACCTTTAACCCACCCACAGTGAAAGCTGAGATTTTTTGCTTCCATCTGTTCACATGACAATTGTGTACAATTGGATGTGTACATCCCAAATCTAAGCGTGAAGTGATTCCTTACTGGGTGATAGTAGACAATATTTTTGTTTTGTCCAGATGAAGTATTTGAACGTCTTTCATGGCCTGTTCAGAATATAAAGCAGTTGTCTGACACATTTTTATTCTATGCTTGTCAGGGCACTGGTGATTGTCATAAAATGATATATGAGCCAAATTAATGTTTTTAAGCCTGGAGTTGAAGAGCAGATCTCCAAGAATGTTGTCTTTTATCTAAGGATCCAGCCATGTCTTAGAATTAAAACCAAACTAATTTCATGACAGCAATGTTAATTCAATGTGTAATGAACAATTATTGTTAAGATATTTAAAACTGATTTATTTTATATTTTCCTACATAGAAAATGGCCAAAACAGTGTTACAGTGCCTCAAAATGTAAAGCATTTGGTAAACATTTCAATGGGTAACATATACATTCACATTCACATTAATGGGTAACATATACATTCACATGGGCTGTTTGTTGTTATTTATTTCTTCATATAATTATTTATTATACTTCAAATGTTTGTCATAGCAAAATGTACAGTATTCTAGCATTTTTTAATACAACAAAGTTTGACTTATGCCAATCTATGTAAAAAAACATAAAAGACAGTATCGAGACCTTTTTAAAAAAAATTGCAGTGAAGAAAATATGTTATTTATTAACAAATGTAAGATATTTTTCGATGGAATAAAAGGTTTAAACAGATTTTAAAAAAATGATTGTGATTCCTCAAGCCACGATGTGGAGTGTTGTATGCTGATACAGCGGTAACTGACATTCAAGTCTGTGACAGTTATCGCCAGACACCGCATCACAGATTTTTAATTCACAGGATTTGTATCCTTTATGTACTCGCCTCACTGGATGTACTTCATTCACACAATTTCACTGTAGTTATATAATGACATTTGTTGCACCTCCTCATGAAGTGGCCAGCACTCCGTCGCCACTATTAAAGACAAAATACTTGTCTTTACAAAATGTGATTGCACATCAAGATTTCTACACGTGCACGCATGCAGGTACAGGTAACCCTAGCCCAATTGAGGGGCAGATCTTGTTCCCGCAGTGCACGCCACTGCTGCAGCTGATACTGGGGACCTAGCCTAAGATGCCACCTCATTGAGGCGTGCAGACTCCTGGGTGACTGTAACGTACATGCTTGCCACAAACTGGTTCCGGACTGTCGCGGCGGAGACGCATTGGAACCAAGAAGCCCTTATTGCTGTGTTTTGGCAAGGTTTGTCCGACTCTGTAAAGGATGAACTTGCAGTCCAGCCCAGGCCCCAGGGATTGGACGAATTGATCGCACAATGCATACGAGTGGATCAGCGCCTTCAACAGCGTCGTCATGAACGCCAGCGTACCAGAATTTTCTCTTCTGAACCTATTCTTCCCAAGTCCTTCCCAGCTATTCGCCCTGTTCTAGACGCTGTGGAACCCATGCAGATTACCAGTCAAGAGTTCCGTAATACCGACAGGACTGCCGATAGAACCCCTGACCGGACTGCCGAAAGGGCTCGTCGCCGGAATGAGGGCCTTTGTTACTACTGTGGATCACCTGAGCATACGGTACGTTTTTGTCCTTTAAGGCCCAAAGAACAAACACGACCAATGGGGCAAGAGGGACTCATTTTGGGGTCAATATCTTCTCACCCTATCTCTGAAGAGGAACTCCCTCAGAGAATTATGCTTCCAGTCTCACTTGAAGGTCCGAATTTTCTCGTAACCACCGCCGCTTTTCTTGATTCAGGATCCGGTGGTAACTTTGTGGATCAAGATTTTGCTACTCATAACAAGATTCCGCTCATCGCTAAGAAATCGCCGATTGGCCTCGAGGCTATTGATGGTCGTCCTTTGTAACCTGCCTTCATCACGTTAGAGACTCTTCCTCTCACCCTTTCAGCCGGTACTCATACCGAAATCATTTCCTTTGACGTGATGCACTCTCCTGCCGTTCCAGTTATCCTAGGATTACCCTGGCAACAGCAGCACAACCCATGCATTGATTGGAGGGATGGCAAGACAATTCAGTGGGAGCCAGAGTCAGACGCCTCACCATTGCTGGTCATTTCTCCTTCCACAGTCCTCGCGGGAGTGGAAACGCCCCCGGCTAATGTTTCCGCTCTTCCTGAAGCATATGCGGATTTCATCGACGTGTTTAGCAAGATACAATCGGAGGTTCTACCACCTCACAGACCTTATGATTGCGCCATTGATCTGGTTCCCGGTGCTGTTCTTCCGAAATGTAAGTCCTACCCCTTGTCTCTCCCTGAAACTGAAGCCATGGCAGCATACATCAAAGAAAACCTTGAAAAAGGATTCATTCATAATTCTTCGTCCCCCGCTGGTGCCGGTTTCTTTTTTGTCAAAAAGAAAGATGGATCCCTGAGACCATGCATTGATTACCGAGGGCTCAATCTCATCACAGTCAAGAATCGATACCCCCTTCCGCTGATCTCCGAACTTTTTGATTGGCTTCAAGGGGCAATTTTTTTTTCAAAGTTAGACCTCCGAGGAGCTTACAATCTTGTTCACATCCGAGAAGGCGATGAATGGAAGACTGCCTTCAATACCAGAAGCGGTCATTACGAGTATCTTGTAATGCCCTTCGGCTTATGCAATGCTCCTGCTGTTTTTCAGGATTTTATGAATGATGTCTTCCGTGATGTTCTCAACTCTTTCGTAATCGTCTATCTGGACGATATCCTAATTTTTTCTAAAAATCTTCAAGATCATGTCCAACATACCAGGCTCGTTCTCGCTCGCCTTCGTGTCAATAATCTCTACGCTAAGCTCGAGAAATTACGTTTTCATCACACCTCTACTGCCTTCTTAGGCTATATAATTTCAGATAAAGGATTTTCAATGGACCCTGAAAAACTTACGGCTGTTTTGGATTGGCCCCTGCCCAACTCTCTCAAAGCCATCCAGCATTTTTTGGGCTTCTCCAATTTCTATAGAAAATTTATCCGAAATTTTTCTACCACTGTGGCTCCCATTACGGCCCTTACCAAGAAGGGAGCTGACCCGTCTGTATGGCCTCCGCATGCCGTCTCATCCTTCGAAACTCTGAAACAAGCTTTTGTCTCGGCACCCATTCTGCGACATGCTGATGTTAGTCTTCCTTTTACTTTAGAAGTTGATGCGTCTGATTATGGTGCAGGCGCCATCCTGTCACAGAGATTCTTCCCTCAAGATAAGCTTCATCCATGTGGTTTTTTTTCAAAGAAGTTTTCGCCCGCTGAAAAGAACTATGATGTTGGCAATAGAGAGCTCTTGGCCTTACAGGAATGGTGACATCTCCTGGAAAGTTCCCGTGAACCTATTTCTATATTGACTGATCATAAAAATCTTCTTTATATCGAAAATGCACGTCGTCTGGGGTCTTGTCAAGCCCGTTGGGCTTTTTTTTCCTCAAGATTTAATTATACTCTGTCTTATATTCCCGGTTCTAAGAACTCAAAAGCTGATGCCTTGTCCCGACAATTTTCTCCGGAGGAAAGATCCGAAGAAACCCCTGAAACTATCGTACCCTCTAAGTTTATAATTTCCACCAACTCATTTGACATTCTCGAAAAGATCGTTGAAGCTCAAACACAAATTCCGAGTTGTCTAGAGGTACCGGAAGGAACTCTTTATGCCGCACCCATGTTTCATCAAAAGATACTAGAATGGGGCCACTCTGTCTGTTCAGCTGGCCATCCCGGCTTCAAAAGAACTTTATATCTTATCAAGCATACTTTTTGGTGGCCTAATATGGCAAAGATGGTTCATGAATTTACTAGTGCTTGTCCAGTATGTGCACAAAACAAGACTCTTCATCAAAGACCCTCAGGCTTGCTCATGCCCTTGCCAGTACCTGAACGTCCATGGTCACATATTTCAATGGATTTCATTGTGGATCTACCCCCTTCCAGAGGCTTGAATACCATTTTGGTCATCGTTGACCGTTTTTCAAAACAGGCCCACTTTGTTCCACTCAAAGGACTTCCCTCCTCGCCCACCCTAGCTGATATATTCACCAAGGAGGTGTTTCGCATCCATGGGATACCTACATCCATAGTCTCGGACCGAGGCACGCAATTTATATCGAAATTTTGGCGGGCTTTCTCCAAGAGGCTTGGCATGGCGCTATCCTTCTCGTCAGGCTATCACCCCCAGACTAATGGGAAACGGTAAGACTAAATCAAACGCTGGAACAATACCTACGGTGTTTTATTTCCGATTCCCAGGATAATTGAGTTAACCTGCTACCTTGGGCAGAATTTGCAACCAATTCACTTCGTAATGAATCCACGCACGAAACCCCGTTCTTTGTGAATTATGGTTTCCACCCAAGTCGACTGCCAATCTCAAACATTCCGATAGGAGTGCCGGCGGCTGATGAACGGTAACTACTCTTCAGGAGTTATGGATCAAGATTCAGTCCGCGCTTCTTAGCGCCGCTAAGAAATTCAAGTCTCAGGCAGACCACCGTCGTCAACAGGCCCCTAATTACAAGCCAGGTGGACCGAGTTTGGCTTTCATCCAAGAACATCAAGTTGAAGTCTCCGACCCCGAAATTGGCACCCCGATTCTTAGGGCCTTTTCTGATCCAGGAACAAATCAATCCTGTGGCATTTTGTCTGCAACTTCCATCTTCCATGAGGATTCCAAACGTATTCCATGTTTCCTTGCTCAAGCCATTCGTCCAGAGCAAACGGTTCCCTGCTAAGACCCATAAACCCAAACCAGTCACGGTCCAAGGACACCCTGAATTTGAAATCCAAACAATCATGGATTCTCGTGTATCCAGAGGAAAGATACAAATCCTTGTTCAATGGAAGTGTTATGGCCCAGAGGAATGCTCTTGGGTACCCAAGGAGGACATCCATGCTCCAGTTCTCTTGGACCGCTTCCACATGAAATTTCCACAGAAGCCTTGGATGGATCGTCCTGAGGTCGATCCTGAAGGGGGGGGGGGTACTGTAAGGAATCGGGGGCCACGTCCCTTGTGGCGTGACCCCTCCTTACCCACTACCAGTACTGCAGCGGCTGCTGCCCCTGCCCCCCGTTGCTACCCATGCCGCCGCCCAGTGCATACCTTGAACTCTGCCGTCGCCATCTTGGATTCTGGTACTGGTGTTACAGACTCTCAGCTGTGCTCTGCTATTTCCTGGAGCAGCTCCTCCGCCATGCCCCTCATCCGGATATCCTGCTTTGCCTTCACTTCCTTGCTCTGCATAGCTCCTTGCTTCCTGTGTAGCCTGGAAACTGTGTCGTGCTCCTGCTTGTCTTTACTCCTACAGATTTGAACCGGCTTGTCTGACTCACCTCCCTGGCTCCCGACTTCGGCTTACCCATCATGATTCTTACCTCTCAGACCCTTGGACACGGAAACGGATTTTACTCCTGAACTCTCTATACTCCTGAATTTGGCAAGTACAACGACTATTCTGAATCTTAACCCAGGCCTGGCACGCTACATCCTCATCCCGGACCCGCTCCCTCTGCTGTCGGTGTGTATATTCAACATCCCACCTCAGTACAGGGGACTGGCCTGGTCTGCGGGCTGCACAGCATGACAGTTAAGTAGCGATCTGTGTTTTTTTCGTATTGCCCCTGCACACAGAGTTAGAGGAGGGTATTGATGTGTGGTGCCAGATTTTTCCAGTACCTTTGATCATTGAGACTATAAAAAAGGAGAAAGGTCATGATAAATCCAAATAAGATTCATCAATCCCAGGCCAGCAATGTAACAGCGCCTGCGCCCATGCCAGCGCCAGCACCAGCTTACAATAACGGTCCAACCGTCAGTGAAAACACGGTGACAGGCAACCCTTGCTATCTGTCCCCGCCAGGATACCTGCAAAACTTCCAGCCTGAGCCTGATTTCACGTACAGATACCAGCAAGCTTGCATGTACCAAAAAGATTTCCAGCTTCATCAGCTGTCAACTACAGGTGTAGCAGGCCTACTGTCACCTGTCAACTACGTGTATAATGGAGAGGACGGCACTCATGGCTTATCACCACCCGTTTGGCAAAGTCTATAATGAAGGTAAATACTGTATAATTTATTAAATTAACTACCTGTATTACAGTACACTACCTGTATTACAGTACACTAGAGTACGTGTGTTATGGTACTTACATTACTTACATCACATACTATTTTTAAATATCAATACATTATGCACACAGACAAGTGATTAGTTACTGCACATTGGTCCGGTCTCTTGTAATCAATCGCTTTGCTCTTGGTTATTTAGTTCCATTATTTTATTCATAATTCTAGAAAATGTAGTCCAGCAATATGATTTGCTGGGCATTTTCTACAGTAGATACTGAACAATTGGTGGACAGCTACTGTAGGCGCATGTGTGTATGTTGTGAAAGGCCTTCTTTTTATTAGGTATTCCACATTCAGGTGTACAACCACCAGTTCCCCCAGCGTGATGTCTCCAGCCACAGAGTACTCTCTGTGCTTCTTTACTCTGCAAAATAAATGACATTCAGTATCACTTACTTTAATTCCCCCCCCTCCATACCATGGTATAATCCACCCTGGATGGTATGCAGGAAGGAAACGCCCTTTACCTTTTATAACAGAGACTGCCCATGGCTGTGTAACTTCAAACTGTGTTTAACATTAACCATATCTGCATTATACTGACTGACCTCAGGACACCACATTAAAGGTTAGTAAAGTTTCAGGTAAAGGAAACAAAAAAAGATCGCTGGACCTTCTTTCCTAGTTATTTCAGGTCCATACCAGGAAAAAGGATCTGCATTATGATGCTGACTTCCAGGCCGGTATGATACCATAAATTTAAATGGTTGCAGGGCTAGATACCATCGGGTAACCTGGGCATTTTTACATTGCATATTGTTTAGCCACGTAAGTGCATGATGATCGGTGACTAGTGAAAATTGCTGCCCCAACAGATAACACCTCAACACTTCCAATGCCCACTTTATCGCCAGACATTCTTTCTCAACCGTGGCATATCTGGTTTCTCTTGGATATAGCTTACGGCTTATATACAAAACTGGGTGTTCCACCCCTTCAACTTCCTGGCTAACTACTGCCCCTAGCTCCACCTCTGAAGCATCACAGTGTACAATAAATGGTAACTTGAAGTCTGGACTTTTCAACACTGGTTTACTGCATAAAATATCCTTCAACTGGTTAAATGCAGCATTACACTCTGGAGTCCAGTTCACCAAATTTTGTTCCTTATTCTTGGTTAAATTGGTCAGCGAGGCTGCTATGGATGAAAAGTTAGGGATAAACCTTCGGTAATATCCTACCAATCCAAGAAAGGATCTTACCTCCTTTTTGGTTCTAGTTATCGCTGCTTCCCGAATAGCATTCACTTTGCTATTCTCCGGTCGCACCTCTCCATTTCCTAACATGTATCCCAAATATCTAGTTTGTGTGAAACCCAGGGCACATTTCTTTGGGTTTATGGTTAACCCAGCCTCTGCAATCAAATTAACCACCTCCTCTAGATATTTTAAGGTACTTTCCCAGTCTGTGCTATAGACCACTACATCATCTAAATAAGCTGCTGCAAACTGTTCCCTCCCAACTAACAACCTATTCATCATTCTTTGAAAGGTCGCTGGGGCCCCATGCAAACCGAAGGGCATGGTCACAAATTGATAGAGCCCGTGGTTGGTGGCAAATGCTGTCTTGGGCCTATGTGACTCTTCCACCGGAATCTGCCAATAGCCTTTTGTAAGGTCCAAAGTGCTGATATAATGTGCCTTGCCCACTAGATCCAAAAGCTCATCAATGCGGGGCATAGGGTAGGCATCAAAACGGGCAATCCTCATTTAACTTTCGAAAATCTACACAGAATCGTACTGTTCCATCCTTTTTAGGTACCAACACTATTGGGGAACACCATTCGGAGGTGGAAACCACAATAACCCCCATTTCCAACATTTGGTGCACTTCTTCTTCCACTATCTTTTTCTGCCTCTCAGGGATACGATGGGGACGGGTATGGATAGGTCTTGCATCCCCAGTCTCTATCCTATGAACTGCTTGTGTAGTGCGTCCTGGCCTTTTCGTAAATTCATGTGCATACCGAGTAACTAGTTTCTCTAACATATCCCTTTGCTTTGTTGAAAGTTCCTCCCCAGACGTTACTGCGTCTTCCTTACTTTCCAACTGCAATCTCTGATATGCCTCACCTGTCATATCAGGTTCACACTCTCTCAGGACCATCAAAGACAATTTTTCTCTCTCTTTCCAACCTTTTAACAAATTAACATGGTATATAGACTGGTCCCTTCTTCTTGGTATGCTTACTTGGTAGTTCACAGCCCCCTTTCTTTCGATAATGGTATATGGACCTTGCCATCTAGCTACCAGTTTATTCTCTCTATCGGGCAACAAGAGGAGCACTTTATCCCCAGGAAGGAATACCCTATCTCTGGACTTTTTGTCATACCACACTTTCTGGTGTTGTTGAGCTTCCCTCAAATTTTCATTAGCCAGATCCTGCATCCGGATAATCCTTTCCCTCATCTGGGTAATATATCCTACTTCATTATCCCTCAAAGGATCCCGCTGCACCCAGGAATCTTTGATTAATGCTAGCAGACCCCGGGGTTGCCATCCATAAAGTAGCTCAAACGGGGGAAAATCCTGTTGAGGCTTGTGGTACTTCCCTGTATGAGACGAATAAATAAGGCAACCACTGGTCCCATTTGTTAGGCTGCTCACCTACCACCTTTCTAATCATCCTTTTTAGTGTCCCGTTTAGCCTCTCTACTAAACCATCAGTTTGGGGATGATATGGGGATGTACTTAGGGTCTGGATTCCCAACAATTGATACACCTCTTTCATTAAATTTGACATGAAATTTGACCCCTGATCCGTGAGAATTTCACGAGGGATTCCTACCCTTGCAAATACTTGAATAAGAGCATTTGCTACATTCTTAGCAGTAACACTGGGCAAGGGAATTGCTTCTGGATACCTGGTGACGTAATCACATAGTACCAGTATATACTGTTTACCTTTAGAACTTTTTTCTAAAGGACCCACCACATCCATGGCCACCCGGTCAAAAGCTTCCCCAACTACCGGTATAGGGATCAATTTCCCCCGATTCATGATATTTACTGGGGCCACCTGTTGGCATATAGGACAAGAGGCACAATATTCTCCCACATCCTTATGTACGTTAGGCTAAAAGAAATGCATTAATATTCTACATAAGGTCTTATCTCTGCCCATATGACCCCCCATGGGAACATCATGTGCCAACGGAAGAATCTCCTTCCGAAATACTTTTGGCACCATGACCTGCTCTACCTGCAAAGAAGACTGAGGATCCTGGCGGACCCTGGTTAATACACCCTGCCATAATACATATGATGGTATAGGCCCAAACTTGCTCATCTCTTCAGTCTGGGATACCACCTGCTGAAAAAAAGTGTTTAGTGAGATGTCCTGCTGTGGCGCCTCTACAATATCCTTGCCCCAAACATTATTGACCTCGTCCAAGTCCTGCACCCCTAATTCTCTAGGACCGAGTGCTTTGTCCTTTCTTTTTTGCCTATGGGATTTCCTGCCTCTCCCCTCTTCACCAAAGATCTCTGGGTGAAAAGGAAAAAGTCCCTCCAAAGAAGAAGTTCTCAAAGACATGTCCTTCTCCTTTTCAGCCTGCTTCTTCTCTTGGGCCCTTGTGGTAACTGCTGAACAGTGCGTCGCTAGTCCTAACAGACCTGGAAAGTCCCGCCTCAGAATCACCATGTACTGCACCGACACACTTTATTCGAGCAAATACCCAGTATGTACCTGGCAGATACCTGGAATGCGCCGCTCCTCAACTCTGACAAGCCCCGTTGCGTTTGCCTTCCCAGCCTGGGTTCATGCCTGGCTGACGGGCGGCTGATCTGTTAAATGATAATGATTAGGATTTAATAGGCTGCAATGCTTCGCGTGTCTACCAGATGGCATAAATTCATGAATTGTAATGCAGTATATATATATATACTGTGCAGTATTGCAGCCAGCGGGAATAAAATGCTTCAATCCCTGCCTGGAAAATACCTCAATGCACTCGGGCAGAAAACAGTCACAAACCTCAATACACCCGGGTATACCCGAATTCGTGGGACTAGCCGAGCTCGAATAAAGTGTGTCGCCAGTGTAGGGCATATTTTCTACTACCCCTGCCTGTACTACATGTGTAACTGTACCCACGGTGATAGGCAGCGGAATGATTGGACACCGCTTATAATGTCCATGGACACACTGTATGTACAGAGAGCCCACTAGTATCCCTTTGGAAAAGTGTCCTTTCTTTACCAAAGTACTTTCACTCCCAGTGTCTATGAGTGCCTTCACCATTTTCCCTCCAATGGTCACTTCCTTAATGAATCCACCAACATTGGTGATCATAGCACTTGGCCCATTCTTCCCTTGTCGGCAATATCGGGCTATGTGTCCTAGTTTCTTACAGAGATGGCATATTCGTGTATCCTGTATATGTGAGCTCCGACCTGCACCCTGTCTAAATGAAGATTCCCGTAATGGTGCCTGTGAAGTGGGAGGCGGAGATCTTACCACTGGTCTTCTCTCACGTTCCTGATGAGCTGCCAAATAGTCCTCAGCCAGGTCTATAGCTTTATCCCCAGTTTTGGGTCGATGTTCCTGCACCCACAGCCGTGCACCTTGTGGCAGAATCTCCAGGAACTGCTCAAGGACAAATAGCTCCAAAATGTCCTCTTTTGTCTTCTCGGTCGGCTTAATTTACTTATTCATAAGATCCATCAATTTGGTATAAGTCTTTCGTGGTCCTTCTGAATGATTATAGCGGAGGTTGCGGAATCTTTGCCTGAACGTCTCCGGGTTGATGTTATATCGCCTGTAAATAACCTCTTTCACTATCTCGTAGTCTTCGGCATCCCCTGGACTTAAAGCACTGTAGGCCATCTGAGCTTTCCCGGTCAGTGTGGGCACTAGCCTCATTACCCATTGTGATCTTGGCCACTGACTGGCTCTTGCCACCCTCTCAAACATGACAAGAAAAGCTTCAATGTCATCCTCAGGGCTCAGTTTATTTAAGCGGATCTCTTTGACGATGATTGGCTCAGGTGCCGGTGTTTTGGTTCCTGCTTAAAGGAGCTTCATCAAGTCTGTCATCTGCTGCGTCTGCTGCCGCTGCATATTATTCATCCGTCTCTCCTGTTGCTCTACTTGTTTGGCCCATTTCCGCTCCTGTTCCTCATGGTGGTTCTCTAGTTCCCTCTGCTATTTCTCTTCCATCTCCTGTCACCGCTGCTCTTGTTTCTCTTCCATCTCCTGTCGCCGCTGCTCTTGTTCTGCCTGTTGGACCACCAGCCACTTCAGAAGGTCCTCCTTTCCTTCCGCTCCAGTCTTAACTGCTTCCACTGTATGGGTCTTGGGCTTGGCTCCAACGTCCCCAGTGTCCTCAGTGGCATCCAATCCCTCGTCATCCTCCATAATTACCTCAACGCCCTGCACCAATTTCTTCTGCTCGATCAGCCCTTGTCTGGTCAGGACACCCGGATATCTTCGTCTGTTAGGGCGAGCTGCTACCTTCCTTTGTGTCCTTTCCATCGGGGATCATAAGGTTTAGATGTTGGGTACAGCATCAAGGACCCCACTGCTGCCACCATATGTGAAAGGTTGAGTCCCAACCTTTTTATTTAAAGAAGCAGCAGCATCAGACCCTGGGAAGAATGAAAGAGGCTTTTGCTGTTCTCTGAACCTTCTTTATATTAGGTATTCCACATTCAGGTGTACAACCACCAGTTCTCCCAGCGTGATGTCTCCTGCCACAGAGTAGCCAGCAATATCTGCATTAGAAAGTTTGCATCCTTTCACTGAAGTTCCACAGACATGCTCATATCACATAACAGCAACAACGAGTGCAGAAAAGAACAACCTCATATCACATAGCAGCAACAAGGAGTGCAGCAGGCCACCCAGGGAAAGAAACCCCCTCCCTTTTATTACTGGTTAATTAGGACAAAACCAAATTAGGTAAACCACACAGGGGAGTTGTCTCCCAAAACTTACACAATTAGCAAACATAATACACTTCACACAACATACAATTTTCTATAGCAAGCCCCAAAACAGTACCTTTTACAAACATCCCATGCATGTCTTTACTCTGCAAAATAAATGACATTCAGTATCACTTACTTTAATTCCCCCCCCTCCATACCATGGTATAATCCACCCTGGATGGTATGCAGGAAGGAAACACCCTTTTCCTTTTATAACAGAGACTGCCCATGACTATGTAACTTCAAACTGTGTTTAACATTAACCCTATCTGCATTATACTGACTGACCTCAGGACACAACATTAAAGGCTAGTAAAGTTTCAGGTAAAGGAAACAAAAAAAGATCGCTGGGCCCAGCAAAAAGAAACAGAAAGAAAGAAAGAAAGAAAGAAAGAAAGGTGGTGCACTTGATGCCAGAAAGCAAACATGCCTTTAACTTCCACAATAGTGCCAGCAGCCCTGTCACATATGTCTCATGGTAGTACTGTACCTTGTTGAAACGCATATGTGTATTATCACATCCCCACCCTCCACCTACAGTAACAAGACAACGGTAATGCAACCGCTTATCAACACACCCCCTCCTTGTAGCCTTCTTTATTTTCTTCCATTATGTGAAATGTTATACAGTACTTACAGTACGGTACTGTATGTTTTATAAAATGTGACACAATGAAACAATGAAACAATTTTAAAAATGCTACTTTTTAAAAAAAAATTGGAGTACAAACATTATTTTATACATTTTGAACAACAGAACAATCAATCAGCAAAAATAACAGAAATATATAATATTTTTTTTCCACAGAAAAGAAACTTTGTCATCAAGCGGAGAACGGCAAATGGAGGGATTTCGATGGACCTACAGTACAATATAATATCGCTTTTTTGAAACATTGCTTGAATCTGATTTAAAAATCCAAGTAATGGAGGCAACAATTTAGTGACAGTGCAATTTTTATTGATTAGGATAGAATAATTGTGAGCTTTTTAGAAAACCTTAAACAGTATGCTGCTGTTTTCATATGCAATACTTTTTTATATACAGTACTGTAATACAGTACACTTGCACATTTAATTAACTCTTACTGTATAAGAAACCCCCAAAATCAAAAATTATAATCTTTTATTCTATACAGCACAGTATGTATTTATTCTACAGTATACGTAGTATACAGTGGCGGCCGATCTGAGTCTAAGTCGGCTAGATCCGTGGCTTTCAGATTATCCTGGTTAGGTGCGTTTTTTTGTCGCTTTTGCCCGGAGTGAACTGCGTTATTTTCGCGCTCGTGATATTAGCATTTTATTCTCGTGTAAAAACTCAGGGGGGTGTTTGCGAGCTGATGTCTTGGAAGTCTAATACCTTCGCGGTTCAACCTACGTCAGTGCACAGTCTGTGTGTGCGCGCGCAGTAATTGTAAATTTGCATATTTAATGTATACATGCATTTGCAGTGCTGTGCTGCTGTACAGTATGTCTCATTTGAAAATTGTTGAAACGCATAGGCGTGTACAGTACTGTAACAGTGTCACATTTCGGCATATACAGCGCTCTCCCCTCGCTCAGGATAATTAACTGCACTGCAGGGTATTTCAACTTCTTATCTTCTGTGCAATGCAGTACATCTCTCCCACACCATTCCTTTGAACATGTGTCTGGTTTCAATCACATTCCTGCTTGACAGCAGGAATTTACTGTGCATGCGCCTGTAACTTCGCCTGTAACTTCGCCCCCCACTGCTTGCTTGCCTGAGTGAGCGATCAAAAAAAAAATTTACATTTTTTTTTTATTGTAATTTTTTTTCTCCACAAGCCTGCAAAAACTATCTTACTGTATTACGATATTCAATCTGTGCTGTAGCTTTTGACTGCGACCCTGTGCATTTGACTGCACATGGTTGATTTGTGTGCTTTTTATGTACTGTATTTGGGGGTGTATTATTATGATGAACTGCCTTTTGAAATTAAAGTATGTCTTTAGCTTTGAACTTCATGCAGCTGTACTTGTAGCCCCCTCCCGCACGAACGCTAGCTCAAGGATTTGAAATTCCACAGAGTCGTCAATTTTCTGAATCTTGCCATTGTGTTCTTAATCCGTCCATAGCTGAGCTACAAAGCCTCAGTGCGCCTGCGTGTAATCCTTTTTGAGATGGGAGCTGCTTACTGCGCATGAGTCACCCAACCCCCCCCTCTCCACAGAGTCGTTAATTTACTGAATCTTGCCATTGTGTTCTGAATCCGTCCATAGCCGAGCTACAAAGCCTCAGTGCACCTGCGTGTAATCCTTTTTGAGATGGGAGCTGCTTACTGCGCATGAGTCACCCAACCCCCCCCTCTCCACAGAGTCATTAATTTACTGAATCTTGCCATTGTGTTCTGAATCCGTCCATAGCCGAGCTACAAAGCCTCAGTGCGCCTGCGTGTAATCCTTTTTGAGATGGGAGCTGCTTACTGCGCATGAGTCACCCAACCCCCCCCTCTCCACAGAGTCGTTAATTTACTGAATCTTGCCATTGTGTTCTGAATCCGTCCATAGCCGAGCTACAAAGCCCCCCTGCGCCTGCGTGTAATTCTCTTTGAGATGGGAATTTTGGGGCTTTGTTTACGGCAACGCTTTGGAAAATCCCTTCTCGAATTTGATTTGCACAGAGCATCACCTCTCAATGCGCCTGTGTGTAATCCTCTTTCGGATGGGAGCTAGTTTATTCCTGCTCATGCGCCTGTAACTTTTAACTGTTATTTTATCCACAAGCCTGCAAAAACATTCTTGATATTATGATATTAAATCTGTGCGTTTGCCTGCACATGGTTGATTTGTGTGCTTTTTATGTACTGTATCTGGGGGGTAGGGACTCTTATCGACAGACACCTCAACAGAGTCATTAATTTTCTGAAGTTAGTTAGTCATTGTGTTTTTAATCCGTCCATAGCCGAGCGTCAATCGCCTCACTGCGCCTGCGTATACTCTAATCCTTTTAGAGATGGGAGCTTGCTGCTTACTGCTCATGAGTCACCCAACCCCCTCTCTCCACAGAGTCGTTAATTTTCTGAAGTTAGTTAGTCATTGTGTTTTTAATCTGTCCCTAGCCGAGCGTCAATGGCCTCACTGCGCCTGCGTATACTCTAATCCTTTTAGAGATGGGAGCTTGCTGCTTACTGCGCATGAGTCACCCAACCCCCTCTCTCCACAGAGTCGTTAATTTTCTGAATATTGCCATTGTGTAATCCTCTTTGAGATGGGAGCTAGCTGATTACTGCACATGACCCCCCCGCTTTGGAAAATCCCTTCTCGATTTTGAAATGTAAATCTGATTTGCACAGCATTGTGAGAATTGAGAGTTAAAAAAACCATTAACTGATTCATGTTGTTTTGTCATTCATTCTTATTCATTGGTGTACTGAAGGGGTGGGGGGGGGGGGGGGGGTTGTGGTTGTTGTCAATGATTATGATTAGCAGGAATGTGAATAAATATTCATTTTATTTTATCAGGAACCAAAAAATACAAATATAAAAATAATCATGAATAATACATAATGCTGTCTTTATTAAGTTCTTCTGGCAGATTAAAATTGGATAAACATTTAGAAAACATTTGTAAAACATGGGGAAACATGAATAATGCACATTTATAAGAATATTATTTAATAATATACTGTATACTGTAATGTATAATATATATATATATAGTAATATTATTTTTTCCGTCTTTATCTTGTTCCTCATTCTGTGTACCGTACAGTAGTTCATTGAGAGAGGAGAGGTTTTGTGTACATCATTACTGCTGTTTATATACTGTACATTTGACTGTACAAGCAGATTAGTCTGGACATAACACCCCACCTCCCCCCAGGCCACCCTTTTTCCTGAAACGACAAGAAAACAAAAATTTAGTGCAGTTATGTGCGTACTGTATTATGGCATTGTGTGATGTGTAGTACTACTTTACATGGCTGTGCTGCTTTCTCTGGAGAAAAAAAATTGGGCAGTTAGTAGGCAGTTACTGTAGTACTGTCAAACTAGTCTACTGTATACTGTAACTACTGTATACTCTGACTACTGTTAAATACTATGTACTGTAACCTGATGGCTGGTGCTGCTCTCTGTAAAGAAAAACTGTAACTACTGTATACTCTGACTATTGGGAAACAAAAAATCTGTGCCATACTTACCTGTATGATACTGTACTTACAATACAACAGCACAGTACTACTTTCCTGATGCTTGCCCATTACGCGAGATCACAATGGGCAACACAGTGGCAATATGGTCTATATATTTATTGCAGTGTTCCACGGTGAGTACATCGTTCCAAAAACTCATTATGCCTTTCAACAACTCGTCCTTTTTGGAGGGTTTCGCAACTTTCCAGATATGGTCCTTCAGCTGATGCCAGACCATTTCGATCAGATTGAAGTCTGGTGATCTGTCACTGTACTGTAGATGTACAGTACATTTTTGGATTTTTTTTTTTTTTAAATGTTATAAATATACTTACGCATTAGTTACCCTTGGTGCCCTTTTGCGTTCTCTGTTTTTTCCGTGTGCATGATAGCTCACGGTGGTTGCTGGCACAACGAGGCCAGAAGTAGCTAACCAGCGTTGCATAGCAGCAATTCGGTGTCCGCTCGTGTACATCTCCTTAATTCGCATGCTGAGATCCTTGGAAATCTTTTTAACAACCATTGCTGCGAGTAGAAAGAAATACAAACACAAGAATGTATATTCGATGTTTAGTCGATGTATATTCAATGTGCAGTGAATCCACAAAATGGATGGTGTATTTATACGGTAATGACTCACATTAGAGTACGCCCACTTTCAACACCTGTACCTCGCTGCCATGCATAAAAGGTTACACACTTTGCATAGCCCACCACTCGATGATCTTTATCTGAACTTGCCCTTGTCCAGATACTGCATTGTGCCACCTGCTTCCATGGAGCAACCCCAATTCTACGGACGCAGGAACCCACTCGCCTCTGCCGTGCCTGTCAGGCAGAAAAAGCGAAAGGCGGTTGCCATTTCCACGCCAAGGCAAAAGCGACAGGCTAAGGCCAATAAAGAAAACCTTCTGCTGACCCCATTGGCTAAGGGTTTTCATCGACGTCAGCCTTATTATGTCAAGAAGATATACGGTGATGTACTCTTGACGCAAAACGATTGGCAGCCAACCCATCGAACTCACAGACCACTTCCTCCCATACGCTTCGACGACTCTGCCGTCGCTGTCCCGGAAATCTTCAGCCCGTCTTCTCCACCCCTCGTCCTCGACGCTGCCACCGCCCTCCCGGAAACCCACAGGCCATCTTCTCTGGTTCTATCCGACGACGCTGCCGCCTCTGAAATCCACGGGTCACTTTCTCCTTTGCTCTTAGACGACTCTGCTTCTCGCCCGGAAATCCAAAGGTCACTTTCTCCATCCCTCTTCGACGACGCTGCCGCTTCTTCTCTACCGGATATCACAGGTCACCTCCTCCACCCTTCTTCGACGTCGCTGCCGCTTCTCTCCATGGAACCCCCATCTCATCCTCCGTTGCAACCATCCACCCAGATGGCCACACGCCATGCACAAGAAGCAGCTTGTTAGACCAGATGCTGAATAGGATGTGTGGATCTCCCCGGGAATTCTATCGTGCTAGCAAAGATAGATTTGCTTCTGGAGACCATGTAAAATGTGGAGCAACGGATGCTACATATGGATCAACGGATGATACATATGGATCAACGGATGCTAGATATGGATCAACGGATGGATCGACGGATGGAGAAGATAGAGGTTGACATAGCGGGTATACATAATTTGCTCGGTGTTAATGCCCCTGTTTCCCCAACGCTGGAGCAGGGGGGTGACATGGATGTGATGAATTGGAGCATCAACCCCCTTCCATCACCAAGCGCACCCCCTCCACCAGAAGATGTAGTGTACATGTATGCCGTTGAGAAGGACATGACAACCCCATCAAGACCACGCCAGGAGACAACACGGCGACCAAGACCGGAGGAAAGCTTCCTCCCAGACATCCTACCATCGCCCGTCGCCTCAAGCACACCCGCTCGCAGAAGACCTACATTCGCTCGCATCGATACGGTGCCCGACATCGATCTGCCACCGATGCTCAGGGAGAAGTATAGGGTGATGAGTGCTGGTGCACCCCACAAGTATGCCTTGTTACTTTTTAAGCACCATGTTCCCTACTCGTTGTACTGCGACTGGGCCTTCAGAGTGAACTAAGATGGAAATCGCGTAAAAAAGGCGCTTCCTGCCAATTTAAGAAAGAACATTCGGGATGAAATGCGGTTCTTTTATCCAATTACAGATCCTGTAATGAAAGGCGTTCGAGACTGCATTAATGGCGTTTTGCGCCATGCAAGGAATCGGCCATGGACGGACAATGTGGTGGACTTTATGGTTTAATTACGGGAACTGTAAGACCATACTGTTGTGCTGAACTGTATTTAACTGTATTTAACTTACTGTTTTAACTTGCTGTACACACACACACAGGACCTGCACAATTCCAGTCCCCGAGGGCCGCAAACAGGCACGGTTTTCAAGGTTGTCCTGAAAACCGGGCCTATGTTCTGCCCTCGAGGACTGTAGTGGTGCAGGCCTGACTGACTGTTTTGCACACCATCCCACTGTACTGTATACTGTATGTTTCTTTAATAAAGGAGATGTTGCGTTTTGTATACTGTATTTTATGAATAAAGATTTTTTTTAATCACAGGTAAGACCATACTGTTGTGCTGAACTGTATTTTAAATGTTTTGACCTGCTGTACTTAAATAAAGGAGATGTTGTTGTGTGTTTTTTAACTTGTATTTATACAGAAATGTTTTAACTTGCTGTTTATACACACAGGACCTGCACAATTCCAGTCCCTGAGGGCTGCAAACAGGCACGGTTTTCAAGGTTTTCCTGAAAACCTGCCCTGTCTGCTGCCCTTGAGGACTGTACTGGTGCAGACTGTTTTGCAGACCATCCCACTGTATATGTTTTGACTTTAATAAAGGAGATGTTGGGTTTTGTATATTTTATGAATAAAGAATTAGTTTTAAAACATGTGACTGTAAACCATACTGACTGACTGTAAATGTTTTTACTTTCTATACATAAATGTTTTCACTACTGTAGCAGTAAACCATACACCTGTTGATGTTTTGAATTGCTGTGCACTTAAAATGTTTCTACATTGTACAGTATTTGTAAATAAATGTTTTTGTACTTACTCTACCAATAAAAGAACATGTTTATTTCTTTTACATTGTTCCTTTGGTTCCTTTGCTACTGCAACAAAATACAGTGTTTCTAGAATGTCAAGGCATACTGCACTGAATACTGTAGGCATGCTCAGTATAAGAGTATTAAAAAAATAGAAGACACATACTGTACTGTACGTACTGGCACTGTAATACATCTTAATATATAAAATCGAAAGGTTGGTACTAGCTGCGGTGAATCTGATTGGTCCTCAGCCTCTGGCTGACGTCACCCAACTGCCACTCTCTTCCCCCTCGGCCACACACACACACACACACACACACACACACACACACACACACACACACACACACACACACACACACACACACACACACACACACACACACACACACACACACACACACACACACACTCTCTCTGTCCTCTCCCCCCATCACACTCACCTCCCTCTCCGGCGCTAACACACCTCCCTCCCTGGTGCTCACTCACCTCCCTCCCCGGCGCTCACTCACCTCCCTCCCCGGCGCTCACTCACCTCCCTTCCGGTGCTCACTCACCTCCCTCGCTCACTCACCTCCCTCCCCGGCGCTCACTCACCTCCCTCCCCGGCGCTCACTCACCTCCCTCCCCGGTGCTCACTCACCTCCCTCCCCGGCGGGGGGACAGACAGTGGGCAGGCAGCCTGCAGCTGCCTCGCGGCACCGAGTGCCTAAGATGGCGGCGCCTGGAAGGACCCCCTTCCTCCCTCGTGGCGCCGAGTGCCTAAGATGGCGGCGCCCGGAAGGAGAGGTGACATATCTGTGTGTGTGAGTGTGTGTGTGGGGGACAATGTGTGTGTGTGTGTGTCTCACTGTGTGTGTGTGTCTCACTGTGTGTGTGTGTCTCACTGTGTGTGTGTGACACTGTGTGTGTGTGTGTGTGTGTGTGTGTGTGTGTGTGTGTGTGTGTGTGTGTGTGTGTGTCAGACACTGTAGGGTGGGGACCGGAGCTGCGCATGGGGGGGGGAGGAGTGGAGAGAGAGGGGGGAGTCGAGAAACGTACAGGGGGAGTGGAGAGGAGGGACCCGGACATTTTAAGCAACCCCCCCTCCTGTCCACTGTCCCCCCCCTCCTGTCCACTGTCCCCCCCTCCTGTCCACTGTCCCCCCCCTCCTGTCCACTGCCCCCCCCTCCTGTCCACTGTCCCCCCCTCCTGTCCACTGTCCCCCCCCTCCTGTCCACTGTCCCCCCCCTCCTGTCCACTGTCCCCCCCCTCCTGTCCACTGTCCCCCCCTTCTGTCCACTGTCCCCCCCCTCCTGTCCACTGTCCCCCCCTCTCCTGTCCACTGTCCCCCCCTCTCCTGTCCACTGTCCCCCTCCACCCCTCCTGTCCACTGTCCCCCTCCACCCCTCCTGTCCATTGTCCCCCCCTCCTGTCCACTGGCCCCTCCCCCCTCCTGTCCACTGTGTCCCCCCCTCCTGTCCACTGTGTCCCCCCCTCCTGTCCACTGTCCTCCCCCCTCCTAGTGGGAAATTTAACTCACTGGCAACGCCGGGTCTCTCAGCTAGTGTAGAATAAATGCATAGTTTTTATTTTTTCGGGTTTATTACACAGTGTACTGTATATAAAAAAGTATTGTATACTGTATGGCCGGAAAACATCAGCATACTGTTTCAGGTACAGTATTCTATCCTAATCAATAACAACGGCCACTAAACTGTAGACTCCGGTACGTGGCTTTTTAAATCCGATTCAGCAATGTGCAGGCATTGTTACACAAAGCGATATTAGCCATCGAAATCCCTCCATTAGCCGTTTTCTTTTCTGAGGAAAAACAAAAAGGAAAGTTTTACTGTAATGGTCAGCCCCCTAAAGAAGTTCCCAGCCAGTCCCACCAATAATTTTCTCGGGGGGCGTCTCCTGTTCACATGCGCATGCGCCTACCGTCGATGTAATGACTGCTTGTGGGAGTCACGTAACTGTAAAAATTCCTTTTGTCTTTTAACCTTGAGAATCACGTCACATTGATAAAAAGTTTCAAATTGGGTATTTTCAGGAGATGCTTTTAAAATTTCATTCTCAAAGAACAATTACAAGGGATTAGACATGGCTTCAAGTCTGAGACGTCCATTACAATCATACACATTTTTTTTTGAAGCAATCGAATCACAGCAAGATAAACGAGCTACTGTACGTGAGAATTATGGATTTATTAGTGTGAAATACCCATACTATAATCAAGCAACAAATCAAAAACAGTGGAAAGTATCAGTCCGTTACAACTTATCTAAGAATGAATGTTTTCATCAAGTCTACCCACGACCTGCTCAAATGTACAGTTGATGGGAAGTACTGGAGTCGTTTAAGATTACCTTCGAGTATGGAACAGATCTCCTGCTAATAGCTTCTTCTTACGTAATCCCCATAACAATCAACGTTCAAAGAGTGCTGTCTCGTATCACAGGCAAGAACAGTACTTAACACAATGTGAGATGCAATGTGGAGGTAACTACAATGGTATTATGCAAAACTTACCTGAACAAATCCTGCGTGCATGGGAAAACAGAGAACCTGTGTACCTGCCTCAGCCCGTGTCGTGGGTACAAACCGCTGCGGAACCATATGACGGTGTCACCGAAATGTATATGCCTCAGGATTCCAGGATTGACTCAACCATGGGCGATTCGTGTCTGTATGGCAGCAGCAATGGATTTCAGGAAGGTCATTTTTGACTTCAAAAATAAAGGTAAACATTGTTATAGTTTAACAATTACAAAGCTAATTATAGTTTTACATAACACTGCATCATCTGCAGCATATCACTTACGCATGCGCGAAACACACAACATGTAGTGTAACATAGCACACATTATAACATGTGTACATATATATAACACAATTTGTCGATCAAAAACCTTAGGTCAAAATGACATCATACATGGTTAACTTTTTAATATAAATCTTAAAAATTGTTTTTCAACATTTATATATATATATATATATATACACACACACACACACATTCATCTACAATCGATAGTTTACTATTCACCATCGACAAATGTGAACGGCTGTCAATCTGTGACGTGGCTACGTCATCATGTGACAATGCGGACTCACAACTATGACAAGCTACATGGAGGCGACAACATCAGGGGCGCACGCAAACTGTCTTGCCTAAAGACACTATTATGTACGCATACAAAGAAACTCTCACACCTAGATAAAGGCAAAACGCTTTTAGTTTAAATGACACACATTTTACTTGAAGCATATGTGTACCTTATGCGTAAACATCTACACTCATTTTCAGAATATTACTTCTCACTCATAATTACATAATCATTGTAGTTAAACATTTTCTAAGTATGTCCTTTCTATTTCAGAAATCTGCTTCAAAAACCGAGTGTCACAATGTATTAAATAACATGGCTACAATAACAGAGTTTGAAGATATGACACGGGTCAAAGTTATAATGAATGTTACAATGCTTGCAAACACTGTTGCACTGATTTCTACAGTGAAGCTAATTGCCGCTTTTAGTTAATGTTAAAAAAAAATTTGTTCAAAATTTATATATTCCTATTGCACAAGTAATGTCATAATAACAGTAGTTAGATATATATTCATTATTAGCAATTGCAATATGCTTTACAGTGTGATGATATTCCGAAATATAATTTTTAATCATTAGAAAATTGCATTTCTTATGTATATGGATCCCATATTTTATACATATAGCATTATCAACACAAAAACTGATCATCAATACTTCTTTAATAAATGTATAAAACAAGTCAATAAAATGTAGGTTTTCAAAACATTCATATGTGTAATTATAAATTTCACATTTATATAGTATTTTCATCATACCTAATGATATAATGTATTTTAATACATGATGACAAATGTAGAAGAAAATATGTGAAACAAATTACATTAACATTTGCAAATGTATGTTAATGAGAACACATTATATCAAGTAATGATTAATTTTATATTTAACAACATATAATGTATATCATGCTTGTTAAGATACATAGCAATCACATTTCATTCATACAAAATTTTGTACGAAATATGTACTATACACACATTGTTTATATGTCTTTATTTACATCTCTCTCTCTCTCTCTCTCTCTCTCTCTCTCTCTCTCTCTCTCTCTCTCTCTCTCTCTCTCTCTCTCTCTCTCTCTCTCTCTCTCTCTCTCTCATGTAATTATTACTGTATGCTCATTTTCATTACTTACAGTGGTCTGCAACCCGGATATATAGCATAATCACCCATCAAAAAGCGCTTCCACTGAAGGAAGTGATTATGGGAAATGACATGCAAATGAACACACAGTGCTACCTTTTTCAAGAGCTCTCTCGATAGATACATACATACATACATACATACACACACGCAATGTATCAAGTTGGAAATTAAAATAACATTTTTTATAGATATTAAATTTAAACATTCATGTGATGATGTTGTAATGTGCTGACTAATATGAATGAGATTTAATATATATATTTGATACATTATCATTGTAAAACATGAATGCATTTGATATATTAAATTTAAATCATGATGTTTAAAACTCATTGTTTTAAGCATACAAGCTCTTCGATAAAAACAATATATTTTGTAACATGTAAAAAAATGTGTACTAAACTCTTGTAAATATAACAATATATATGACAAATAAGTATAGCTATTCACTGACCTACAACAAATATTGTGATGCAAGTGATGTTCTTCTAAAATAAAATGTAAGTGTTGTGCTAAATACACATTCAGTGTTATCTTCGCACATGTGCATGAGTTGAGTGTGGAAACTGCTCATACGGAGACGTTACACAATGTATGAAATAACAAAGTTCCAAGAGCAATGCTCAGTGTGAGGGACACATATAGTCAGGATGAGCATTAAAGTTGCACACACTGGTAGTGTGTAAAGGAAGCCAAATATTGCTGTGTGAAGTAATGGACCCAGTGCTGTATGAATAGTGGAGGCATATATAGCTTTAAAAGTCCAAAGGGTGGAGACAGTAACTGATGTGTATAAATCACAATAAAATGCAGTACTCCACCGGACACAAAATCTCCATAGTCGGCACTGTTTCTGGTCAGCAACTCCTCCTGTTGTGGGGCGAGATACAATACTCACGGTCAAAGCAGAGAAGAAATCCAAATGTTGGAAGCGGTGCACAGCTGCAAAAACGGGGACAGCACCATTGCTGATAGGGTTAAAAATTGTTTATTGATAACATGGTAACGGGGACAGAAACACACTCTTCTCTGTCCCCGTTACCATGTTATCAATAAACAATTTTTAACCCTATCAGCATTGGTGCTGGCCCCGTTTTTGCAGCTGTGCACCGCTTCCAACATTTGGATTTCTTCTCCGTATGAAATAACAATGCGAAACAGTGTCCAACACACCAAACATGCAGCCAACAGCACGGACACAATACACAAAGGAACTATTGTAACACAAAACTATGTAAAACAATAAATGTTCAAACATGATACTCTAACAATACCTGTCACGGTGTTTGCCCGTATTCGTCATTATATTTCAAATATTGTGTTGCATTTAAATTGTTCACATGAACATCCATGCAATTTCAACATGTTAACAAACATACGTTAATATGCTATACTTCCATAATATATATTAACATTTAAGAAAAACATGAAACATTTGATCAAAACTAGTTTAGATTATATAGTTTCAACCAATTTAATTTACTAACATTAATTCACATTTCATGTTGTAACACTCGTAAATGTTACACAAATATTACATGTGTTTCACTCATATACAAAGGTACGTGGCTATGTAGCACACCAAAATAGTGCAAATAAATGAAAAAAATGCGATAC
Organism: Ascaphus truei; assembly: GCF_040206685.1. Lineage (NCBI taxonomy): Eukaryota > Metazoa > Chordata > Amphibia > Anura > Ascaphidae > Ascaphus > Ascaphus truei. Next base: position 309,879,138 of record NC_134487.1, on the reverse strand, counting down.
TTGCTCACAATGCCGGAGCTCCTGGTTCAAGGATGGCCTATCTGCAGCAATCCAAGTATACAGCAACAGGAAAGATGATCCAGGGCTCCACGGATTTGTAGCAAAATAATTTATTCATAATGTTGCTTTTCACTCATATACGACATAAACAAGTAGATAACATTTCTACTTGCACAACATTGTTCATTCATGCAAACATGATACACAATTTGATAAACAGTTGTATCGAAATTTTTGAAGCTTAACATACCATAGCCAGATGTGGTTGTAAAAACAACAGAGATTACAAATCTTGCAGGGGGAGATGCATCACTATCCTATGATAATAAAAATGTAACACATGTCATTGTAGTAAACATTAAGGACTGTATATATTAATATTAACATATACCTTGTTGTTTTTCTGAGAAATAGGTGTTTATCACATTCTGACGTGTCTCCACCCCACTGGCTGTCTGCTCATTGTCACCTGCAGCATGGACGTGAGGGTCCTGCTTCAGCCCCTCCTATATGTCGCCTTGAAGATTATGACGCAGTGCAATATTGTGCAGAATGCAGCAACAAATGACTATGTCAGACACCTTCTCAGGCTTATACTGTAGTGCACCGCCCGTTTTATCTAAATACCTCAACCAACTTTTCAACAGTCCAAATGTCCGCTTAATAACTGACCGACTGGATATGTGTGCAGCATTATATCGCTCCTCTGCAGGTGATTAAGGGTTAGTCAGTGGTGTTAAGAGCCACGGTCGTATCTCGTAACCTGAGTCACCTATAATACAGCGTGAAAAATTATTATTACACATTATACAATGTAGTCATGTTCGTAACGACATGTATTTGCTATAATTGTGACACATGTTTCAAGAAATACATATATGACATGCGATTTGATTGTCCATATATTAGATGCTCATCAAACATGCACTTGTATGATTTATAAACAGTATTAGCAATTTCAAGAATGTAAACTTACACATCCATGGTTTAGTCAATGAGAAATGGCGTTATGTGATGATACCGATGTTGTTTGTAAATATGGCTAATCATATGTTTCACCTAACACCTACATTTATGGTCACATGTATTATTGTGTGTGTGTGTGTGTGTCTGTATATATTAGCAAATATGTATATAATCACAAATTAGTATGAATAAAAGAGCAAAAATGCTATTTAAGTATGTTTTTTGTGATTTGAAAATATGAAAGGCTATACATGTCATATTCATCATAATGTTACATGTGAACTAAATATACACAATAAAATATTCATATTACCACTTCATAGTGTTATGCTTCATAATATGTACTCAACCACCAGCCAACCAGGCCCCAAAAAAACATTTTCAAATGCATGGAAAACTGATGAGTTTCTTAGGATAGAGGAATAATGGCTGGAACTACAGAATCTGGCTACCACATTCATAGGGGCCGATTCACTAAGCTCCGATAAGTGGCTTTAAGAACGCAAATTACCTTTTAAGTCCGATAAAGGCTGCAGTGCGATTCACTAAGCAGTGATAACAGCGCTTTATCGCCCTTAAAAGGCATTTTTTCAGCACTCGGCGCAAAATGCGCCCGATCAGGCAAATGCACTGATTTTTGCCAGAACTTGAGATTCACTAAGCAGCGCTTAGTGAATCGGCCTTAAAAAACACGCTTGACAAACGCACCAGCTAAAGGCAGGCGCAAAAGGAGCAGGACTTAGAAAAAAAGTCTTTGTTTACCTTTTTTGCAGGCACACCATCCATACAACAGGCCCGCGGGTGTCCCCGGCTGAGCTCGCGGGGGGTCCCTGGGTGATCCCCGTGGTCGTCCCCGGGTACTCCTGCACGGGACTACGGGGGTCCCCAGGGGTCCACGGGTGTCTGGGGGTCCCCACGGGTCCCTGCGGGGGTGTCCGGGGGTTCACGCGGGCATCCGGGAGTGTCTGGGGGCGTTCGGGGGTCCCCGCGGCCATCCGCGGGCCTGCGGTACCAATGGTGTGCCCCCAAAAAATAAACAATACTGTAAAAAAATACACCCCCCCTAACACATACACTACAGTAATGGGCAAAATTACTATAATCCACATATGGATAATTATGCATTTGCCCATTAAAAATACATTAATCACAATAAATAAAATACATTTTGCACTCACCCTTGTCCGGCACCCACGATGAAGACCATCACCGCCCATGCCCTCGGGTGCTGAAAAACATACACAAGAATAAAAAGAGCTAATGTAATGTTCCCTAACCCCTTAATCACCTTAGTGGTCATAACCGCTATAGTCATTAAGGGGTTAACCCACCCTCACCCACCACTCACTCGGGAGGCCTAAAAACCCCAAAATCCACCCGTGAGGCCTAACCACCCTCACCCACTACCCACCTGGGAGATCTACCCAGCCTCTGGGACAAAAAAAACCCTTCCCCCACCCCCAGTACCCACAATCAAAACAATACACAGTCCCACAATAAACATTACTGTATTTAATAAACAATACATAACCCACCCACCCCCTGTGCCCCCCCATACAACATGATTTATTCTTTGACATACAGGGTTAGTACCCCAGGCCCACGGGAGTCCCCGGTTGTCCTGGTGGGTGTCCGCAGGCCCCACAGTGTCCCAGAATGGGGTGCCCACAGGGTCTGGAGGCCTATGGGTGGTCCTTGTCAGGCACTTTGGGCATCCAGGTGGTCTCCGCGGGCCCCAAATGGGGTCTCCACAGGTGGGCCCGTGGGTGTCTGCGGGTCCCCAGGTCAGCCCCACAGGTGTCTGAGGGTCCTCTGGTGGTTTTCACGGGGGTCTGGGGGCCCTTGGGTGGTCCCTATGGGTCCACAGAGCCCCCACAGTTGTGGGGACCTGGTTCTTCCCCACAGTTCCCCCCATGGGTCTGCAGCCTGATACCCGTGGGCGTCCGGGGAGTCCTCAGGTGGTCTCCAGAGGACGCTGCAGACCTAAAGAACCAATCCTGTATGTCAAAAAAATAAACCTGTCCTATACATTTAAAGAAATAAATACACCCCCCCATCCCCACCACCACCACCACCACCAAACACACATACAGTACAGTAATGGGCAAAATAACTATTATCCAAATATGGATAATAGATTATTTGTCCATTATTAAACACATTAAATAGCATAATAAAATAAATACAGTTCTACTAACCTCAGCAATATCAATCCCCTCCGTCAGCAAGGGCCCTCTGTTCTCCATTGTAAAAAAAATACATAGCAAATACATTGTCATATCACTCAACCCCTTAATCACCTTTTCGGTTAATAACCACAAAGGTAATTAAGGGGTTAAGCCACCCTGCCCCCGCTGAGGTTAGTAGAACTGTATTTATTTTATTATGCTATTTAATGTGTTTAATGTGTATATATATATATATATTTTGTGACAGGGTCATTGACTCCGTGTATGTGAATAGGAGATGGCAGTATGCATGCTATCCAGTAAACGAGGGGTTAACTCAGCTTGTCAAGCAGACCACAGGTGATTTGAATTAAGCTCCTTCACCTGCTTTAAAAACAGGAAGAGGAAATACCTCTGGGGCGGCAGTCTCTCTCTCTCAGGCATAGAGGGAAGACAGAGGAGTGTTAAGACAAACACAAGCTGCCCAAAGCGATCCTGTCCCAAGAGGGAAGAATAAAGCTCCCAGGTAAGGAGCCAACTGCGTTTACTGTTCTTTATTGGGCTGGAATAGGGTAGCTAGCCAGCCAGACAGTTAGCCTGCACTTTTGTTTAGCTAGTACCCCGACCGGGGTTAGGATTTGGTTTCGTTTCAATTTTAAAGGGACAGTGTACCCATTGTTTAGTTACCGTTTTTTGGACAAATAAACCCATCAGCATTATTTCACCGGAAAAGACGTGTTGTCTCCTCACTTACCACGACCATCCTGCCACACGTGGTGTCAGAAGTGGGATGTCGAACACCCTGTAAAAGGGCGGAGCTACAGATTGCGTCTGGTGGAAACTGTCCACGCAGTAGCTGCCACTATGGAGGACGTTGTGAAGGCCTTAGTACACAGCACCGCTGTCCAGCAAGAAGCTAACAAACAGGGACAGGACAGCACGGCTGCACAATGCGAGACGAACCGGTTATTTGCAGCCCAGCTTGAGGTTGTTGCAGACACACAGAAGCAGCTGATTGAGCAGCTGGCCCAGATTAAAATGAGCTTGTCAAGTACGGCCCCGACGCGGCCCGTCCAGGCGAACGAGTGCCTACAGAAAATGACGCCGCACGATGACGTTGAGGGATTCTCAGGTTCTTTGAGCGAATCGCTTCCCGGGAAAGGTGGGCCCGCTCCAAATGAGCTGGGATTATCGCACCCTTTCTACTGGGGGAAGCCCAAAAAGCGTATTGTGACCTTGACGAAGAAGCCGCAGCAGACTATGACTGTCTGAAAAGCGAAATCCTTGCAAGGATTGGTGTGACTCCAGCAGTTTGTGCACAGAGGTTCCATAAGTGGAAATACCAGGAACAGAAGCCACCCAGATCCCAGTTATGGGATTTGATTCACCTAGCGTCCAAGTGGCTAAAACCAGTGGAACATAGCCCGGCACGGATCCTTGAGATGGTGGTGTTGGACAGCTTCATTCGAGCGTTACCCCAGGACCTTCAACAGTGGGTGGGACAGGGGGATCCCCTCTCTTGTGATGCCATGGTAGGCGCAGTGGAGCAGTTTCTGGCTACCCATGAACTGTCATGCCCCACTCGCACCAACTACAACCCACGTCCCAACACGAACAGTAGAGGCCAGCGCTGGCGTCAGGACCCACGACTGTTCGCACGATTTGAGCGGGTTGAAGAAAACCTGGATAGGGACAGAAACTCTAAATTTCAGAAAGGGTTTCAAGAACGAACTGGGCCAATTGTTTTTTTTCGAGTATGGGGAGACGGGGCATATCAAGGCTCACTGCCCACAGTTGTCTGAGCCAATGGAGTGTGCATATGGTTCTGTGAAGTCTGAATTTTGTGGAGTGGTGGGTATGACCCGCGAGGGAAAACGTACCCACAACTTCCTCACCACGGTGATGTTAAATGGAAAACCAGTCTCCGCACTGGTAGACTCAGGGAGCAATATTAACTTGGTATCCGGAAAGTTGGTTAAGCCTCTCCGGTTACCCCAGGGTGAGAAGTTGCGGGTATTATGTGTACATGGGTGTACGCTTCCGTACACCACGACTCTGATAAAAGTAAAGGTCAAGGGGCAAGTCATCGAAACTATGGCAGCAATTGTACCAAAGTTACCCCATTCAGTGTTAGGCTGTAATTTCCCTGGTTTTGACACCCTGATCAGAGGACAGCTCACCTTGAACAATCCTACTCCAGATGAGCTTTTTCCGTTTACAGACCCCGAATTAGTCGCCGAGGTGTCTAAAACCCCTAAGTCAAAACGAGAACGTAGGACCGAAAAAAAAGAGGTACACCCCCACCCCAGTTAGCACTGGTCACTACTCCTAACGGAGAGAGACCAGAGTGAGAAGAGTTGTCCGAGACAGGGCCCGTTGATGCTCAGGTGTATAAGTTACCCGTGGAGGTAACCGACCAAACTCCCGATGAGGAATGTTTTGGAAATCTAGAACTGTCCCTAACTAACTTTGGTAGAGAACAGGCTAATGATCCCCAGTTGAAAAATGGGTTTAGCCAGGCAGTAGAAGTTAATATGGTCCCTGTGACGATAGTGAGGGTTTGGCCCGGGATTAACGGGGTTACCCCCAAGGGCCCCCCTCTAACCTCACCAGGGAGACAAGGGGTTAACTGGGCTGAGGCCCAGAAATGTGATTTGACCCTTGTTATAACATGAAAATGCTTATTCCCCTGTGTAAATGTATTGTTGCTGGATCAGTGTCTGCATAACACACCCACTGGGTCATAAGGGGTTAATGAGCTACAGTTTAAGAAAATTCCACTGTATGGTGTCTTTTCAGGAAATCTGGACTTCAAAGGGCTTAATTGACGTTGAATGTGAAAAGCAGAAGGGTTTTTTAGTGTACAGTATGTTAATACCTGTTTGCAGCCAGCCCCTGAGTCTTGGGGTGCAGCCTCAGGGGAACCCCCAAGTACCCACATATTAAAAATATAACTTTGTCATAAGAGGGACATATATTTTTGATAAAGTGCTTTTCTGGGGCAGTTTTTGAAATGTACAGGCAGAATGCTAATGGTGCACTAATGTACAGGCAGAATGCCTGCCCTTTTGTAATGCATGAGGAACCAAATGGTCTTGACACCTTAAAGCTGGGTTACCTTTGTATGCTAGATAGGACATCTTGCTAGGTGTGATACATAGTGATCAAAAGGTAATTACCTAATTGTTTATGCGGGGAGCTAAAAGCCTGCTTCAAAGGGTTCATTGATGGGGTAGGGGTGGAGCTACCCAAGAAGGGAATCAAAATGAGTAACCTTATTAAATATAAGAATACTATGAGATGTCCTTGGCTGAACCTGCTAAGCGCTACATATTTGTATTGGTGGGAGTTAGCCGATCTTTTGAGTGTAAACACTGTATATGTAACCGCTACGAAATGCCAGATATTAATATCTCTATTAATTTTCATATTACACTGTAATGTTTGGTCTCTCTGCGAGCATCAGGTGTGGCAGAATGTATTAATATGGCTCACCTGCTTGTATGTATTACGGAACGGAAGTTAGGCAATGATTTGCAGTAAATATGAAATTTTGGTTGAGTTCTGAGAAACTGAAACCCCCTGTTATGATAATGAGCAGGAAAGGCTAGGATTCACATATCCTGGTCATCAAAGGCTAAATTGCTAATTACTTATGCTTGGCCCAACGGACAAAAGGAACTAATCAGAAAAGTGTGACCTTTCACACTGGACACTGGAAGTCCAAACTGAGCTTCAAAAGCTTCAAAGGGACTTTTGCTAGCCTTCGCGGCACCTAGGGTTAAAGAGATGAGTTTGACATAGTATATAAGTCAAAGCCACCCTTTCCCCATTGTTCTTCATGTTCTTCATGCAAATGTTCTTCATGTTCTTCATGCAAATGTTGTTCATGTTTTGCAAGTTCTTCAAGTGTTCAGTCTGTTCTATACCATCTTGTTTGCTGAGAGAAACGCTATGCACTGTCTTCCTGCCAGAGGTCTTTTCATGCTTTTGGTGTCTTGATGACTATGAAGAGTGCTGTATGAACTGCCAGTCCAGATGTGACTGCTTCATCATTTCCATTTTACATAAGTGTCTATATTTTGCCTGTTATTTGTACATATCTGTTGTGTTCACCTATCCTAAGGAATAAATACAATTTGTTATATCTAAGTCTCGTCCCAGTTCAAACCCAGGTATATATATATTTATATATAGTTTTGGTGTAAATTACAGCCTGTCACAAGCTACCGTGACAGTCCCGGTAGAAGGAACCACAAAGGAATCCTATCCATATTTCTATATTAAGAATGATTTGTTATACCATGTGAGCCAAGAGGAGGGCCAAGAAATAGAAAAATTGTTAGTACCCAGTTCATTAGTGAGGAAGGTCCTAGAGCTAGCACACTCTCATTTGTTGGGGGGTCATCTGGGCGTAGAGAAGACACAGCAAAGAATCCTAAAAAGGTTTTACTGGCCAGGGATATATAATGCAGTAAAGAGATTCTGTGCCTCTTGTCCCGAGTGTCAGTTGACAGCCCCCCGACCAAGTTTGAGGGCCCCATTGATCCCTGTGCCTATTATTGAGGTCCCATTTGAGAGGATTGCCATGGATATAGTGGGTCCCTTGGAGAAATCTGCCAAGGGTCATCAGTACATTCTGGTGATCCTAGACTATGCCACTCGATATCCAGAGGCACTACCTTTACGTAATACTTCCTCCAAAGCTATAGCTAAGGAATTGTTACAGGTATTTTCCAGACTCGGGATACCGAAAGAAATTTTGACAGATCAGGGTACCCCGTTTACATCTAAGCTTATGCGAGACTTATGTGTAGAGCTAAAAATACAGTCCCTAAGAACCTCTGTGTACCATCCGCAAACAGACGGACTGGTAGAACGATTTAATAAGACGTTGAAGATGATGTTGAGAAAGGTGGTCGCTAGTGATGGGAAGAACTGGGACACCTTGTTGCCTTATCTCTTGTTTGCTGTCCGAGAGGTACCACAGGCCACTACGGGGTTTTCCCTATTTGAACTCCTGTATGGGAGATGCCCAAGAGGGATTCTGGATAGCCTCAAAGAAGAGTGGGAGCAACAAGCTGTGCCAGGGAAAAATTTCGTCCAATTTGTGAAAGATTTGAAAGACCGTATTGCGCATATTACCCCCATAGTCAGACAGCATCTAGAAGAGGCACAGAGGGCCCAACGGAACCTTTACAACAGACAGGCTACGGTTCGTAACTTCCGACCAGGGGACCGAATAATGGTCCTTGTTCCCACGGCCGAAAGCAAACTGTTATCACATTGGCAGGGGCCATATGAGATTCTAGAACAGGTCAGCCCGGTGAATTATAAAATTCGACAGCCAGACCGGAGGAAGGTAGAGCAGATCTATCACATAAATCTATTAAAATCCTGGAAGGATAGAGAGGTATGTCTGTCCGTAGTAGCTAACGAATCCAGGAAAGGGGAGAAACCACTTGTTCAAATATCGGCAGAACTTACGCCTGAACAACACAGAGAAGCTGTAGATTTGGTAAAAAGGAATAGAGATGTCTTTTCCAGCGTACCAGGGAAAACTAGGATGGTTTCTCATGATATCGTCACCAAGCCTGGGGTAGTCATTAAGATAAGACCTTATAGAATCCCAGAAGCTAAAAGAGGGGCTATTCAGTCAGAGGTAAAGAAAATGCTAGATCTAGGCATAATTGAGGAGTCCCATAGTCAATGGTCCAGCCCTATTGTCTTGGTACCTAAGCCAGATTGTATTGTATTGTATGTCTTTATTTATATAGCGCCATTAGTGTACATAGCGCTTCACAGTAGTAATACATGTGGTAATCAAATAAATAACAGATAATATAAATAACAGATCATGGGAATAAGTGCTTTAGACATAAAAGTAACATTTCGGAAGAGGAGTCCCTGCCCTGAGGAGCTTACATTCTAATTGGTAGGTAGGGAGAACGTACAGAGACAGTAGGAGGGAGTTCTGGTAAGTGCGTCTGCAGGGGGCCAATCTTTATGTATCCTGTGTTCAGAATATCCACAGTGCTATTCATATGCTTCTTTAAGCAAGTGTGTCTTAAGGTGGGTCTTAAAGGTGGATAGAGAGGGTGCTAGTCGGGTACTGAGGGGAAGGGCATTCCAGAGGTGTGGGGCAGTCAGTGAAAAAGGTTTAAGGTGGGAGAGGGCTTTAGATACAAAGGGGGTAGAAAGTAGACATCCTTGAGCAGAACGCAAGAGTCGGGATGGTGCATAGCGAGAAATTAGGGCTGAGATGTCAGGAGGAGCAGAAGAGTGTAAAGCTTTAAAAGTGAGGAGAAGAATGGAGTGTGAGATGCGGGATTTGATCGGAAGCCAGGAGAGGGATTTCATGAGGGGAGATGCTGAGACAGATCTAGGAAAGAGTAGAGTGATTCTGGCAGCAGCATTTAGGATAGATTGTAGGGGAGACAGGTGAGAGGCAGGAAGGCCAGACAGCAGGAGGTTACAGTAATCAAGACGGGAGAGAATGAGGGCCTGAGTCAGAGTTTTAGCATCGGGGAGATTTAGCAAGAGAAAGCGGGGCATGTAGATCAAGAGACGAGGACAAGACAGAGTTGTACTTTCTGACCAGGTTGTCAGGGTCTATAGCAGAGCTGAGAGAGGAGAGGGAGGAGCGTAAAGTGGACTCAAAGTCAGGTAAGTGAATAGAGCGCAGGTTTCTGCAGAACCGGGGGGTAGATGGAGGTGGAGAAGGGGAGAAGCGAGATAAAGAGAATGAGATGAGATGATGGTCAGAGAGAGGAAAAGGGGAAATGGAGAAATCAGAGAGAGAGAAGTTTTTAGTGAAAACCAGGTCTAAGTAGTGGCCATCCTTGTGGGTGCTGGCTGCAGTCCACTGTTGAAGGCCAAAAGAAGAGGTAAGAGAAAGAAAGCGGGAAGCCCAAGGGAGAGAGGGGTCATCTATGTGGCAGTTGAAGTCCCCAAGGAGAAGAACAGGGGAGTATGAGGAGAGAAATAAAGAGAGCCAGGATTCAAAGTGAGAGAGAAAGGCAGAAGGGGGATGAGTAGAGGTAGGTGGGCGATAGATGACCGCCACATGGACAGGGAGAGGAGAGAAGATCTGGACAGTGTGAGCCTCAAAGGAGGGAAAAGCAAGAGAGGGGGGAATAGGAAGGGATCGATAATGGCAGAGAGAGGAGAGCAGGAGCCCCACGCCTCCACCCCTGCCATCAGGGAGCGGAGTGTTTGAGAAGGAAAGGCCACCATAGGAGAGGGCAGCTTCCAGAGCAGAGTCAGACTGAGTGAGCCAGGTCTCAGTTATAGCAAAGAGAAGCAGGGCGTGAGAGAGAAAGAAGTCATGTACAGAGAGGAACTTGTTAGAGAGGGAGCGAGCATTCCAAAGGGCACAGGAGAGAGGAGGGAGGGTGGCAGGGGATGGGTATGAGGTTGGAGAGGTTGACACCAGAAGGAGTAGAAGTTGCATGTGGGAGGCGAGGACGAGAGCAAGTAGAAATAAGACAGGGACCAGGATTGGGAGAGATATCCCCAGAAGCAAAGAGAAGAAGCATGGTTAGAAAGAGGATGTGTGAGGAGGATTTGTAGGGGTGTTTTTTAGTGCAGGGTATATAGCTGTGTGGTGTCAAAGGACGCAGGTAAGAAAGGAGTTCATGTGAACTGAGAAGTGGTGAAGAAAGGAGAGATGGAGATATATGAATAGAGTTTGAGACATACTGAGGCTGGTAGAAAGAAGTGCATAATTTGAGAAGAAGTGAAGTCACAGCAAATATAAATGGTAAAGGCAGCATCACAGCAGTAATGATGCAGTCTGGTATTGATGATATCCTCCTTTCCAGCGTAGTTCAAATGCAGGAATCAGGGCCAGATGGGGTGTCCACTTCTTCCTCACTTCTTTGGGATGGGACAATACGGTTCTGTAACGACTTTAGAAAAGTAAAGAAGTCTCAAAGTTTGATGCCTATCCTATGCCACGGGTAGACGAGTTAATTGAGATGTTGGCGAGGGCACGTTTTCTAACCACTTTAGATCTTACAAAGGGTTATTGGCAAATCCCATTAACAAGGTCAGCAAAAGAGAAAACGGCCTTCTCCACACCTGATGGTCTATTTCAGTATACTGTTTTACCCTTTGGTCTTCATGGGGTGCCTACAACCTTCCAAAGGTTGATGAATAAGTTGCTACACCCACACTCGAACTACGCCTCAGCATACTTAGACGATGTAGTAATTCATAGTCCAGATTGGGACTCACATCTAGTAAAGGTTGAAGCAGTGTTAAGAACCTTTCGGGAGGCGGGTCTTACAGCCAATCCAGCTAAATGTTCAGTCGGCCTAGAAGAGGCAAAATATCTTGGCTATGTTGTGGGAAGGGGGACAGTAAAACCCCAGCTCAATAAAGTTGAGGCCATTGAGAGTTGGCCCCGTCCCCTTAAAAAGAAACAGGTTAGGACGTTTCTGGGCATTGTAGGTTACTACAGGCGATTTATACCCCATTTTGCAACCCGGGCTGCACAACTTTAAGATCTAGTAAAGGCAAAGGCACCTGATGTTGTAAAATGGAACGGTAATGCGGAGACCGCATTTGTAGACCTACGTACAACGCTCTGTAGTCACCCAGTCTTGGTAGCCCCGGATTTTAAAAAGGAGTTTTTTTGCAAACGGACGCCTCCGAAGTAGGTCTCGGAGCAGTACTGTCCCAGTTTGTAGGAGAAGAGGAACACCCGGTCCTCTATTTAAGTCGCAAATTGTGTCCCCGCGAACAAAGATATGCCACAGTGGAAAAAGAGTATCTGGCCGTAAAGTGGGCAACAGACACATTGAAATATTACCTTTTAGGCAGGTCTTTTACACTCATAACAGATCACGCACCACTACAGTGGATGCACAGAATAAAGAAAAGAACTCGAGAGTTACCCGTTGGTTCCTGTCGTTGCAACCTTTTAACTTTACGATCCAACATCGGCCAGGCATACTGCACGGTAATGCTGATGCACTCTCTAGGGTGCACAGTCTCGGTGCACGGGCCGCTCCACTCAGTAACGTTACGCTGGGAAGGGGGATATGTGACAGGGTCATTGACTCCGTGTATGTGAATAGGAGATGGCAGTATGCATGCTATCCAGTAAACGAGGGGTTAACTCAGCTTGTCAAGCAGACCACAGGTGATTTGAATTAAGCTCCTTCACCTGCTTTAAAAACAGGAAGAGGAAATACCTCTGGGGCGGCAGTCTCTCTCTCTGAGGCATACAGGGAAGACAGAGGAGTGTTAAGACAGACACAAGCTGCCCAAAGCGATCCTGTCTATATCCTGATATATATATATATATCGTGTGGCAGGATGGTCGTGGTAAGTGAGGAGACAAGACGTCTTTTCCGGTGAAATAATGCTGATGGGTTTATTTGTCCAAAAACGGTAACTAAACAATGGGTACACTGTATATATTTATATATATAAAGCAGAAAATAGCCGTGTTAGTCCAGTTGCGATAGTGCAGAATAAATTAGTTCTTCAGTATTAGGTGATACCTTTTTTATTGGACTAACAATTTATGTCATTGGACAAGCTTTCGAGAGTTATCCTCTCTTCTTCAGGTCAAGCAATACTGATATACACAGGAATCTATGGTTTAAACAGTGTAGAGAGAGGGAAAAAAAAACAACAGATATTTACTGTAGATAAGGTAGGGTGTTAAATGTGTTTGAAGCCAGGGGACAGTGTTAAAGAAAGGTGGGGAGGGGGAGGGATACTGTGGGGGAGAGAGAAAGTGTTGGTAAGAATAGAGGCAAGCAGGATAATTACAAGCAATTTTGATAGGGTGTGAGAAAACCCATGTCCGCGTTAAGTCCTTTGTTTTTGGTGTCAAAGAGTCTTATCATTCTGAGTTCAAATGTTTTCCGTTTTTGGGTGCTTTCCTTTCTTTAACACTGTCCCCTGGCTTCAAACACATTTAACACCCTACCTTATCTACAGTAAATATCTGTTGTTTTTTTCCCCTCTCTCTACACTGTTTTAGCCATAGATTCCTGTGTATATCAGTATTGCTTAACCTGAAGAAGAGAGGATAACTCTCGAGAGCTTGTCCTATGACATAAATTGTTAGTCCAATAAAAAAGGTATCACCTAATACTGAAGAACTCATTTATTCTGCACTTTATATATATATATAGTGACAAACGGCTTACTCCGGGGCTCCGTCGTTTGTCCGGGACTGTTTAGAACACGGTCTTTTAGGGTAGGTTAAATGATGAGGCGTCACGTACTGTTCCTTTAAACAGGCTATGCCTGGTTTATTCAGTCCCAGGCACTGAGACTGCCACAGTGCATACAACAGAAAACAGATCAAAACAAAAGCTGCTCACCTGAGCGATAACTTAACTTAGATATCCCTGACTCAGGGTTGGAAGTGGCTTTTCCACTTCCAACATCAAAACACGGTACTTTTGCAGTCTTACACAAATGAACAGAAAGATTGAACCTGTTTGGGGAAGAGGCTTCTCCCCTCTGTAGTTCAGCAGCCTTCCAGCCTCCTGGCTCTTGTGGGGAGACCAGAGCAAACAGGAAATCAGTCTTTCATACCTGATTCCTAATTAGCATGACAGGTGACAGAAATCAGGCAGCAGACAAACTCTGGTCTGGATCTCTCATCCCTCAGTTCCAGCGCTTGCCAAACTGTGGGATGGAGTGTATGTATTATAAGGCTGCACTCCCAGGCCAAACAGGATAGAAACTGTCTAGTATCCTGGGAGCCCTATATACGGAATTTATTACCATCCCCTGGTTTCTGTCACATATCCTCCCCCCCAGCTCAGACCTCGAGGGATGAGCGACCATGGATATTAGGGAGTGCATCCTTGACAACCCGTCAGCATTGCCATGTTTGTGCCCTGACCTGTGTTCCACAGAAAATTTAAAGGGTTGTAGGCTTAGGAACCACCTGGTCACTCTAGCATTCTTTTCCCTGTTTTGACACATCCAGGTAAGGGGTGCATGATCTGTGACCAACCGGAATTTTCTCCCCAACAGGTAGTATTTGAGCGTCTCTACAGCCCACTTTATTGCGAGACACTCTTTCTCTACTATGGAGTAATTTTTCTCCTGGGGATTTAGTTTCCTACTTAAATAAAGGATGGGGTGCTCCTCACCTTGAGACTCCTGGGAGAGTACCGCCCCCAGCCCTACCTCAGATGCGTCGGTTTGGACTACGAACTCTTTGGAGAAGTCAGGTGTGACCAACACTGGTTGGGCACAGAGAGCTTCTTTCAGGCTTCTAAAGGCCTGTTCGGTTTCGGGGGACCACTTTACCATTAGCGGTCCTCTTGCTTTTGTGAGGTCAGTTAGTGGGGTTGCCTTAGTTGCAAAATTGGGAATAAACCTTCTATAGTACCCAATTAACCCCAAAAAGGTCCTTACTTGTTTTTTTGTAACTGGCCTTGGCCAATTTTGTATCGCCTCCACTTTGAGTGTTTGGGGTTTGAGTAAACCTCTGCCAATAGAATATCCCAGATACTTGGCCTCCTCCAGACCAATAGTGCATTTAGCGGGGTTAGCAGTTAGTCCAGCAGACCGGACTGCGTCAAGCACAGCTTGGACCTTTGGAAGGTGGGATTGCCAATCTTCACTATGGATTACCACATCATCCAGGTAGGCGGCAGCGTACCGAGCATGTGGTTTTAAAATTTTATCCATCATTCTTTGGAATGTGGCGGGAGCTCCATGTAAGCCAAAAGGCAACACCTTATACTGAAAGAGGCCGTCTGGGGTTGAGAAGGCTGTCTTTTCTTTTGCCCTTTCTGTAAGGGGAACCTGCCAGTACCCTTTTGTTAGGTCTAGGGTTGTGAGATATCGGGCTTTGCCCAGTCTCTCTACAAGTTCATCTACCCTGGGCATAGGATAAGTATCAAATTTTGACACCGCGTTTAGTTTCCGGTAGTCATTACAAAACCTTGTTGTACCATCTGGCTTTGGGACTAAGACTATAGGGCTGTTCCACCCACTTTGGGATTCCTCAATTACACCTAGTTTTAGCATTTTTTTAACCTCTAAACTTATAGCCTTTCTTTTGGCCTCTGGGATTCGGTACGGTTTAAGGTTAACTCGGACCCCCGGTTCAGAGACTAGGTCATGTTCAATTACGCTAGTTCTACCTGGCCGTATAGAGAAGATTTCTTTGTTTCTTTTCACTAAATTCTGAACCTCTCGTTTCTGATGAACAGACAGGGTTTCAGCTATGCTAACCTCTGGGTCAGTTTCTTGATTCTCTGACGGACCTGGGGGTACTAGGGTTAACAAGACTTCTCTATCTTTCCAGGGCTTGAGTAGGTTTATATGGTAAATTTGCTCAGGTTTCCTCCTACCTGGCTGTCTTACCTTATAATTTACTTCTCCCACTCTTTCCAAGACCTCATATGGCCCATGCCATTTAGCAAGGAATTTACTCTCCACGGTGGGAACCAGAACTAGTACCCTATCACCTGGAGAAAAAATTCTGACCCTAGCACCCTTATTATATGTATTCCTCTGTGCTTCTTGAGCTTTCTCCATGTGTTCCCTCACTATGGGTAGGACTGCAGCAATGCGGTCCTGCATCTGGGCAACATGCTCTATTACACTTCTGTAAGGGGTAACCTCGTGTTCCCAAGTCTCTTTGGCTATATCCAGTAAGCCCCTTGGGTGTCGGCCATACAATAGTTCAAACGGGGAGAAGCCTGTGGATGATTGGGGAACTTCCCTAATGGCAAATAACAGGTACGGTAACAAACAATCCCAGTTTTTCCCATCTTTATCAACCGCCCGCCGTAACATGCTCTTTAAGGTTTTATTGAACCTTTCCACTAAACCATCTGTTTGTGGATGATAGACTGAGGTTCTGAGATGCTTGATTTTTAGAAGTTTACATAGCTCTTTCGTTACTTGGGACATAAATGGTGTTCCCTGGTCAGATAGAATCTCTTTAGGAATCCCGACCCGGGAAAACAGAACTACTAACTCTTTTGCTATGTTTTTAGCTGAGGTGCTACGTAGGGGAACTGCCTCCGGATATCGGGTGGCATAATCTAATATTACCAATATATGCTGATGTCCCCTAGCAGACTTTATTAGGGGTCCTACTAGATCCATAGCAATCCGGTCAAATGGTACCTCTATTATGGGAAGGGGTACCAATGGGCTGCGGTACGCCTTGAACGGGGCGGTGATCTGACATTCTGGGCATGAGGAACAATAATTCGTAATTTCTGCCAGAACCCCAGGCCAATAGAAGCTTCGGAGAACCTTTTCTTTTGTCTTTTCCACCCCTAGGTGTCCCCCCAATGGATGACTATGTGCGAGGTGTAATACTACGTTACGGAATGTCCGTGGTACCAACAATTGTTTAGTTGTAACTGATTTCCTTTTATCAACCCGATATACTAGGTCGTTCTCTACCTCGAAGTAGGGGAAAGCAAGTGACCTATCTGGTTGGCCAGGAGTACTATTCTGGTCCCGTATATTTCCCCTTGCTACCGCTAATGTGGGGTCCTCCCACTGGGCCTTCTTAAAACTCCCAGGACTGACCTCTAGGTCAGCGAGGGTCTTATCGGGTTCTGGGTTGGTAAGTGTCTGCTCAACATCTTGATTTGGGGTATTCCCTACCAAAGTAGTGATGGGGAAGGGAATTTTACAGCACTCCTCCTTTTCCCCCTTCTTATTTGGGCCCTCGTCAACCTCCATTTCTGAAAAAGGGAAAGGATTTGTTTCTTCTAATACTTCGTTATGGTCCGCTATTGAACTCTGGGCGCTATTCTGAGCGGGGGACCACATTTTTAGAAAATGGGGAAAGTCGGTCCCTATTAACACATCATGTGCCAGTTTGGGTACAATACCCACCTTGAAATCTAAAGAACCAAACTCTGTTTCAAAAAAAACATCAACAGTGGAATATTCATGATTATCCCCATGTATACAACAAATTGCCACTCTTTGTGAACTGTTTCCCCGTTTCTTCTTAATGGGCAAGAGGTATTCGGACACTAGTGTGACCATGCTCCCAGAGTCAAGAAGTGCCCGAACCCTCTTACCATTAACCTTTACAAATGCCCACAGATGGTTATTCAAGGGGTCCTCTGGGCTAGGGCCCATACATTGGGACAACAGCGAATAAGGTTCCACGCTGTTGCATTGCATGGGCTCATCATTTAGTGGGCAGATTTTTGCTGTGTGGCCCCTCTCATGACAATTTACACATTTAGGTACATAGTCTGTGTCCCACTTAGAGCCTTTTCCCGGCTCCCCATGTTGGCTATTGCCCTTAGTGTGCGGACCACTGTTGCTGGTGCTGCGTGAAGGTGGTCGCCGCTCTTCAGCGCCCCTTAACCCCGGTACCCTTTTACCGTCTCTGGAAGAGTCCTGGAACCTCGGGTAGTGGGGTTGCTCCACGACTGTGGGTTGCGGGTGCTCTTCTGCTGCATTGTACCTTTCTACGAGGGCCACAAGCTCATCCGCATTGTGGGGGTCACTCCGACTGACCCAACGGTGTAAGGCAGAGGGAAGTTTCCTCAAGAACTGGTCCATGACCAACCGT
The DNA here is from genome assembly GCF_040206685.1 of Ascaphus truei. Taxonomy (NCBI): domain Eukaryota; kingdom Metazoa; phylum Chordata; class Amphibia; order Anura; family Ascaphidae; genus Ascaphus; species Ascaphus truei. The sequence continues at coordinate 309,861,459 of NC_134487.1, read as the reverse complement.
TCCACGATGTGGCTGGCTGAGTTGATCTCGGGTTGTAGCCACTTCCGGGCGAGGTGGATGAGGTCATACATCTGGCTTCGGGTGGCTTTATCCATCGTGAAGGACCATGCGTGAAACCTTTGGGCGCGAACAGCCGTGGTTACGCCGAGGCGGGCGAGGATCTCGAACTTCAATTTTGCATAGACGTTAGCTTCGGCTGGCTCTAGATCAAAGTAAGCCTTCTGGGGTTCGCCGCTTAGGAAGGGTGCGATTAGACCAGCCCACTCAGCTTCTGGCCATCCCTCTCTCTGTGCCGTGCGTTCAAACGTGAGAAGATAGGTTTCCACATCATCCGAGGGTCCCATCTTCTGAAGGTAGTGGCTTGCCCTGGTCATTTTCGGAACTGGGGCTGCCACTGCCAGTGGAAGGTTACTGATAGTCCCCCTCAGGATCTCGAGTTCCTGCTGTAAGCCCTGAGCGAACCGCTGTTGCTCCTCTCTCAGCAAGCGGTTTGTCTCTTGCTGGTTTGCATTCGCGTTTTGCAGGGCTTCATTCGTCTGTTGCTGGTTTGCATTCGCCTGTTGCTGGTTGGCATTCACCTGTTGCTGGTTGGCATTAATCTCTTGCTGGGCTATTAGCAGCTGTTGCTGGGCTGCATTCGTCTGCTGCTGGTTTGCATTAGTTTCTTGCTGGGCTATTAACAGCTGTTGCTGGGTTTCATTCGTGTCTTTCTGGGCAGCGACATTGCGTACCAGTGCACCCACCATGTCTTCCATCTTGTTTGCAGAGGAGGAAAAAAACTTTTTTTTTTTTTTTCAAAGTTCTTCAACCCGCAGACCCCCTAGTGCTCTGCCCGCATTCTCCACCATATGTGACAAACGGCTTACTCCGGGGCTCCGTCGTTTGTCCGGGACTGTTTAGAACACGGTCTTTTAGGGTAGGTTAAATGATGAGGCGTCACGTACTGTTCCTTTAAACAGGCTATGCCTGGTTTATTCAGTCCCAGGCACTGAGACTGCCACAGTGCATACAACAGAAAACAGATCAAAACAAAAGCTGCTCACCTGAGCGATAACTTAACTTAGATATCCCTGACTCAGGGTTGGAAGTGGCTTTTCCACTTCCAACATCAAAACACGGTACTTTTGCAGTCTTACACAAATGAACAGAAAGATTGAACCTGTTTGGGGAAGAGGCTTCTCCCCTCTGTAGTTCAGCAGCCTTCCAGCCTCCTGGCTCTTGTGGGGAGACCAGAGCAAACAGGAAATCAGTCTTTCATACCTGATTCCTAATTAGCATGACAGGTGACAGAAATCAGGCAGCAGACAAACTCTGGTCTGGATCTCTCATCCCTCAGTTCCAGCGCTTGCCAAACTGTGGGATGGAGTGTATGTATTATAAGGCTGCACTCCCAGGCCAAACAGGATAGAAACTGTCTAGTATCCTGGGAGCCCTATATACGGAATTTATTACCATCCCCTGGTTTCTGTCACAATATATATATATATATATTCTGGGTATGCACCTTAACCCTAGCTGTGCTCAAAGCTGTGACCATGCAGCAAGCTTAAGCCTACAGGGAACCATGTTAAAAATGGTTTTTGAAGCAAAAAGTAGCACTGTGTGCTCATTTGCATGTCATTTCCCAGAATCCCTTGCTGCAGTGGAAGTGCTGTGTGCTGGGTGATAATGGGGAAAGGCGGGGTTGCAGACCTGCCTAAGACATGCAGATGAGCATACAGTTGTATTTACATTTGCATATATATATATATATATATATATATATATATATATATATATATATATATATATATATATATATATATATATATATAGTGTTCGACAAATCACCCAAAAACCTACTCGCCCAACCAAAAAATCTACTCGCCACCTAGTCCCGCCCCTAGTCCTGCCCCCAACCCCGCCCCCAACCCCGCCCCCAACTCTGCTTTAAAATAAAATATATAAATAAAATACATTTAATAAATGTCCTAGTCAGAACAACATTCATTTTTGACAAATGTATTTATTACATTATACTACAATTAGTCCTTGTTACGTGTGTGTGTAAGTGTGTAAATGTCGGATCTAGAAATAAAAGCCACAGGTGAATGACTAGTTTCCTGAACCCCTTAACCAGTGTCTGGACGTCCCCGCTTCACAATATCTAAAGCAGCAATCCCGCCTGGGATCTTACCTGATCCGCAGTCCCTCAATGTCTAGGTACCTCATTCCCGCAATGTTATAAGTTGGAGGGGATGTGTTCCCTACCTGTCTTCTGGGTTAGGGGGGGTTCCGATGTCTTCTGTGTGAAGCTTGAGTCAGATCTGGAAGAAAGCAGTATAAGTTATTTTGGTGTAGTATAGGACAGTTAAGATATATAGGATAAATAAGATATCCAGGTACAGAGAGGGGGAGAGAGAGGAAGAGAGGGAGAGGAAGAGAGGGAGAGGAAGAGAGGGAGGGAGAGGAAGAGAGAGGAAGAGAGAGGAAGAGAGAGGAAGAGAGAGGGAGAGAGAGGGAGAGAGAGGGAGAGAGAGGAAGAGAGGAGGAGAGAGAGAGGAAAGAGAGGAGAGAGAGAGAGAGAGAGAGAGGAGAGAGAGAGAGGAGAGAGAGAAAGAGAGAGAAGAGAGAGAGAAAGAGAGGAAAAAGAGACAGAGGAGGGAGAGAGAAAAAGAGACAGAGGAGGGAGAGACAGAAAGAGACAGGAGAGAGAAGGAGACAGAGGGGGGAGAGAAAGAGAAGGGAGAGAAAGAGAGAGGGGAGAAAGAGACCAGAGAGAGGGGAGATGGGGGAGACCAGAGAGAGGGGAGACCAGAGAGGGGGGAGACCAGAGAGAGGGGAGTTCCAGAGAGAGGGGAGACGCGGGAGACCAGAGAGAGGGGAGACGGGGGAGACCAGAGAGAGGGGGGAGACCATAGAGAGGGGAGACGGGGGAGAGCAGAGAGAGGGGAGACGGGAGAGACCAGAGAGAGGGGAGACGGGGGAGACAAGAGAGAGGGGGGAGACCAGAGAGAGGGGGGAGACCAGGGAGAGGGGAGAGGGGGGAGACCAGAGAGAGGGGAGACGGGGGGATACCAGAAAGAGGGGAGACGGGGGGAGACCAGAAAGAGGGGAGACGGGGGGAGACCAGAAAGAGGGGAGACGGGGGGAGACCAGAGAGAGGGGAGACGGGGGGAGACCAGAGAGAGGGGGGCAGGGGTGACTGACTGACCAGGACAGGGGTGACTGACTGACTGGGGCAGGGGTGATTGACTGACCGGGACAGGGGTGACTGACTGACTGAGACAGTGGTGACTGACTTACCGGGGCAGGGGTGACTGATTGACCGGGGCAGGGGTGACTGACTCACCGGGGCAAGGGTGACTGACTGATCGGGTCAGGGGTGACTGACTGACCGGGGCAGGGGTGACTGACTGACCGGGGCAGGGGTGACTGACTGACCGGGGCAGGGGTGACTGACTGACCGGGGCAGGGGTAACTGACTGACCGGGGCAGGGGTGACTGACTGACTGGGGCAGGGGTGACTGACTGACCGGGGCAGGGGTGACTGACTGACCGGAGCAGGTGACTGATTGGGGGGGGTACCTCTGGTGTCACACACATACTCCCATACACACATACACATTCTCCCATATATATACACACACACCCATATATACACACACTCCCATATATACACACACACTCCCATATATACACACACACACTCCCATATATACTGCTGCGGCACAGTTTATTCGAGCATTTGCCCGTTCTGTGCCGCAGCAGTAGCCTGGCGCGCGCCCGAGTGTGACGGGCGCACTCCGAAGCAGCGGAAGAGCGCCCTCCGATCGGGGCGCTCTCCCTACCGCTGCCGGGTCCGCCGGGTCCCCCGGAACCCCCTGCCGCTGTCCCGCGATCGCGGGACACCAGGGCTCCCTCGGGGAGCCCCTGGACACGCGTGCAGGGGGCGCACGCTCCCGATGACGCGTGACCGCGCGTCTATGACGCGCGGCACGCCGAGGGGCGGCCACTAGCAAGCCGGGAGATTTCCCGGCTTGCGGTACCGACCACACTTCAATAAAGTGTGTCGGTAGTGTACACACACTCCCATATATACACACTCTCCCATATATACACACACTCCCATATATACACACACTCCCATATATACACACACTCCCATATATACACACACTCCCACATATATACACACAGTCCCGCATATATACACACACTCCCGCATATATACACACACTCCCACATATATACACACACTCCCACATATATACACACACTCCCACATATATACACACACTCCCACATATATACACACACTCCCACATATATACACACACTCCCACATATATACACACAGGAGGAGGAAGTCAGGAGATAGGGGGGAGGGAGTCAGGAGAGAGGGGGGGTAGGGAGTAAGGAGAGGGGGGGAGGGAGTTAGGAGAGAGGGGGGGGGAGGGAGTCAGGAGAGTGGGGGGGGAGGGAGTCAGGAGAGAAGGGGGGAAGCCTGAACAGCTGTGAAGAGGGGGGAAGGGAGTTGAGAGGGAGGATGGGGGAGCCAGAACATTACATCATGGGCAACGCCGGGTATATCAGCTAGTGTATATATATATATATATATATATATATATATATATATATATATATATATATATATATATATATATATATATATATATATATATATATATATATATATATATATATATATGTAAGGATGTGCATATATATCTAAAGGTACCGCGCTGTCAATCACAAAGGCAGCGCCATATTAGTCATTCTGTCAGCAAGGTCACTGTGTACAAGTTGGGCTGCGCATGCGCGAGAGAAGCGCGCGAAGGGCAACCAATCTGTGGAGACTTTGGGGGTTTGAACTCTGAACTCCGAACTGCGAGAGAGTCAGCTGAGGCTGAGAACCAATCGGGTGCGAGACTCTGTATAGAGGAACCGGATGCGTGTGGGCGGTGGGTCAGAGCAGAGAGGGAGGTGAAGGAGGAGGTTGGCGGAACCTCGTGTGCGCGAGCGGAGGGTCAGTGACCCGTCCGCTTAGGTGAAAGGTATCTCCCCGGCCCGAGGAGTATTCCCCTGTCATCGTAGGGTGCTGTTTTGTAAGGACGGCCTTAGTTGGTAGGGACATTTCCCATTAGTGTGATTTGGCTGCGGAGCTGCGGCCGCCATCTTGGATTGGATACAGACGGCGCTGCAGCAAGGAGTGACGGCGAAAGGCTGGAGCAACGCTAGGACCCTGCGTGGAGTGTGATGGTCATCGCAGTGACCGGAAGGTATCATTGTTTACAAGTGCACCTACACCGGTCACCAGGCGCTGATCCCGCCTCCCACTAACTAATTGGGCCAACTGTGCAAATCCTATGGTACCATACCTATACTGGTTATAAGACATACTCCTAGGGAGAGTGGCAGAGCCACCTATGTACAGGACATTATCCCTAATAAGGTGTGGCCGAGCCACGGTGTGTGTGTGTAATGTTATATGTTTATTCTGCAGATCATTTGTTCTTTATGCATGATATATAAAAGGTTGCTGTTGCATAATGCTGTTGTGATGTTCTTGCTCAGGGTATAATCTCTATCATGGGGATCCTGGGCAAGTGGAGGCGCTGCACCGCGATTAATAAAGGTATGACCCCAGGCTCCCAAATAGCGGAGGCTCAGAGCTCCTGAGGACACAGGTACATGTACCACAGTAGTTCCTTATTGCAGGCGTTCACAAAAAGGGCTACATTTGGAGGCGCTGCTGAGATCTTAGACCTGGGGTGCCCCCACATTTTTTTGTCTCTATTGTGCAACCAACCCACATCATGTCGGTGCCCTCGGCGCTCGAGGTGCGCAAGTGGGCCCAACGGCGCGGGATTCCCTTGAACCGTGTTTTCGCGCTGGGCCATGTCCCCGCCATGATCTCGTTAGGCACAGTGACCGAGCAGGTCCGAAAGCTCCCTCTCCTGGACAATGCCCAAGTACAAGACCATTTTTATGACCGCGACCAGACCTGGCGCCGGATCTTGTATGCCACTGAACAAGATATATGCCCCGAGGCTTTGCCCCGTATACTGCTGCTGCCCGAGGCCCCGGGGGTGCGCTGTCCCATAGTCCAGGCGGACACCCCTGTGCCCCTGGCCACTTCCACCCCCCGGAGAGAGTATACCCCCACCGTTGGCGCCGCGACGGGAGGCCCCGACCACTCCCCTGACCGTGGCCTGCACCCTCGCTGGCCCGCAGCCCTGAGCCTAGGCTCCTCATCTACCCCGTCCGGCCTGCGGGCTGGCCTCAACCGACTTAGCCTGTCAAGATTGGACGCTCACCCTGCCGTTGTGGATAGCTTACCGGGAGACACCTCTTTTCCCGCCCTAGCCGCCGCTATCCACAATACCACCCAGTCGCTCCAGTACAGGAAGTTAAAGGCCTTCTCCGGTGAGAAACCCACGCCCCAAGGGGAAGTAGGGATAGAGGACTGGTTGGATCATACCGAACAGGTACTGCCTGAATGGACCTGCACGGACGCGGTCCGCAGACAGCGCATCGTCGAGTGCCTACGACCCCCCGCGTCCCACATGGTGCACTACTACCGTGATGACAACCCGGAAGCTGATGCAGCAGATCTCATCTACTGCCTAACCAAGGCGTATGGAGCTCCGGTGGACATGTACACTTTGATGTCAAAATTTCATGCGTTAGCCCAGAAGGAAGGGGAAATGGTATCCGATTTTCTCAGGCGACTACACCTGGATCTTTGGAATATGGTGAGGAAAGGCGTGTTGCCAAGGAAATAAGCCAACGGACTACGTACCACTCAGTTGCTGAGGGGCCTCCTACCCCTACACCCCGTGTCGGTGCGGGTCAGTAGCTGCATAACGCCCGGACAAGCCCTGTCGTTTCACGACTTAATGGATCGGGTCCAAGCGCACGAGATGGTGTTGTTAGGGCGTGACTTAGCCACTGGGAAGAAGCCACCGCCCGGGGGTAAAGAAGCCAAGAAAGTGGACCCAAAGCCCGACGTGCCCGAACCTGGGGATCCCGATTCCGAGGATGTCCCTACCCCAGTGACACCCAGACCTCGTCCCCCGACTGGGCGAAGTCCCCCAACCAGGAGAGACGAAGCTTACCTCAGCCAAATGCAGTGTTACGCATGTGGAAAGATGGGACATTTACGGGCCCACTGCCCCACCTCGCGGAGGACGTCGTCCCGACCGGCGCAATCGATGCCGTGCCAACCCCTGGAGGATGAAAAGGTGTTGCCGCCCTCTCAGAGCTCCCGAATTGGCCCCGCCTCCATTGTTCGCGTAGTTATCGAAGGCATCTACGCCGCCGCATTGTTGGATACGGGTTCTCAAGTAACCATCGTATACCGGCCCTTCTACGACCAACATCTCCACCGACTGCCGTTGTTATCTGTGGATGCCCTGCGACTACGGGGATTGAGTCATGAAGATTACCCCATAGACGGAGTAGTAAAGGTGCAGTTAGATATTCTCCAGCTGAATACTGGTAAACATCACCCTATGGAAGTGGAGGCCTTAGTGTGCCCCGAACCTCAGGACCACCCCAGCGCCCCAATCATCTTGGGGACCAACGCTGACATTGTGCGCGCGGTGTTCCGCCAGTTTTTGCAAGAAGCGGGAGAAGCCCCACTGCTGGCCTTAGCGGCCTGTCCCGCCCCCCAAGAGGTCTGCGGTAGAATTGCGGCTGAAGAAGAGTATGGCGTCCTTTACAGTCAAGAATGGGGACTGACTCAAATTCCCCCGGGGGAAGGACAAATGATGGTCGCCGCTTGTCACTACCCCCGACGACGGTTGGAGGATCAACTCTTCACCGTGGAAAGTATGGCCCAGGACGAACAACGTTTGGGATACAAAGTACTAGCCTCTGTCAAGGAATGGCCCGGGAAGATTCCGAGGCGCACCTGGGTGTACGTGCAGAATATATCCCCGTACCCCATGACTATCGACAGGCGGCAGACGCTGGGAAGGATATACCCTGTAACTCCTGAGGAGAAGGTTTCGACGGGACCATCTAGGTGCTCACCTACTACCGTCGAGTCAGTGTTGGAATTTGACTTCGGCGACTCGCCACTCCCGGATGTATGGAGGAAGAGGCTGCTGAACGAGCTACATGACCGAAGGAGTGTGTTCTCCACTGGTGATATGGACGTGGGTTGCAGTCGCAGCGCCCACCATACCATCCGAATGAGCGACGCTACCCCCTTCCGGGAGCGCTCCCGCCGGCTTGCCCCCAGGGATGTTGACGAAGTGAGGGGATTAATCGACGAGATGAAAACGGCTGGCATCGTGCAGGAATCTCGGAGCCCTTACGCCTCACCCATTGTGGTAGTCCGCAAGAAGAACGGGACGGTCCGTCTATGTGTGGATTACAGAACTCTGAATACCCGTACTATTCCCGATCAGTACACACTGCCCCGAATCGAGGACCTCCTGAACGCTCTGACGGGAAGCAAATGGTTCAGTGTGCTCGACCTCAGGTCCGGATATTATCAAGTGCCCATGGGCCAGGAAGACCAAGAAAAAACGGCCTTAATCTGTCCATTAGGGTTTTACCAATTTACCCGCATGCCGCAAGGGATCTGCGGTGCCCCGGCCACGTTCCAGAGACTAATGGAAAAAACCCTCGGAGACCTTAACCTGCGAGAGTGCTTAGTGTACCTGGACGACATTATCGTGTTCTGGCGGACTCTAGAGGAGCACTCCGAGAGACTGATGAAGGTGCTGGATAGACTTCAGGGGGAGGGTCTCAAACTGTCGCTGGACAAATGCAAATTCTGTCGGTCCTCTGTGACGTATGTGGGCCATATTGTATCGGCTGATGGGGTATCCACCGACCCAGGGAAGATAGAGGCGGTGGTGAATTGGCCTAGACCTCAAAATGTTCAAGAGTTGCGGTCCTTCTTGGGGTTTTGTGGCTATTATCGGCGGTTCGTAGAGAGCTATTCCAGCAAGGCCAAGCGACTGAATGATCTTCTAAAGGTGTATCCGGGAGAAACCGGGAGAAAAGGAATCTCGGCGCAGACACCCTTTGGGAAGACATGGACTCCAGAATGTGAACAGGCCTTCAAGAACTTAAAGGCCAGCCTCACTCAGGCTCCCGTCTTGGCCTACGCGGACCCCGACAGAGACTATGTTCTACATGTCGATGCTAGCCTTAGCGGATTAGGAGCGGTTTTGCATCAGAAGTATGAGACCGGGCTGCGTCCGGTGGCCTATGCGAGCCGAAGCTTAACCCCTAGCGAGCAGAATTACCCGGTCCATAAACTGGAATTCTTGGCGCTAAAATGGGCTGTGGTAGATAAGCTGCATGACTACCTATATGGGGTACAGTTCGAAGTACGCACGGATAACAATCCCATGACCTATATCAATACGTCTGCCAAATTGGACATCGATGGTTAGCTGCTCTAGCCAATTACAGGTTCAACCTTAAATACAAACCCGGACCCACCAACATAGGTGCCGACGCCCTGTCTCGTCGACCTGGCCTTCAATCCACCCCTGATGAGGAAGTTTGGGAAGAGATACCGGGTCCCGGGATTCGTGCCCTCTGCTCCGTGGCTGCGGTAGTCGACGACCACGTGGCATTCTCGGAATTACGGGTCGTTGACTCGTTGGGATGTCATTCGCGGGCTATTCCTCGGGCCTATCAGGGTCGAGAAGGGATGAATATCACTGACGATAATATCATCTCGTGGAGGGATCTAGTGCATTATCAAACACAAGACCCCATAGTGGAGCTAGCACGTCAAGCGGTACAACAAGATAACCCTTCTATACTGAAGCGAGCCCCCAAAGACTTGGTGAAACTCCTGTCAAATGAGTTTGGGAAGTTCGAAATGGACAATTGTTTGTTATATCGGGTGATACCTTATCATAACCATCCCGATCGGCGTCAGCTGTTTTTGCCGGAACGTTTGAGAACCCTAGTCCTCCGGGCCCTTCACGATGACCATGGTCACCTGGGCATTGACAAGACATTTGGGCTACTACAGGATAGGTTCTATTGGCCGAGAATGAGGGAGTCCGTGGAGCAACATTGTCGGAGGTGTAATCGCTGTTTACAAAGAAAGACACTGCCCACCAGGGCGGCTCCTATGGCACACTTGAAAAGCTCGGGTCCAATGGATTTGGTGTGTATGGATTTTCTCTGTATCGAGCCCGACAATCGGGGAGTTAGTAATGTTCTAGTGATCACTGACCACTACACTAGGTACGCCCAAGCGTTCCCTACAAAAGACCAGAAGGCCGTAACGGTGGCCCGAGTACTATGGGAGAAATATTTCATTCACTATGGGTTGCCGAATCGTCTTCACTCTGATCAGGGCAGAGACTTTGAGAGTACACTGATACGGGAGTTGCTCACACTACTGAACATTGCCAAGTCGCGTACTACCCCGTACCACCCCGAAGGGGATGCTTTGCCTGAACGGTTCAATCGCACTTTGTTAGATATGTTAGGAACTCTGACGAGCCCGCAAAAGACGGAGTGGAGTAAACACGTCGAGGCATTGGTACATGCGTATAATTGTACCCGACATGAGTCCACTGGGTATACCCCGTATTTTTTGATGTTCGGAAGAGAAGCCCGGTTACCGGTGGATGTGCGCCTGCGGATATCTACCGATGGGGTATCCAATAGGACGCATTTCCGATATGTCCAGCGACTAAGGGACAGTTTACAGTTGGTCTATAAATTGGCTGAACGGACGACGGCGCAACTGAATGCGGGAAATAAAAGGCGCTACGATAACAAAGTACGTCATAAGGAAATTCACCCCGGAGATGCGGTCCTCTTACGCAACTTAGGTGTTCCTGGGAAGCATAAATTGGCAGACCGGTGGCGGGAGGGTGTGTATGAGGTGGAGTCACAAATGCCTGGTCTTCCTGTGTACCGGATCAAGGATTCTGAAGGCCGCGTAAAAGTGTGGCATAGGAATCATCTGCTTCCCATACCTCGAGTAGGGACGGATGAATTGGAAGTCCCAGCCACGCCCATAGATGGAGGAGTTGAACACACAGAGGATGGCCCAGAGACTGTAAAAATTGCCACCTCTGAGGATCCAATGGAAGGAACCTCTCAAAGGGGCCTTCGGCCGCGGAGGCATCTCCCGAAGGAGCCATGGGTAAAGAGCCTCTTGGCCCGAACATTGACCCTTTGACTCCCGCGAGTCAGCCCCTAGACCCTCAAAGTCCATGTTTCACACCCCAAAGAGACAGTACTAATGTTGGAAACCCCTCAAGGGTAGAGATGGAAGCACCAATTGAGACTGGATACTCTGCAGAAGAAGCAGAGGAGAATCAACCCCGGCGAAGTCAAAGAGCCTGTCAGCCTCCCATGCGAATGGCATATGATCAATTTGGGGCACCCCATTATGAGGCTCAGCAGTGGGCTTGGCATAGGATGCAAGCTATGATGGTACTGTTTAACGGAATGTGTAACCTGATCTAGGACTGAGAGGGTTGTGTAAATAGTTAGATATATATGTGGTTTATGTAGTCCAGCGGGGACGTTGGATTCTGGAGAGGGGAGAATGTAAGGATGTGCATATATATCTAAAGGTTCCGCGCTGTCAATCACAAAGGCAGCGCCATATTAGTCATTCTGTCAGCAAGGTCACTGTGTACAAGTTGGGCTGCGCATGCGCGAGAGAAGCGCGCGAAGGGCAACCAATCTGTGGAGACTTTGGGGGTTTGAACTCTGAACTCCGAACTGCGAGAGAGTCAGCTGAGGCTGAGAACCAATCGGGTGCGAGACTCTGTATAGAGGAACCGGATGCGTGTGGGCGGTGGGTCAGAGCAGAGAGGGAGGTGAAGGAGGAGGTTGGCGGAACCTCGTGTGCGCGAGCGGAGGGTCAGTGACACGTCCGCTTAGGTGAAAGGTATCCCCCCGGCCCGAGGAGTATTCCCCTGTCATCGTAGGGTGCTGTTTTGTAAGGACGGCCTTAGTTGGTAGGGACATTTCCCATTAGTGTGATTTGGCTGCGGAGCTGCGGCCGCCATCTTGGATTGGATACAGACGGCGCTGCAGCAAGGAGTGACGGCGAAAGGCTGGAGCAACGCTAGGACCCTGGGTGGAGTGTGATGGTCATCGCACTGACCGGAAGGTATCATTGTTTACAAGTGCACCTACACCGGTCACCAGGCGCTGATCCCGCCTCCCACTAACTAATTGGGCCAACTGTGCAAATCCTATGGTACCATACCTATACTGGTTATAAGACATACTCCTAGGGAGAGTGGCAGAGCCACCTATGTACAGGACATTATCCCTAATAAGGTGTGACCGAGCCACGGTGTGTGTGTGTAATGTTATATGTTTATTCTGCAGATCATTTGTTCTTTATGCATGATATATAAAAGGTTGCTGTTGCATAATGCTGTTGTGATGTTCTTGCTCAGGGTATAATCTCTATCATGGGGATCCTGGGCAAGTGGAGGCGCTGCACCGCGATTAATAAAGGTATGACCCCAGGCTCCCAAATAGCGGAGGCTCAGAGCTCCTGAGGACACAGGTACATGCACCACAGTAGTTCCTTATTGCAGGCGTTCACAAAAAGGGCTACATATATATATATATATATATATATATATATATATATATATATATATATATATATATATATATAATATGTATACAGTTGTGTGAAAAGAAAGTACACCCTCTTTGAATTCTATGGTTCTACATATCAGGACATAATAACAATCATCTGTTCCTTAGCAGATCTTAAAATTAGGTAAATACAACCTCAGATGAACAACAACACATGCCATATTACACCGTGTCATGATTTATTTCACAAAAATAAAGCCAAAATGGAGAAGCCATGTGTGAAAAACTAAGTATACCTTATGATTCAATAGCTTGTAGAACCACCTTTAACAGCAATAACTTGAAGTAATCGTTTTCTGTATGACTTTATCAGTCTCTCATATCGTTGTGGAGGAATTTTGGCCCACTCTTCTTTACAACGTTGCTTCAGTTCATTGATGTTTGTGGGCATTTGTTTATGCACAGCTCTCTTAAGATCCAACCACAGCATTTCAATTGGGTTGAGGTCTGGACTTTGACTGGGCCATTGCAACACCTTGATTCTTTTCTTTTTCAGCCATTCTGCTGTGGATTTGCTGGTGTGCTTGGGATCATTGTCCTGTTGCATGACAAAAAGAACACATAAAGTGACCAAGAGAGGTCACTAAAAGTCCCTCTTAATTGCACTCATTCCTAAGTCTAATGTATAACTGAAAGTGCCAGTTTAATAAACTGGTACCATTGATATTTACATAGTACGTAGACCAACAGGACAAAGAACCACTAAGCTAATCTATGGTAGGACAAACAGTAATAACAACTTTAAGTCAAAATAAAACAAGTCGAAATGCATAAAATTACAACTAAAGTACATAAACTATTACCTAAAAAGATCCCCTCATGGGCAAGCCGGGAGTAGTGAGGTGATGATAGGGCTTAACTGGACCTATATATTATATTATAACCCCAAAGAGAGTATCTATATGAGGAAAGGTCGGAATATAGTTAACCCTGCTGAATAGCCTCACCTGACTATAATGCAGGAATAGTCAGTGTCAATAGGTGAATTACCATATAGAGAAGTATTGAACACACTGAATAAATTGCGCTGCTAACACACCAATATATATATATATATATATATATATATATATATATATATATATATATATATATATGTGTGTGTATGTAGAGGTATCAGTACCGTGTTAGCCGAGCTTCAATAATCAAAAAAATAAAAAAATAAATAGATGATACCGTTCTGTGGCTAACGAAATGCTTTTATTTGTGCGAGCTTTCGAGATACACTGATCTCTTCTTGCGGTTTTCACTTTATGTGTTCTTTTTGTTTATCAGTTTCCCTTTGCACCGCCCTTTTTTCCTTTTGGGTAATTTAGGAGAGCAAGGTTTTTCTTTGTGTTCTACCTGTTGCATGACCCAATTTCAGCCAAGCTTTAGCTGTCAGACAGATGGCCTCACATTCGACTCTAGCCCAAGCCCAAATCATCACCCCTCCACCACCGTGCTTGACAGTTGGTATGAGGTGTTTGTGCTGATATGCTGTGTTTGGTTTTCACCAAACGTGGCGCTGTGCATTGTGGCCAAACATCTCCACTTTGGTCTCATCTGTCCAAAGGACATTGTTTCAGAAGTCTTGTGGTCTGTTCAGATGCAACTTTGCAAACATAAGCCATGCTGCCATGTTCTTTTTAGAGAGAAGAGGCTTTCTCCTGGCAATCCTTCCAAACAAACCATACGTGGTCAGTCTTTTTCTAATTGTACGTCATGAACTTTAACATTTAACATGCTAACTGAGGCCTGTAGAGTCTGTGATGTAACTCTTGTTTTTTTTTTAAATTTCTCTGAGCATTGCACGGTCTGACCTTGGGGTGAATTTGCTGGGACGTCCACTCCTGGGAAGATTGGCAACTGTCTTGAATGTTTTCCACTTTTGAATTTTTTTTCTCACTGTAGAATAATGGACTTGAAATTGTTTGGAAATGGCATAATAACCCTTCCCAGATTGATGGGCAGCAACAATTGCTTCTCTAAGATCATTGCTGATGTCTTTCCTCCTTGGCATTGTGTTAACACACACCTGAATGCTCCAGACCAGCAAACTGCTAAAACTTCGGCTTTTATAGAGGTGGTCACACTTGCTGATGATCAATTAATCAAGGGCATTTGATTAGAAGCACCTGTCTGCTACTTAGCATCTTAATTCCTATGGAAGCAGTAAGGGTGTACTTAGTTTTTCACACACAGCGTCTCCATTTTGGCTTTATTTTTGTTAAATCATGACACAGTGTAATATGTCACGTGTTGTTGTTCACCTGAGGTTGTATTTACCTAATTTTAAGACCTGCTAAGGAACAGATGATTGGTATTATGTCCTGATTTGTAAAACCATGGAATTCAAAGAGGGTGTACTTTCTTTTTCACACAACTGTATATACACAAGAAGATATTTTGGTACAGTATGTGTATATTTTATGCATTCTCTGCAAACTACCACTAGAGGGAGCATAGGCTATCACCACATAAAAATATAGAATAATTAACAAAGTAGCATTAACTGTTCCCAAGAATATGTGCAATATGATAAGTGGTCTACAATTGAATTAGCTCTAATTGTTAAAAAAAAAAAAACCAATATGTCAACTTCCTAAAGCTATTTTTGTGGAAAAAAAATGCAAAGCATCGTTCATTTTATTGCACTATAAGTTTGTAAAGTGAAAGTAAATGCTTTAATGCAATCGGCAAGTGGAAAGGTTCTCAACAACTTTCATGTGAACAATAAAAACTAGAATGTCTCACAGTTGCTGTTTCTGCCCTTCAGCAACTTTAAAATTTTCAACGTGTTTAGTGGCACCACACCCACAAAATCGCCCACACAAAGAGTTTGTGTGTTGACGCAAATTATTAGGTATAATCAGTGTATTTAAAAAGCTTTCAGGAACTGCCTTAGGTTCCACTTTATTGTTGTTTTCTTTTACTTGGTGTTGTCAATCATCATACCAGCCGTCAAGAGACCTACATATCAAGCTCCTAGAATATGCTCTTTGACATGCGGTACACTTTTTTCAGTATAAAAGTACTGTAAAAGTACTGTATACTGTAGCTTTTACTCATCAGATGTAGCACAAGTTTTAATCACGTTTCTTACAATTAATGTAGGATAATTTTCTAGATTTGATTTACTCAACATCAGCCATGCTAAACTTTATTGACTATAAAATAGGAATAAAAATGATAGTAAGGGATATAAAGGCACATTTCTCAAGTGCTGGTTTCTCAAGTGGTTATTGCACCCAGTCCAGCTTTATCTCCCATTTAAGACAATAGGAGTTAACGTCAGAACAGGTGCAATAACTCATACTGTTACTTGATGCATGAGCCCCATAGCCCCTAATTGTTTAAAGTGTGATACAGCGGGATAATAAAGGCCATAGAGCTTGATACATCCTATTATTCTATTCTATTCTGTAACTTCTTATCAAACTCCTTGCAATGTTTTATATAATCAGTCTCTCATGTTTTAAATTATTCTCTCCTAAAAAACATTAAAACTTTTTTAAAAATCTGAAAATATTGTGTGTTTTGTTTTGTTTAAAAGTGTGCACCAATTCTGAATGGGACAAGTCCCTTAGAAACATTTAACCTCAATATCAATTTTGAATACAACCCAATGCTTAGAGATAACGTGTTTTGATTGCATATACAGTACTGTAGCAGGTCTGTCACTTTATAAGGCATGCCATAGAATGTTGCTGATTCTGTTATAATGAGATTAAAGCCAGAGGTTTCAAGATGCTGGTTATTTTAGGTTAGGACAAGGGAAGTGACATTCACGTGTATCCTCCTATTCCCCACACTTCCAACCAGGAGAACAGCTACAGACAGCAGTAACAGATGGCAAAGTGCGCAGTCATCTGAAAGAAAAATCTTCTATCATTTCAACCTCCATATCACTATCAGTGTAAGGTTCTTAAACATCAGTCTCACATATATGACAATGCTACACATTGAATTACCTCCTCAGATTAAACATGTTAAGAATATAATTTATTTTTGTGTGTTAAGTGTCAAGTGCTAAAATCTCTAACTTTCATAATGTTACATAATATATGCCCTATTTCATGTGCATTGCCTTCACCATTCCAGAACAAGAAGAACACTACTGATAAATACCATAAATCAGCTTCCACAGGTATCCAGTTGCTTTTTTTAGGCTATAAAACTGGTACAGTATAACTAGGAAAGTTCAATAAGCGGGCATTCGAGTACTCACTCAGGCCTTTCTTGTCTAGCCATGTTCACAGAGTCATTTTTTATAAATTAAATTTGATTCATGTTTACCTGTTCATTGAATCATTCATGATTACTTTGAAAAAAAAAAACAAGTGTAAGTCTAAAGTTGGGGTGCAGTTAAAGGTCTAGATTACATGTTTTATTCATCATCTTATTGCAGACACTCATATACTATACAAAGTGGGTAAGTTTTATTTAGATGGTCCACCTGTCCACAAGCTTAAACTGTCCAAAACTGAACTCATCTGTTTCTCACCCTCCAATTCAATCTCTTGATTAGGGTTTCCTTTCACCAATAAAGATTTAACAATTCTGCCAGTTCCCCCTAAGTATCATAGCCTATTTGACTAATTACCATCCAATATATTTAGTCTCTCATTAAATGTTGATAATTCTACCTTCACTGTGTTGCTAAAAAAAAAAAACTAGTTTACACACCAGAAACTCAACCAAAATTCAATTAAACCTCTCATAGTATCCCATCTTAATTACTTAGAAATGCCAGATTTTTAAAAGTGGAAACCGGGACACATTAAACATTATTTAGCAAACAAATTACATCACTTAAAAATATTATAATGGTATTTATCTAATAGCGTCCTCATTGATGCTGCATTGTTGATTTAGTTAAGTTTCCTAATGTAACCATTTTAACCTACCCCCCCACCCCCTAGATGAGATGGGGGGTGCTCTCCTTCTTGGTTATCTCAAGCAGTCTGGGTGCTGCAACCTGCTGACAACAGGAGGGCTGAGGGCTCCGCGGTGGTGTGGGGAGCGCCAGGACAGGGAACAGGGGGAAACAGATTACCTTGTTCTTGGTATCTCCTGATGGTGAAGTGCCTCCAGCCAGTGAGAATCTCCTGTTGATCTTCAGGGGATGGACCCCCACTGACACTCCTTCATACCCAGAGACATGAATCCACACAGCAATGTCTTTTCTCTCTCTTTATTCAGCAGACTCCATCACAGAGTAACACTTCTGTCCTGCAATACTCATTATCATTCCTGCTTCTTACTCTCTTGTAGAAATGTCCCAGAGAAACTCCAAGATGAGACCGTTGCTGCCAAAATTGTGCACATATAATAATCTACCATATGTCCATGAAAATAATTCAATAAATGCACTCCCGTTCAGTCTCCCAATGTGTGGTACATAAAGTAAATGAAACTAATGATACTGTGTACCTGTGACTCACCTCCGGCACGGGGCTAGAGTGTGGTAAGGGGGAAGTATGAACTCGGTGCAGCCGTGTCCCCAGCCAGGGAACTATATGCGGTCTTAAGACACCCTGATCCTCCGCCACTGCCCTCACAAAACCGGCGTCACACACAGCAATAAACCCCACAGCGGGGGTAGAGGGAGTACTCACGAACTTGACACGCCGCGTCCCAGCTTTGGAGCTCCACAGCTGATCCACCAGCTGACGTCAGGCTCCACTGATCCGGAAGTGCTTTGAAGCGTGCTCCAGCCGAGGCCCAGAAACAGAAGTAACTGCCGGGAGGCTATGTTACACTAACATAACAGAAACTCTTGTGCGTAGCGAAATTACAGTTTGGTTTATGTTAATAAATCATTTAATAAGAGTTTTCCAATATATTTAACATGTTTACTCTTTTATATGATCGATCACATAAAAACACGCAGTGTCTATTTTTACGGTCCAAAAAGGGAAAAGCTACAAACCGGGAGATTTGAACATTTTTGAAAAAATTGTCAGGACACTAGGATATTTAAAAAATCCAGGATGTATGGTCACCTTAGAATGTATATAACTGGTTTAAAAGTGAACTTCCTCTGAACTGCTCAGATACCCTTTGTGTGATAGGCAAGGGTAACCAGGCTTCATAATAAAGATAAAGAGTCTGACTGCTGTGTTCTCCGGTAAACGTCTATTTCAATAGATAGAAGATCAGTATGCCCGCTTGGGGGGGAGGTAGTGAGCAAAATGTGCAGGAGAGCAGTAGCGTGTCTTGGAGATGTCAGCGGTATAGCAACTGAACTGCTATTGACAGACTGGGATAACTTTGGGGGGCTAAACACAGGATAGTGGAGGTAAGGAAAAGCCCTCTTAACTCCCAGTTTTTTTCCTGGTTTACTTACTTGTCCCGCTGGCTTGAAGAATGTAGAGACCGCATGTCCATGGTACACGGTACACAGGCACCTCCTCCACCCCCCTGTGGTGCCGCCGAAGTCAGAGAAGCAGCAGCAGCAGAGTTGGAGAGATTCAGGGCACTCGGACACCGTCTGGGCCGTCCTCAAACAGGAACTATATGAAAAAATTAGGTACACAGGTATGGATAATTGAAAAGGCTTTATTGAGGCATATGTGAGTGGTTAAAAAATGACAGGGTAGTCCTCCACACATTTCACACAAGTGTTTGCGCTTTCTCAAGGAGTACACTACCGACACACTTTATTGAAGTGTGGTCGGTACTGCAAGCCGGGAAATCTCCCGGCTTGCTAGTGGCCGCCCCTCGGCGTGCCGCGCGTCATAGACGCGCGGTCACGCGTCATCGGGAGCGTGCGCCCCCTGCACGCGTGTCCAGGGGCTCCCCGAGGGAGCCCTGGTGTCCCGCGATCGCGGGACAGCGGCAGGGGGTTCCGGGGGACCCGGCGGACCCGGCAGCGGTAGGGAGAGCGCCCCGATCGGAGGGCGCTCTTCCGCTGCTTCGGCGCGCGCCCGTCACACTCGGGCGCGCGCCAGGCTACTGCTGCGGCACAGAACGGGCAAATGCTCGAATAAACTGTGCCGCAGCAGTATATAAAGGTTTAAGCCCTCTGGTTGCCCTTGTGTCCCATGTGTCCCTGGCAGCTACCTAGCACTATAAGCCAGGGGCCAGGTATCTTACATGTGAAAGTTTAAAGTGACCCTGCTTTCCCATGTTACATGTTCCCTTTACCCCAAAATCATGAAACTTGCTGTGTGTAAATTTTAGGTGGGATATTTGGGTAAGAATGCAATTATTTTATTTGCAGGAGTTCGGGGTCCAGAGCTACCATTAGTACCTTCATTCTACACCGCGTGCAGGCACTATTTGCCGGTACATGAGTAGAATTACACCGGGGCTGCCCTGGATCCCCCGGACTCCTGCTTTTCGAGCCCCGATATCCCAGTCCTATATCCAGCACACTCATGACTCTCCCCAAGGTCCCCCATGTATTAAAATATGTTTTTGGTGTTTTCATACATTTCCTATAAGGCTCTATGTAACTTGCCCAGGCTACCAGTTAAGGTGACTGCAAGTCTACATAGGTTCTGTAGTACAAAGGGGAGAAGATGGCCTGAGGTGTGAAAACACATGGTGAGTGATAAAAGCAAATAGCCAGGTCTGGACTACAATGGGTCACCCTTATGTCAGTATCACACCTGGTGGAGCCGGCCCATCAGGTGGCAATGAGTTAGCCAGAGAGGATGCAGCTAAGTAGTCTGATCTCCTGAGCTAAAATCACATTTCCTGCTCACCGTCTTTTTGAATCTCTGAGGCACACCTACTCCCCTGACTTCAGCCAAGGGTCGAGCCTCTCTTTCTATTGGATGATGGGTAGGGATTCACCGTCTCAGATTTGCCGCTCCTTCCCCCCTCCATTTTGGGGATAGCCCACCGGAGTGTATGTAAGATGCTGACCAATAAAAGGAGCCAGTCCTTCCAAGCCAACCAATCAGTGACTTGATGAAGCTACAGCAGACTTTTCAAAGTTGCTCTGTTAAAAAATATCAGAGCAACTGGCTTTGTTTGGAAGCCTGAAAAGTTTGCCTCGCAGAGACTAGGTCCCGTCTTTTGTTGCCAATTTCTCTTAATGGAACGGGGCGGTTGCGGCTAGGAATTGAAGCCAAAAAGAAGACCAGGAGAACCAGTAGAATATCCCGGTCAGGGTAAGCTCATCCATGCGGGCGCCCTGTACCTCAGACCCCAGTAAGTGTATTTTCTCCTTGTTGTACGTGGGTTTACCAAAATAAAAGCAATTTGTTTTTACTATCTTGTTCTGCCTAATGAATTATCCCGGTAATATATAAATAGCGAAAAAAGTACCTGGTCTCCCGTGACAGGATTTTTCTGGTGGCAGCGGAAGGATCATTCAGCTTTGGACTATAAATTCCTAAGGGGTTTATAGTACAAAGAGGAGCTCATAGATTGTGAGCTCCCACGACAAGTAGTGCATGTACACATGATTTATATGGGACTGGAGAAAGTAAACTGTACTCTGTCACTGAAGCTTTGTGCCCAATGGCGAAGATGTCTCAGTGGTCAGGACGGTTTAGAGCATCACAAAGCCGAACAAACAAAAAGAGAAACAGGAGCGCTAATGGTAAATAGCAGATGTAATGGTGGACAAGAATAAACAAACAGCAATAAGTTTGTTATATACTAATGAGACAACACAGTATGTAACAATGAGGTTATACTAAATAACTAAAGATGAATAAAAGAACCAAAAAACTTTTGCCTGTGTGGGTGTTCAGAGAAGATGGCCCGGTATGGCTGTAAACCTGGGCTGTCCACTATAGCACAAGGTAGGTGTCCCCCGAATGAATGGTGCTGCACGTATCCTCAGGAGCCGATTCAGGAACCGATGTTGCTGCCACTGCCTCTCCCTTTGCTGCGCTCGTCCCTCGGGTGTTCCCACTCGGGGGGTGTTGCGCTGCTGTCTGGGGTTCGGCTGCTGGTATCCTGGCGTCCTGCTGGGAGTCAGCTTCCTCCCTCCTGCCACTCCACTATGCACTTTCATTGTCAGGGGGCGGGCTACTGGATGCTCGGAGCTCCCCTCGTTGTGTCCACCCAGTCAAACAGGCTAGAGTCCTTGGTTTATGCAATCTTTAGCTTGACTCTCGGCGGGCATGTACCCACTAGAAGAGACTCAGGTGTATTAAAAATCAATATTCAATAATCCAATGCGTTTTGGCATACCTACGCCTTCTTCAGGGATAATGTACTCTGTCACTGAAGCTTTGTGTCCAACGGTGAAGATGTCTCAGTGGTCAGTATGGTTTAGTTCCTGGGATCGCCTGAGAATCGTGACCTGGTGTGAGAGTTACGGACTACCGACAGACGGTCGGGCTAAGACATAACTTGAGGAAGATCTGGAGCATCACAAAGCCGGACTGGCTTCCCCTCTGGCTATGGTGGCAACCGTGGCTACTCCAGCCCAGGAAGTAACCGTGGATATCGAGGAGATCACAGAGGATATAGAGGACGA
This sequence comes from Ascaphus truei, assembly GCF_040206685.1. Classification (NCBI taxonomy): domain Eukaryota; kingdom Metazoa; phylum Chordata; class Amphibia; order Anura; family Ascaphidae; genus Ascaphus; species Ascaphus truei. Next base: position 309,839,423 of record NC_134487.1, on the reverse strand, counting down.
GGGTGAGGATGTGCTTGTGGTGGCTACTGCTGTCCCTTCTGTGGATCTGACGGCTCTCATTACAGCCATGGCTGTCAGGGCCACCATTGAGCAAAAGCTGCAGTTGATCACGGCTGCCCAAGGTGCTCAGTTGGTGCGTCCCCGTCAGGACCCAGACAAGTTCATACGCCCACGGGTGTCTCATCACAGTTTTGCCAAATTTGTGGCTGGCACAGACAACATTGATGGCTATCTAAAGGTCTTTGAGGACCAGTGTGGACGGTTCCGTATCCTACCCCAAGCTTGGTTGGTACAACTGCCCCCCCCTGCTAACCGGCAGAGCCCTGAAGGCGTTTCAGGGAATCCCTACCGTGGACAGCCATGACTACAAGCACGTCAAGGCAATTTTTCTTCTCCGGTATGCCCTCAATACGGAAGCTTATCGGGGACTGTTCAGATTGGGGGAAAAGACTGTCCGGGACATTCACTTGGAATTTGTTGGCAATCTAGCCCAGCATGGTACCTAGTGGATCGAGGGGTGCGGGACTACCAAATACCAGGGACTGCTAGATCTCATCTTCAATGAGCAGTTTCTGTAGAAGTGCAAGCCTGAGGTCCGAGAGTGGGTCATTGACAAAAAAAAGCGACCTATATTGTCGCTGCCAGGTTGGTGGACGAGTATGTGACTACTCGCTCACAACTAGCCAAGTGGGCACTTGCCCCTACTGGGAGTGTCCCCGCCAAGGCATCCCAGGCTGCTAACCCTACTCCGACCTGGAAGCCCAAACCTCCAGCCGGGGGAACTGCACCATAGGCCACTGAATTTGTCCATGAGCGGCGGTACTATCAGTGTCATCGGACCAGTCATCTGAAGCCAGATTGTCCGGGTATGCATCGTTCCGGCAACCCCCCTCTGTGGCAATGTACCCAAGCGGCAAAGGCGATCGCCTATGTGGGACTCATACCCACAAAGGAGCAGCAAGCAGCCATCCAACTGGTACATGTGAGGACCCATGCGGTGGTCCCAATACCACTACAGACAGCACAGCGGAGGAACACATGGGCATAAAGTTGCAGCCATTAGGCTGCAGGCCAATGATGTACTGCGGAAGCATTTGCATCCAGTGACCATCGGATATCGCCAGGCAGCCAGACTGATCGACTCCGGTGCTATAATTACCTTGGTGCGACCTGATATGGCCAAACCAGGGGACCTGCTCCCTTGGCCGGGGATGCAGGTCACTATGCCAGATAAGGGACCTTGGTCAATACAGGTCGCCTGGGTGTTCCTTGACTGGGGTGCCGGTCGAGGAGTGAGAGATGTGGATGTTTTGCCCAGGTTGGATACCGAGGTGCTAATCGGTAACAACCTAGGACACCTCATCTGCTCTTTTGTGAGTGAAAATACTCCTGTGGCTGTGGTCACGAAGTCAAAGTCGGGCACTTGCCCAGGCAGGGGAGCCATTGGTACTCCTGACGAAGCCGTACATCTAAACGGCGAAACGCGTAGAGTGTCCAGACAACTAACATCCAGAGGGAAGACCGAGAACGCGCCTTCACCAAAGAGTCCGGAGGTCTCAGATGCACCGGAAGTGACGTGAGCCGCCGGCGTGGATGCGGAAGCGTTCCGGAGTAGCAGAGACTAACACGGTACACCGGGAGATCGCGACCTATTGTATACCTGCCATCTGCTGCTGATCACGCTGTTTTTTATCATCCTAAGTGTAAGCCTCCATTTGTATTATGTTATAAGAATATATTTTTGCTGTCTACACTATATGGTCTGTTGTCTCTTTCTTGGAGATCGGTTGCTGGTAGTTGCTGCACATACACTACCGACACACTTTATTGAAGTGTGGTCGGTACCGCAAGCCGGGAAATCTCCCGGCTTGCTAGTGGCCGCCCCTCGGCGTGCCGCACGTCATAGACGCGCGGTCACGCGTCATCGGGAGCGTGCGCCCCCTGCACGCGCGTCCAGGGGCTCCCCGAGGGAGCCCTGGTGTCCCGCGATCGCGGGACAGCGGCAGGGGGTTCCGGGGGACTCGGCGGACCCGGCAGCGGTAGGGAGAGCGCCCCGATCGGAGGGCGCTCTTCCGCTGCTTCGGCGTGCGCCCGTCACTCTCGGGCGCGCGCCAGGCTACTGCTGCGGCACAGAACGGGCAAATGCTCGAATAAACTGTGCCGCAGCAGTACAACAGGGAGCATCCACCCCTTAAAGTTGGATGACTGCTCCTTTTTGCTGCTTTTATGTGAGTAGCCATTCGTGAGCCTTCCACATAATTACTATATTCACTTCCTGACATTTCTATACTATGTGATGTCTTTTTATTTTTACATGGCTGCAAGCTGCGCTCCTCTGTTTCTTTTGGAAGCATCACACAGGATGAGTATGATTTTTTAAACATGACTCATCCCCGTATTCCAATGTTTTATACAATCTCAAAAATTCATAAGAACCTTCAAGAACCGCCAGGTAGACCCATTATATCTGGTATTGGTTCACTAACCTCAAATTTGTCACATTTAATTGATTTTAATTAAAAGCCTCATGTTTTGCGTTTAAAGTCCTATCTGCGTGATACCACCCATGAGTTGCAAGCACTGCGCGATTTGGAGTGGCACCCGAGTTATGTTTGGGTCACCGGCGATGTAACATCTTTGTATACGGTGATCTACCACACTCTCGGTTGTCAAGCCATACGCCACACGTTAGATATGGACAATAGTATGTCACAAGTTCTGAAGGATTTTCTTTTAGATTCCATTCATTTTATTTTGACACATAATTATTTTTGTTTCAATTTAAATTTTAGTTACAGATCTGCGGCACGGCCATGGGCAGCAGGTTTGCACCAAGTTATGCTAACTTGTTCATGGGGCAATGGGAGGAGAGTTACATCTGGAACAACTGCCCCCTTGGTGCAAACCTGGTGCTCTGGCTTCGCTTTATATATGACATATTGTTTGTTTGGAATGGTAGTATTGATTTGTTGCACCATTTTATTTCTTATCTCAATAATAATCATATGTATCTCAAATTTACTTGTCACTTTGCCTCTTGTTCTATCAATTTTTTGGATTTAAATATCACATCCATAGATAATTGCATACATACTAAAACTTATTTCAAGTCTGTGCAAGCTAACAATTATGGCTGGCTAATAGTCAGCACAACCCTCAGTGGTTGCGTAATATCCCTAAGGGGCAGTTTACTCGCCTGAGGCGCAATTGCTCAAGTGATGAAACGTTTGAGTCTCAGGCGAGTGAACATAAAGCTAAATTTATAAATAGGCAATACCCTGAAGAGTTACTCTCTCAGACTCTATCACAAGTACAAGGAATTGATAGATCCAGTCTCTTGGAGTACAAGAAGAATAGGATAAGTTTTAGTCTCAATAACTCAGTTTCTTTTATTACACAATACAATTCTATGGCCCCCGATATTAGACGGGTCTTATGTAAACACTGGCCAATTCTTTTAAGCGATCCAACATTGGTTCATATCCTTCCCCCCAAACAAGCCATTGTGTTTAGAAAAGCCTTTAATTTACAATCAAGGCTAGCACCTAGCTGTCCTAAGATACAGACAGCATCTGGTGCAGTATCTCGTAAAAAAGGTATTTTTACATGTATGAGTTGTACATCTTGTAAACACAGTAATAACAAAGTCACGTTTACGTCCAATGTAACAAATCAGACTTATAATATCCATTCTTACATCGATTGTCATTCTGTGTTTGTCATTTATCTGTTACAATGTCCCTGTGGGTTACAATATGTTGGCCGCACAGGGAGATCATAGGCGCATCTATGAGCACGTTTATAATATTAGGAGAGGTCTCAGTACTCATAGTGTGTCACACCATTTTCTAGTTCCCCACCAACAGAACCCTAAAGGCCTCATCTGTCAAGCGATTGAAACCTATCCAGGTAATTGGAGAGGAGGAGATAAAATCAATGGGATTAGTAAATGTGAGTCATATTGGATATATGAAATAAAAACATTATCTCCCAATGGTCTTAACATTTATTTTGACCTTGGTGCTTTCCTGGTCAAATAGATTAAACAACACCTATAAACATTATGAGTTTTATACTTGAGTATAGGTTTAATAGGTTTTGCTGATTGCTGTTGTTACTGTCAGTCTGAATGGTTGGGTTGTTGACTTAGCCCAGCCTCCCAGCCAAGCACACTTAAGGTATAATTAATTCCAAATTGCTATTAATTATTTTGGACATTGTTCTCTGTAGATGGATTTTCAAGCCCTGGTGTGTTCTATGAAGTCTCTGTATTATTGCTTGTGAAGTTCATTGGTTATTGTGTTATTTTGTTAACATATGTGTTTCTTTTTCTTATTCATGAATTTAGTTCCCTTTTTAGTATATTCATCCACTATTAAGAATGGCATTTATTGTTTTTCTATTTGATAATATGCAATTATCCTATTATTGGTTGTAATTAGCCATGTGAGTATATAAATGTACTCATGCCTCATTACCCATAATGCCCTTGATGAAGTGACCCCATCACAAAATGCGTAGGGTGGTTTTATCTAGCTTGTGGACTCGAACCCATCCCTCCCATAGAGATGTTACCAGCTAAGACCCTTTGCCTCAGAGCGCCAGGAGCCTCACTAGCTTCCAGAACTCTATCGTGCTTCGGCGCTGCCGGTGACGTCACCAGCGCGCCGCGTGACCAGCGGGTCTGTGATCACGGCGGCGGTGTTTGTCCCTATAGCACGGAGCTCCAGAGGACTCGTGTGGCGTTCCCCGTGGAGGTTCCCCATCTAGGGAGAAAGGAGATCTATTCTATGGGCTTTAAACTATCAGCTTTGCTGTAAGTAGGATTTCAATTTTACTCCTACTGGATGTTCCTGTTTTCATCTGTGTCCCAAGCTTAATGGACAATTGTTTGTCATTTTATATCATTTTTTTGTCATATTTTATTAAATTGTATTAACCATTTAGTTATTCTTTGTATGTGTTTGAATTTTTATGTTCATATTTTAGGGTTACACTATGATGTTTGTCTTTGTCTTTTTTGTAATTTTTGTTTGTCTGTTTTTTATGTGAGAGTTCATTCAAGAGCCCCCTCAGGAATGTTTGGTATCCGTGACTGGACTCTCTACTTGGTCAGACTATATTCAGCAAGTCATTTTATTAGAGGCGCCGGTTGTTTTCACTTGTAAAGGTTAATAAGAGCTTCAATCAGACTTAGAACTATGAAACTAATTTTGACAGATTTATTATAAATCATTCTTCCTGGTAATGTACAGGTTATTAAGAATTTATATTAGTGTTAGGACCCTTGAGACATGGTCTGCCTTGGAGGGGCTCAAAGGCTTACAACACTTTGGCCAAAGAGTTAAACTAAAAGACCATTTTATTCAAAAGATATCTATATATATATATTTAGGCACTGTACTGTGTATGTGTGTCTTTGGATGTAGCACTGGGCTCTGTCTGTGTTTCATGTTCTGTCTCTGGTTTTAAATATATATTGCCATGCTCAGTAACACTCCTCTTTGACACTTATGCGCATATATATATATGTTGTGGTTATTTTGGGGGTTCAATATGAGCTTATAGGGGCCCTGTATGTTTTGTAATTCTTGTTCAGCTGGTCCTGGCTGATTTGGAGGGTGGCTCCTCCTTCCCTAGTCTGAAGCTCACCCCCTCCTACTTTTAAATGGTTAAAGCTTACTCCATTCCACCTTCCACACCCATGGGAACTTGCATGCAGTTTGATTGCGACAAATCTAATACAGAGTTATTTTCCTGGTATTATACAGGTTAATAAGAGCTTTAATAATAAGCAAGAAAAAAGTGACAGAGGTCACAGCAGTCCCCTATTAGTTGCACTCTAGCAGAATGATGGGATACTTAACTTATTTGAAGGAAACACATGGAGAGTAATGTGTTATGGTAGAGCTAAACCCTAAAAGTGTCATGTTAAAGACACATCAATTTAGCTAATCCTATAAAATTTGTGCATTCCAGGATCTATCTGGTAGTGAGTCAATAGTATCACTCAACAGTAAAGGTTAACGGACCCATGTACAGATCTATAACACACAGAAAGGTTAAATACTGAAAAGATATAGGTATCCTCAGTAGGGACCTAGGTCCCAGATAGTAAAGGGTAATTAGAGGATATAATATCCACTAGAAGACTAATGTCTAATCAATAAAAATGGTCAAATGTATAGTGTGTAGTATAATCCAACTAAAAAGACCATATATATATACACACAGAAATGTCTAGTAGCCAAAATTATAATAGTACATCCACAAGTAAAATAAAAAAATAAAAAAACTTTAATTAACCAAATAATCGCCGAAAAACAACAATATGTATAGGGAAAAACTTAATATATGATGGTGTATAAAATATAATATAATATAGTAATATCCCTAATGCGGCTACCAAATAGAGTAATAGCCTTGTGGGTAAGATCAACAGCTGGTATAGTAGGTGAAGGAGCATGTATCAGTAACTACATATAGGGAATGGGAGGGAATGGGGTAAAAAGAGCAAGTGGTAGAAGGAGAAGAGGCGATCAACAGCGACACATCCTCCTCTGAGACAGTGGAAAAAGAGTCAAGGAAGGCAGGAGGAGAGTTAGGAAGAGGTGTAGGATGGGAGGAAGAAACAGGGGATGTTCTGACGTATGGATTCCACCTTTTCCTTAAAATAGTCAGCAAAGTCCTGAGTGGAGATGGAGGAAGGAGAGGCAGCTGAGGGTGGTTTGAGTAGAGTATCAAAGACAGAAAACAGTCAGCATGGGTTAGACTTGTGCATGTTGATTAGTGAAGAAAAGTAGGCTTGTTTAGCTTGCAAGAGGGCAGGGTTGAAACAGGATAGCATAAATTTGTAGTGAAATATGTCTGCAAGAGTATGAGATTTCCTCCAGAGGTTTTCAGAGGAACGAGTGGAGAAATGCAGCATGCGCGTGTGGGAATTTAGCCGGGGTCTAGGGTTAGAAGGGCGAGGTCGGCAGAGAGAAAGCGGGGCATGTAGATCAAGAGAGGAGGACAATTCATGATTTATTAAACAAAAAAAAAGCCAAAATTGAGAAGCTATGTGTGAAAAACTAAGTACACCCTTACTTCTTCCATAGGATTTAAGATGCTAAGTAGCAGACAAGTGCTGCTAATCAAATGCCCTTGATTAATTGATCATCAGCAAGTGTGACCACCTCTATAAAAGCCGAAGTTTTAGCAGTTTGCTGGTCTGGAGCATTCAGGTGTGTGTTAACACAATGCCAAGGAGGAAAGACATCAGCAAAGATCTTAGAGAAGCAATTTGGGAAGGGTTATAAGGCCATATCCAAACAATTTAAAGACCATCATTCTACAGTGAGAAAGATTATTCAAACGTGGAAAACATTCAAGACAGTTGCCATTCTTCCCAGGAGTGGACGTCCCAGCAAATTCACCTCAAGGTTAGATCGTGCAATGCTCAGAGAAATTGCAAATACCCAAGAGTTACATCTCAGACTCTACAGGCCTCAGTTAGCATGTTAAATGTTAAAGTTCATGACAGTACAATTAGAAAAAGACTGAACAAGTATGGTTTGTTTGGAAGGGTTGCGAGGAGAAAGCCTCTTCTCTCTAAAAAGAACATGGCAGCACGGCTTAGGTTTGCAAAGTTGCATCTGAACAAACCACAACACTTCTGAAACAATGTCCTTTGGGCAAACGTGACCAAAGTGGAGATGTTTGGCCATAATGCAAAGCGCCACGTTTGGCGAAAACCAAACACAGCATATCAGCACAAACACCTCATACCAACTGTCAAGCACGGTGGTGGAGGGGTGATGATTTGGGCTTGTTTTTGCAGACACAGGATCTGGGAACCTTGCAGTTGACCATGAACTTTTCTATATACCAAAGTATTCTAGAGTCAAATGTGAGGCCATCTGTTTGACAGCTAAAGCTTGGCCGAAATTGGGTCATGCAACAGGACAATGATCCCAAGCACACCAGCAAATCTACAACAGAATGGCTGAAAAAGAAAAGAATCAAGGTGTTGACATGGCCCTGTCAAAGTCCAGACCTCAACCCAATTGAAAAGCTGTGGCTGGACCTTAAGAGAGCTGTGCATAAACAAATGCCCACAAACCTCAATGAACTGAAGAAAATGTTCTTTACAACGTTGTAAAGACGAGTGGGCCAAAATTCTTCCACAACGATGTGAGAGACTGATAAAGTCATACAGAAAACGATTACGTCAAGTTATTGCTGCTAAAGGTGGTTCTACAAGATATTGAATCATAAGGTGTACTTAGTTTTTCACACATGGCTTCTCCATTTTGGCTTTATTTTTGTTAAATAAATCATGACACGGTGTAATATGTCATGTGTTGTGGTTCAGCTGAGGTTGTGTTTACCTAATTTTTAGAGCTGCTAAGGAACAGATTGTATTGTATGTCTTTATTTATATAGCGCCATTAGTGTACATAGCGCTTCACAGTAGTAATACATGTGGTAATCAAATAAATAACAGATAATATAAATAACAGATCATGGGAATAAGTGCTTTAGACATAAAAGTAACATTTCGGAAGAGGAGTCCCTGCCCCGAGGAGCTTACAGTCTAATTGGTAGGTAGGGAGAACGTACAGAGACAGTAGGAGGGAGTTCTGGTAAGTGCGTCTGCAGGGGGCCAAGCTTTATGTATCATGTGTTCAGAATGTTCACAGTGCTATTCATATGCTTCTTTAAGCAAGTGTGTCTTAAGGTGGGTCATAAAGGTGGATAGAGAGGGTGCTAGTCGGGTACTGAGGGGAAGGGCATTCCAGAGGTGTGGGGCAGTCAGTGAAAAAGGTTTAAGGTGGGAGAGGGCTTTAGATACAAAGGGGGTAGAAAGAAGACATCCTTGAGAAGAACGCAAGAGTCTGGATGGTGCATACCGAGAAATTAGGGATGAGATGTAAGGAGGGGCAGAAGAATGTAAAGCTTTAAAAGTGAGGAGAAGAATGGAGTGTGAGATGCAGGATTTGATCGGAAGCCAGGAGAGGGATTTCATGAGGGGAGATGTTGAGACAGATCTAGGAAAGAGTAGAGTGATTCTGGCAGCAGCATTTAGGATAGATTGTAGGGGAGACAGGTGAGAGGCAGGAAGGCCGGACAGCAGGAGGTTACAGTAATCAAGACGGGAGAGAATGAGGGCCTGAGTCAGAGTTTTAGCAGTCGAACAACAGAGGAAAGGGCGTATCTTTGTTATATTGCGGAGGAAAAAGCGACAAGTTTTAGAAATGTTTTGAATGTGAGGGGCGAATGTGAGAGAGGAGTCGAATGTGACCCCTAGGCAGCGTGCTTGGGCTACTGGGTGAATGATTGTAGTTCCAACAGTAATGTGGAAGGAGGTAGTAGGGCCAGGTTTGGGAGGAAGTATGAGGAGCTCTGTTTTAGCCATGTTGCGTTTAAGGCGTCGGAGGGCCATCCAGGATGATATAGCAGAGAGACATTCAGAAACTTTGGTTTGTACAGCAGGTGTAAGGTCGGGTGTTGAAAAGTATATTTGTGTGTCGTCGGCATAGAGGTGATAATTAAACCCAAAAGATGTTATTAGGTCACCTAGAGAGAGTGTGTACAGAGAAAAGAGAAGAGGTCACAGGACAGAGCCCTGGGGTACCCCCACAGAGAGATCAATAGAGGAGGAGGAGGTGTTAGCAGAAGAGACACTAAAAGTACGATGGGAGAGGTAGGATGAGATCCAGGATAGAGCTTTGTTCCGAATACCTAGAGTATGGAGAATGTGGAGGAGAAGAGGGTGGTCCACGGTGTCAAATGCTGCAGAGAGGTCGAGTAATATGAGCAGAGTGTAATGACCTCTGTCTTTGGCAGCATGGAGGTCGTCAGTTATTTTAGTGAGGGCTGTTTCGGTGGAGTGAGCAGTGCGGAAGCCAGATTGTAGATGGTCTAGGAGAGAATAGGTGTTGAGAAAATGGAGCAAGCGAGAGAATACAAGACGTTCAAGTAGTTTAGAGGCAAAAGGCAGGAGGGAGACAGGTTGATAGTTAGAAAGACAGGTAGGGTCAAGCTTGCTGTTTTTGAGTAATGGTATGACTGTTGCATGTTTGAAGGAGGATGGAAAGGTTCCAGAGCAGAGGGAGGAGTTAAAAATGTGTGTAAATGTAGGGATTATAGTAGGAGCTAGAGGTTTTAGGAGATGGGAGGGAATGGGGTCAAGAGGGCAAGTGGTAGAGGGAGAAGAGGAGATCAACAGCGACACATCCTCCTCTGAGACAGTGGAAAAAGACTCAAGGAAGGCAGGAGGAGAGTTAGGAAGAGGTGTAGGATGGGGGGAAGAAACAGAGGGGATGTTCTGCCGTATGGATTCCACCTTTTCCTTAAAATAGTCAGCAAAGTCCTGAGCGGAGATGGAGGAAGGAGAGGCAGCTGAGGGTGGTTTGAGTAGAGTATCAAAGACAGAGAACAGTCGGCGTGGGTTAGACTTGTGCATGTTGATTAGTGCAGAAAAGTAGGCTTGTTTAGCTTGCGAGAGGGCAGAGTTGAAACAGGATAGCATAAATTTGTAGTGAAGGAAGTCTGCGAGAGTGTGAGACTTCCTCCAGAGGCGTTCAGAGGAACGAGTGGAGGAACGCAGCATGCGCGTGTGGGAATTTAGCCAGGGTCTAGGGTTAGAAGGGCGAGGGCGGCAGAGAGAAAGCGGGGCATGTAGATCAAGAGACGAGGACAAGACAGAGTTGTACTTTCTGACCAGGTTGTCAGGGTCTGTAGCAGAGCTGAGAGAGGAGAGGGAGGAGTGTAAAGTGGACTCAAAGTCAGGTAAGTGAATAGAGCACAGGTTTCTGCAGAACCGGGGGGTAGATGGAGGTGGAGAAGGGGAGAAGCGAGATAAAGAGAATGAGATGAGATGATGGTCAGAGAGAGGAAAAGGGGAAATGGAGAAATCAGAGAGAGAGAAGTTTTTAGTGAAAACCAGGTCTAAGTAGTGGCCATCCTTGTGGGTGCTGGCTGCAGTCCACTGTTGAAGGCCAAAAGAAGAGGTAAGAGAAAGAAAGCGGGAAGCCCAAGAGAGAGAGGGGTCATCAATGTGGCAATTGAAGTCCCCAAAGAGAAGAACAGGGGAGTCTGAGGAGAGAAAGAAAGAGAGCCAGGATTCAAAGTGAGAGAGAAAGGCAGAAGGGGAATGAGTAGAGGTGATTGTTATTATGTCCTGATAATATGTAAAACTATAGAATTCAAAGAGGGTGTACTTTCTTTTTCTTATGACTGTATATATATACAGTGTTCGACAAACTCATTCACCAACTCGCCGGGGTCAACTCGAATTTTCTCCTTGGCGATTGGCCCAAGAGCGCATGTGCTGCTGTTTAAATACCCTCGCTCGCACTGAATTTCCCCCGCGCGCTGAAGGAGAAAAAAAAAACGGATTATTGATGTATGTCAAGCTAAGCCCTGCCTCCCTTGTTGTGATTGGTTGAGGCTCCTGCTCGCCGCTGATTGGCTGCTGCTCTCCGCTTTGTTATCCAGCGGCTCCCTCCCTTTTCCAGTTCCGGGCCCCGTCTTGCTCTCTGCGCACGCGCACACTCCCCCATCTGCTGATTGCCCGCCGGCGTCGTGTATAGACAGAGAGAGTGTAGGGGAGAGAGACAGAGAGAGTGTGGGGGAGGGAGACAGAGAGAGTGTAGGGGAGAGAGACAGAGAGAGTGTGGGGGAGAGAGACAGAGAGAGTGTAAAGGAGTGAGACAGGGAGGGGAGAGAGACAGGGAGGGGAGAGAGACAGGGGGGAAGAGAGACAGGGAGGGGAAGAGAGACAAAGAGAGTGTAGGTGAGAGAGAAAGAGAGAGTGTAGGGGAGAGAGACAGAGAGAGTGTGGGGGAGAGAGACAGAGAGAGTGTGGGGGAGGGAGACAGAGAGAGTGTGGGGGAGAGAGACAGAGAGAGTGTAAAAGAGTGAGACAGGGAGGGGAGAGAGACAGGGAGGGGAGAGAGACAGGGGGGAAGAGAGACAGGGAGGGGAAGAGAGACAAAGAGAGTGTAGGGGAGAGAGAAAGAGAGAGTGTAGGGGAGAGAGACAGAGAGAGTGTAGGGGAGAGAGACAGAGAGAGTGTGGGGGAGAGAGACAGAGAGAGTGTGGGGGAGAGAGACAGAGAGAGTGTTGGGGAGGGAGACAGAGAGAGTGTGGGGGAGAGAGACAGAGAGAGTGTGGGGGAGAGAGACAGAGAGAGTGTGGGGGAGAGAGACAGAGAGAGTGTGGGTGAGAGAGACAGAGAGAGTGTGGGTGAGAGAGACAGAGAGAGTGTGGGGGAGAGAGACAGAGAGAGTGTGGGGGAGAGAGACAGAGAGAGTGTGGGGGAGAGAGACAGACAGAGTGAAGGGGAGAGAGACAGACAGAGTGTAGGGGAGAGAGACAGAGAGAGTGTCGAGGAAAGAGACAGGGAGGGGAGAGAGACAGGGAGGGGAGAGAGACAGGGAGGGGAGAGAGACAGGGAGGGGAGAAAGACAGGGAGGGGAGAGAGACAGGGAGGGGAGAGAGACAGGGAGGGAGAGACAGAGAGACGAGAGAGAGGAGATAGGGGGGACACTGACAGATGGGGGGGGAACTGGGTGAGGAGATGGTGACTGACTGGGTGACTTTGACTGACTAGGTGGGGGGTTGACTGATTGGGGGGTACCTCTGGTGTCACACACACACACACACACACACACACACACACACACACACACACACACACACACACACACACACACACACACACACACACACACACACACACACACACACACACACACACACACACACACACACTTTCTCTCCCATATATACACACACACTCTCTCTCACTCTACACAGACGGGGGGGGGGTCGGAACAGAAGACAGGCTGCGACCAGCACCCCCACCCACTCACCCACTCAGAAGGAAGCGGGGACCTGAGGGACATCCCAATCCCATCTCCTGCCCCGCCGGCTGACACAGGGGGGAAGCAGGGACAGGAGAACACCCCACTCCCATCTCCTGCCCGCAGTGACAGGGGGAAGCGGGAACCCGAGGGACATCCCCGCTCCCATTTCCTGCCTCGCGGGCTGTCACGCAGTGACAGGGGAAAGCGGGGACCTGAGGGACTGCCACGGGGGGGAGCGCCGGGGACAGGAGAACACCCCTGCTACCACCTCCATAACTGCAGGCGGCGGGAGCGCCGGGGACAGGGGGTAAGGCACAGATAATACTTACTGTGTCCTCCATGGAAAAAAAAATGGCCGCTCGTTGGGGGCGGGCTCATATAGAGCCTGGCCGCGCGCCCACAAAGTCTGGGAGCACGTGCCAATCAGCTGTCAGGTAGGCGCGAGCAGGGAAAATTTCAGCACGAGCAGGGAAATTTAAAAAAACAAACACGTGTGCAGCTTGGGCCAATATTTACTCGCCCGGAGGTTAAATCCACTCGCCTCGGGCAGGAAGGCTGGACAGCAGGAGGTCACAGTAATCAAGACAATACATATAAACCACCACAAAAATCCATATTAAACCTCCCATCCATATAAAGAAAAACAATCCATATAAAAAAACAATGCATACAAAAATAAACAATACATAGAAAATAATCCCCAATATATATAAATCCCCCAATACATATCTAGCATAGCCTCCCAGCCGCTATGCCTTTTCCAGGGCCCTACCAGTGAAAGACCTGTTACGTGCAGGCAGCGGATGGGTTAATTACTTCTCTAAGGCTTTGTATGGTTTTTGCAGACTTGGATACATATTGTAGGTAGCAACAGCCAGAAAGTGTCAGCCTGAGGCAAGGATACTGATTGGGTCAAACATAGTATGTGATGACCTATCAGTATTCAACCTGCTTTGTTAAGAGGCAGGGTTACAAACACAAACTCAAGGCTATATATACTGGCACTTTCCTAAAGTGGGTGTCTCTCTTTCCTCCCACTGCGGAGTGAATACAGCTACCCTCTGTCTAACTGGGAGGCAGAGGAGGAGTCCACCAGGCCTGATCTGGGCCTAAAGCCTGAATCAGGGCACTGTCCTGAAGGAAGCTGGGAAAATAAATCTGCTGTATATGTCATCTGCATGCAATAAATACCATTGAACTATAGAGAAGTGAGATTCACTGTCTGGCTGAAAGAAAGGTGTCAGTCTGGGCCATCCTGCTGCTGTACAGAGGATCCATTCTGACTGGAGGCGCTGGACCCAAGAACTAAGGTACCCTGAAAACCTGTCCTGCCTGTTATCCCCACACCATTGCAGAGTGCTCAGCCCTCTTGTTTGCCACAGGTACACAGCCCAGCACCTAAGAAGTAGTCAGAGAAGCATACCCACCCCATTCTCACTTAGGAGTGGGGTACAAGGGCTACATTTGGAGGCGCTGCTGTGATCGTGGCTCCCTATGCAACAGGACAGGTTTACCAGCAGAATGAACCAAAGATGAGAAAGTGCATTTACAGTTCCAGTACTGAGGATGAGAGGGAGACAGGTGTGGTGTAAAGGGGATTGTCATATCTGCCAAGATAACTGCAGTCTTTACTGCCCTAAAGGATATTTTGGTTCAGACAAGTAGCAACACAGTTCTGTTCTAAGTCACCCTGAGGACTGATAGGGGCTATAGGATGCCTGGAGGGGGACCTGGTTAACGGAACTACCAGGGGCTTCTGAAGGGGTCTGTGTTGTCAGTACCAAAGCAGGGTGGCAAAAGAGTAATGCTGGGTATCGTCCGAGGAAAGGGGGACTGAGATTGGAGGTCAAGGTTACCCAGGAACTTTCCGTTTGAGGAGTTACCACACTACTAGTAACAGTTTCAAGCACAAGATATCGCAGATAACTGGACTGTGTGTTGCAAGTGAAATGTGCTTAAAATGGGGTTTTGCCTGCGAGGGGAAGCTTCCCTACAGAAAAATGCTTATTACAGTGTGAACCACGTGGACGATTTGCCAAATGCAGAATTGACTTTTGCAAGTTTGCTATGGAATGGCGCGAAAGCCATAACCGCACCATTTCTGTGCTGCATAGGACTTCTGGTTTCACCAGGGGGAGCAGACAGTGAGGACATTACGATTATGTGTGGGGCTGCAGATGATGTGTCTGCTCTCCAGCCTGTGATAACTAACCAAGTTAGACCTGTACTGGGAGTGGACTGCAGTTCAATCTAAAATGGCGGTTCCCACCAGCCTGGGAGACTGCATGGACAGTTTGCAGAAAGTTGCATGCTCTTACCTGCAAAACCTGTGCGGTGCTTGGCGCGAAAACCAGAGCCCCACCCCCACAATGTGAGTGGCTCAACGCTGATCCAGAACCACTCCTTGCTACGTTGTGCCCCTCCTCTAAACTCAACCAGAGGGAGGGGACAAAGTGAGCCTCAAATCAGTGAATCCTATCCACACTGAGGGAGGAGCCGGGTGCAAGCTGCCAGCCCCTCAGTATGATGGAACATGGTGAGTGAGAGGAGTGAGTTACCCATTTATTTTGTGCCCGTGTCTACATAAAGTGAGGTCAGGCGATATGGACTTTGCCTACTATTCGCTGCCAGAAGGTTTCCTGGATGTACCCACTGATTGGATCACCAGCTTGATGTGCTTGGGCCATGATTGTGCATTCCCAGAAGAAGACCTTATTTGGGGTGCTATTTTCTTCGTGAATGTAACAAGCCATCTTGTGTCTTGCCCGCTACTGCCTACGATTGGGGAGTACCAAGCCGCAACCCAAATGCTACCGGGTGAGGTGACTGAACCTGACAAGGCCAGAGCCGGTCCTCTGGTGTCAGTGAAGCCAGATGGCCTTCGCTGCATTGCCACCATCCAAGGTGAAGTACCAAGGTGCCTGTCCTCAGCAGAGCAGTATCTACCCACCTCAGCGATGATAACGACAGTTCCAGATTTGTGGTGATGCGCCAACCGGTGGACCACTTTAGCGATCCTGTGGCACATTATAAGTGGGAGGACTACTGAACAACTCTACTGAACAACTGAAGTTTAAAAGGAAGTTCAAAAGAAGTGAAGAAGAAGTGAACACCCCAACTGGCCCTGATTCCTGCATTTGAACTACGCTGGAAAGGAGGAAATCATCTATACCAGACTGCATCATTACTGCTGTGATGCTGCCTTTACCATTTATATTTGCTGTGACTTCACTTCTTCTCAAATTATGCACTTCTTTCTACCAGCCTCAGAATGTCTCAAACTCTATTCATATATCTCCATCTCTCCTTCCTTCCCCACTTCTCAGTTCACATGAACTCCTTTTTTACCTGCGTCCTCTCACACCACACAGTTATATCCCCTGCACTAAAAAACACCCCTACAAATCATCCTCACACATACTCTTTCTATCCATGCTTCTCCTCCTTGCTTCTGGGGATATCTCTCCCAATCCTGGTCCCTGCCTTATTCCTACATGCGCTCGTCCTCGCCTGCCAATTGCAACCTCTACTCCTTCTGGTGTCAACCCCTCCAACCTGATACCCATCCCCTGCCACCCTCCCTCCTCTCTCCCTTTCTCCTGTGCCCTTTGGAATGCTCGCTCCCTTTCTAACAAGTTCCTCTCTGTACATGAATTATTTCTCTCTCACTCTCTGCTCCTATTTGCTATCACTGAGACCTGGCTCACTCAGTCTGACACTGCTCTGGAAGCTGCCCTCTCCTATGGTGGCCTTTCCTTCTCCCACACTCCACGCACTGATGGCAGGGGTGAAGGCGTGGGGCTCCTGCTCTCCCCCTTCTGCCGTTACCGCACCCTTCCTATTCCTCCATCTCTTGCTTTTCCCTCCTTTGAGGCTCACACTGTCCAGATCTTCTCTCCTCTCCCTGTCCATGTGGCGGTAATCTATCGCCCACCTACCTCTACTCATCCCCCTCCTGCCTTTCTCTCTCACTTTGAATCCTGGCTCTCTTTCTTTCTCTCCTCAGACTCCCCTGTTCTTCTCTTTGGGGACTTCAATTGCCACATTGATGACCCCTCTCTCCCCTGGGCTTCCAACTTTCTTTCTCTAACCTCTTCTTTTGGCCTGCAAAAGTGGACTGCAGCCAGCACCCACAAGGATGGCCACTACTTAGACCTGGTTTTCACTAAAAACTTCTCTCTCTCCAATTTCTCCATTTCCCCTTTTCCTCTCTCTGACCATCAACTCATCTCATTCTCTTTATCTCGCTTCTCCCCTTCTTCACCTCCATCTACCCCCCGGTTCTGCAGAAACCTGCGCTCTATTCACTTACCTGACTTTGAGTCCACTTTACGCTCCTCCCTCTCCTCTCTCAGCTCTGCTATAGACCCTGACAACCTGGTCAGAAAGTACAACTCTGTCTTGTCCTCGTCTCTTGATCTACATGCCCCGCTTTCTCTCTGCCGCACTCGCCCTTTTAATCCTAGACCCATGCTGCATTCCTCCACTCGTTCCTCTGAACGCCTCTGGAGGAAGTCTCACACTCTCGCAGACTTCCTTCACTACAAATTTATGCTATCCTGTTTCAACTCTGCCCTCTCGCAAGCTAAACAAGCCTACTTTTCTTCACTAATCAACATGCACAAGTCTAACCCACGCCGACTGTTCTCTGTCTTTGATACTCTACTCAAACCACCCTCAGCTGCCTCTCCTTCCTCCATCTCCGCTCAGGACTTTGCTGACTATTTTAAGGAAAAAGTGGAATCCATACGTCAGAACATCCCCTCTGTTTCTTCCTCCCATCCTACACCTCTTCCTAACTCTCCTCCTGCCTTCCTTGACTCTTTTTCCACTGTGTCAGAGGAGGATGTGTTGCTGTTGATCGCCTCTTCTCCCTCTACCACTTGCCCTCTTGACCCCATTCCCTCCCATCTCCTAAAACCTCTTGCTCCTACTATAATCCCTACGCTCACACACATTTTTTTTTTTAACTTGAAATTTTTTATTTTTAAATTGTGTGAACATACATGTCATGCATTCATGGTAAACATTTGGAGGGAAACGTGCCTCCTGTAATTGGGGAACATGCAGCATGCGTAATATCTGTGTACTTTGGACAAACGGGGAGACAGACAGACTAACCGACAAACTACATATAGCTCCCAGCCGGGAGGGGGAAATGGGGGGGGGGAGGGGGGGTGGGAAGGGATCTCCGACCGAGGTTCCGCTTCTAAACGTGCGACCGCTGGCTCTCTGCAATTAAGAAAACCGATAGTCCGGTGGGCAACCGGTGTACCCCACACTCTCTGTCCACCCATGAACTGTGTGTGCTCGTGGACCGTCGAGGTGTCTTAGGGCCTCTTTAAGGGAGAATGCATTTTACATCTATCAATGCCAAATCGTGGCCCTATCTACCCCCTGTATGTCTGTCTGTGTCAACCATGGTGACCAGACTTTTAAGAAATTTGTGCCAGTGTCATTGACCAGACTCGTCAATTTCTCCATCTGGCAAACTGACCAAATTCGGTTCCTGATCTTTGCGATTATTGGGATTTCATTTTGTTTCCAACGTGCTGCGATCTCCCCCCTCACCGCCGTTGCGAAATGTACCGCCAGTTTATTTGCTCCCCTGGAGAGACCTTTTTGCGGCCTGTTCAAAAGGAACCGCCATGGGTCGACGGGGGTGGATGTGCCGAGGATCCTATTCAGCCAATCATTAACTGAATCCCAGACCGGCGTAAGTTTGGGGCAAGACCACAGCATGTGGAGCAAGTCTGCTTGTTGTCCACATTGTCTTGGGCACAATGGGGAGTAGCTGGGCAGAAATTTAGCTAATTTAGTGGGGGTGTGGTACCATCTCATTATAACTTTATATGCATTCTCCCTCAAAGTCGTGCACATTGAGCTTTTTGAAGTCGCCGTCACAATTTTTGTCCATTCCTCTACATCAATTTCCTCCCCTAAGTCCTTTTCCCATTTAATCATATACCCCGTTTTGTCCGTCACTGTCTTACTAGAACCGATTACTTCCCCGTACATCTGCGATGTGAGTCCCTTGGTGGATGTCCCCGAATGACAGAGCTTTTCAAAATTCGTCATTGGTATGTGGGGCTGTACTGATTGATAAAACGCTCTGAGCTGGAGGTATCTAAAGAACTCGGCGTTGGGGATGTTTTGGTGTTCTTTAAGTAAATCGAATGTTTGAACGCCTCGTTTTCCCCCCAGATCTATTAGCCTGTTGATTTTGCTTTTTTTCTAGATAGAAAAGTCTGCGCTGGTCCGGCCCGGAGCAAAAAGTGGGTTATCCCAAAGTGGGGTCATACCTGACGCTTTATGGGTCAGACTACATCTCATACGTGTGGCCTCCCAAACCGAGATCGAGTTGTTCATGGAGGATAGCGGCAGTTTGGCACCAGTCCGTGCCTTTTTGGGGAGCCAGATTACATGTTCCAGAGCCACAGGGGAGCAGAGCTCCTTTTCTAGGGCGACCCATCTTTTTGAGTCTGGATTCGTGTGCCATTGCACGATTTGGCATAATTGCGCCGCTTTGTAGTAGGACAACAAACAAGGTACCGCCAGCCCTCCTGCTTCCGTTCGTTTACGCATAATTTGTTTTCCCACCCTCGCTTTCTTGCCTCCCCAGATAAATTTATCTATAGCTGATTGAAGTGAGAGGACATCCTTCAATCCTATCGGCACTGGGAGGGTTTGGAAGAGGTATAGGATGCGTGGAAGCAGGTTCATCTTAACGCAGTGGATCTTTCCGATCCACGAAATATTGTGGGTGGACCATCTTTTGAGGTCCCCTCTCAAAGTCTGTGTCAATTTGGGATAGTTTGCCTGATATAGCGTGTCATAAGACTTGGTGACGTTGATCCCCAAGTATCTAATGTTTTTCGGTTGCCAATTAAAATTAAAATTTAAGGCGATCAGCTTCTCCATGTGCGTGGGGAGATTAATATTCATGGCATCAGATTTGGACTGGTTTATTTTGAATCCAGAGATCCTGTTGAATCTCCCCAGCAGGTCAAAAAGATTTGGCAGAGAGGTAAGGGGTCTAGATATAGTCAGGAACACGTCATCCGCATAGAGTGCCACCTTATGCGACTGGTTTCCAATGTCTATACCCGTAATGTCTTTGCTCTCGCGTATGTGGGCGGCCAGTGGCTCCATACACAAAGCAAAGAGGAGGGGGGAGAGCGGGCAGCCATGTCTTGTTCCGCTCTTAATTTGGAAGGGGTCCGAGACGAACCCCTGGTGGGTAACCCTTGCCAACGGATTCTCGTAAAGGGCGAAAATTGCTTTTGTTAGTTTCTTTCCCATCCCAAACGCTCCAAGCGTGGCCTCAAGGTATGGCCAGTCTATCCTATCAAATGCTTTTTCTGCATCCAGACTGAGCGCCATAACTGGTATTGATCTGGCATTGGCTATTTCTAACAGATCAATGATTCGTCGAGTATTGTCTGAAGACTGTCGACCCGGGACAAACCCGACTTGATCTGGGTGCACCAGTCTGGATAGGATGAGACCCAATCTATTGGCCAGGAGTTTGGCATAAATTTTAATGTCCGAATTAATCAGGGATATTGGTCTGTAGCTTTTGCAGTCCAACGGGTCTTTTCCCTGTTTGTGTATTACCGAGATGGACGCTTGGAGCATGTGTTGGGGGAAAGGGGTGCCTCCCAGTACTTGATTAAACATGTTGCGAAGGAATGGGGTTAAGAATTTTCCGAATTTCTTATAATTAAGATTCGAGAAACCGTCGGGACCCGGGGCTTTCGAGGGTTTTAGGTGTTTGATAACCTCCAATATTTCCTCCGTTGTAAAGTCACTACCCATTGCCTCTCTGTCCAACCTACTCAGGCCCGGTAGATTCGAGTCCTTCAAGAAATCTTTCAGGGCTTTGTCCGTGCCAGCCGAATGGGCTACTTTGTCCCCATCATATAGTTTCGCGTAGTATGTTTTGAACTCCGCTACAATTTTTTGTGGGTTGGCCGTGGTGTCGCCTGACTCCAGCCGTAGGGCCTGGATATTATAATTACTGGTTTTAGCGCTGATCATATTAGCCAGCAGGGTATCTGGTTTGTTTGCTTTTTCAAAGAATCTTCTCTTAGTCCAACTCAACGACTTCTCCGCCTGAGAGGCCAGAAGTAGATTTAGTTTAGTCTGAGCGTCGCCAATCTGTTGGCGGGTGGCAGGGTCTGGGGTGATTTTATATTTATCCCACAGTGTCTTTAGCTCCGCGTGTTCTTTCCTGATTTTAGCGTTGCTCTCTTTTTTCTTACGGGCCGCAATACTAATCAGGTTCCCCCTTATTGTTGCTTTGTGTGCCTCCCAGAGGGTTATGTGAGAGCTAACGCTTCCTTTGTTTTCTCTAAAGAATGTTTGGATTTCGTCTCCAATCCTGATCTGTAGATCCGGGATTTTTAGAAGGGATTCATTTAATTTCCAGTTTGCTCCTGGCCTGTCCAGTCCTATCTGTGTGCACCGTAGCTCTATTGGTGCGTGATTGGACCACGAAATATCGTGGATTCCCGCATGGGCGATCTTTGGGACCAGTCTACTAGAGACAAAGAAGTAATCGATTCTACTAAATGAGTCGTGTGGGTGTGAGTAGAAAGTATAGTTTCTGGTGAGGGGATGGAGTTCCCTCCAGATGTCGACCAGCTGTAGATCGCGCAGTCCCTGTTCGAGGGCCCTGGATCCAGGATCCGTCCGGCCTCTGTAGGGACCTGAGCGATCTAGGGCTGCGTTTGATACCGTGTTAAAGTCTCCCCCTATAATTAATGCGCCTTTAGCGTGTTTGCGGATAGTTTCAAAGGATGAGGCGAAGAAGGCCGGGTCTTGTCCAGTAGGGGCATATATTATGGCGATCGTGAGCGGTTGCTGGTTAATGGACCCTGTGAGTAACAGGAACCTACCCTCCTTGTCCTTCTTCACCTCATCCACCACCAGTCCCACCCTATTATGTATCAGTATCGCTACTCCGCGTTTTTTTACCCGTGCGGACGCGAGGTAAACTTGTCTAAATTGCTTATCAAAATATTTGGGGAAACTGGTGGTACTGAAGTGTGTTTCCTGCAGCAACACAATGTCCGCACCCTTACGTTTATAGTCAGTGAGCGCTATTTTCCGCTTACGCGGGCAATTCAGCCCCTTGGCGTTGTGTGAGATAAATGTTAGTGACATGAGGTGCGTGTGTTCTCACCTCTTGTCCTGTGTGTCTTCAGATGGGGTGTCCGGTGCCCCGCGGGAGTACTCGGCCTCTCTGCAGTGCACAGCGGTGCGCTCAATGGCAGCGGGTTGCCTCTCTGGCCGGAGGGGGGGAAGGGTAGGGGAAAGACATATGGGACATAGGACACATAAAGGGAAAAAAACAACATTGATATGAACAACAATGTGGGTGAGGCAATAATGGTCCCAGACCACCACCCCCAACTTGCCTTCGGGTAGGTGGAACTCCTCCCGCGCCCCTGGCTCCCTCCTCCCCTCCACAGGGCTCCTCCGCTCCACCCTCTCCCAAGGACTTTCTCGGCTACCTGGGCATCCGCCCCGGCCCGAGTCTGTAGACGCACAGCGACGGCCAGACTGAAGCCCCCGCCGGCAGACAAACTTTACCATTATGTACGTGGTATCTCTTGCCATGAGCTATCCTCTAGCACTTTTAAAGAACTGACTCTACCGTCAAAACCCCCCCCCCCAACTTATTCGCGTTCCTAACTACGTAACCTAGCTTACCTCCAGCTCCCCTCCCTCCCTATAACTAACTCGGAATCCCTCCCCTAGCTTTTGTTCGGTCCCCCTTGACCACTTATTTTGCCGCCCAATGTCCCCTTCTGGGGCCTTGTAATTGTGTTCATCCTGTAGTCAACATGCGATCTTTCTGTGCCTAACTCCCAACCCCCCACTTCTCTTTTCCCCCCCCCCTTCTCCTCCTTTCCCCCCTCTCTACTCTTCCTTTCCCCCCCCTCTTCTCTTCCTGTCCCTCCCCTCTTCTTCTCCCTCCCCCCCCCTCTGCTCCTCCGTTCCCCCTCTTCTCCTCCTTCTCCCTCCTCTCAACCTCCTTCCCCCCTCTCTCCCCCTTCCCCCTCTTTCCCCCTTCTTCCCCCCTCCCTCTCCCCCTTCTTCCCTCCCCTCTCCCCCATATTCCCTCCCTTCTCCCTCTCCTGCCCTCCCTTCTCCCCCTTCTACCCTCCCTTTTCCCCCTTCTACTCTCCCTTCTTCCATTCCCCGTCTGATGTGGCCCCGTGCCACTCGTTGTCTCGGGCATCCTCCTCCTCGGGCCTCTCCAGCGCTCCTCCCGGCCTCCGTAGGCTTGCGCTGTGGCTCCTCCCCCTTTGGTCAGTGTCGCCGCCATCTTGGAGGGTCCCGTTTGTCTCCCCGCAGGTCTTCTCGCGGGGTTTTCCAGTTACTTCCCTGTGACGTCATCAGGTACCGCCCTCAGCCAGATGATCAGTCGGAGAGGAACCAAGATGGCCGCCAGACGTGGAACACTGCTGCTGGGCTGCGGAGGCGGCTTGGAGGCAAGTGCAACTTGGAGCAACCGATTCCCCAGGCGGCTCTCAATGTTAGAGCCTTAACACTGCAAACTTTGTCAACTGTGGCGATGTCGAGTGAGCCGGTTTACCCTTTTGTCGTGGGTATATATAGTCTTTTAACGATTTAGTTTTGATTTTGTTGTCAGTTTTCTCCTTTGTCACCAGCCCTCCTCACTTAGGGCTCCGAGGCTGTCGGCTCTTGTTAGCTTTCCCAGCTTCCCTCCATGTTGGGTCTGGGGTTGAATGTTCAGTAGCCGCCTCTGCAGGGGCCTTATCCTGCAGCCCGAGTTTGGCCAAGAAACTCCCCCCTTCCTCTAGCTGCCGCAGGGTGTGTGGGACGCCATTGCGGATCACCATTAGGCCAAACGGGTATAACCAGCGATAGCGAACCCCCTCATCACGTAGTACCTTCGTGATCGGTGTAATTTTTTTCCGTTTGAGGAGGGTAGCGGGGGAAATGTCCTGAAAGACCTGCATCTTGTGGCCTTCAAATAGTGCCTCATTCCGGGTCAGTTGACAGAAGGACTCTTTGGTCCTGAAGAAATGGAAGCGTGCTATGATGTCGCGGGGGGGGTCTCCTGGCTGTGGCCTCGAGCGCTGGGCTCTGTGGCACCTGTCCAGATGGGTGTCACGCTCCGACTTCTCAGGCATAAGCTGCTGGAGCCATCTGGCCACGAAATCCTCCGGATCCGTCTCTTCCTCCCTGACCCCCCGGATCCGCACGTTGTTTCGGCGATCTCGATTGTCCACGTCCTCCTGTCGGTCGGCGAGGTCCCGCACCTCCTCTTTCAGTTGGGCAAATTTTTTCTCCGCTTTCTGTTGGGCCTTAATGGAGGAGTCGAGTTTCCTTTCAAGGGAGTCTGTTCTGATCCCTATGCTGCCTAAATCCGCCCTCAGAGCGGTCAGTTCAGACTGAAGGCAGCGTTTTATGTCCATACAAAACTCCCTCATGTCCCGTCGGCGCATTATCTGGTCATCCCTTTCGTGATCAGCCCCGTCCTCTCCTTCAGACTCGGAGCCGCTATGTATAGGCCCCTCGTGGTTTTTGGCGCGGCCCGCTTCTCCCTTGGCAAAGTAGTCGGTTAAGACCGACGAGGTCCGCTTCGAGCGCGTTGCCCTTGACATCCCTGCAGCTTCGGAGGGCTATGGGAGCTTTTCTGTGAGTTTCGGTGAAATTTATGTGCTGTTTTTATTGATTTTCGTGCCGGCTGTGAACGGAGCTAATTACTCACACGTCCGTCGCGCATGCGCCGCCACTCACACACATTTTTAACTCCTCCCTCTGCTCTGGAACCTTTCCATCCTCCTTCAAACATACAACAGTCATACCATTACTCAAAAACAGCAAGCTTGACCCTACCTGTCTTTCCAACTTTCGACCTGTCTTCCTGCCTTTTGCCTCAAAACTCCTTGAACGTCTTGTATTCTCTCGCTTGCTCCATTTTATCAACACCTATTCTCTCCTAGACCCTCTACAATCTGGCTTCCGCACTGCTCACTCCACGGAAACAGCCCTCACTAAAATAACTGACGACCTCCATGCTGCCAAAGACAGAGGTCATTACACTCTGCTCATATTACTTGACCTCTCTGCAGCATTTGACACAGTGGACCACCCTCATCTCCTCCACATTCGCCATACTCTTGGTATTCTGAACAAAGCTCTATCCTGGATCTCTTCTTACCTCTCCCATCGTACTTTCAGTGTCTCTTCTGCTAACACCTCCTCCTCCTCTATTGATCTCTCTGTGGGGGTACCCCAGGGCTCTGTCCTGGGACCTCTTCTCTTTTCTCTGTACACACTCTCTCTAGGTGACCTAATAACATCTTTTGGGTTTAATTATCACCTCTATGCCGATGACACACAAATATACTTTTCAACACCCGACCTTACACCTGCTGTACAAACCAAAGTTTCTGAATGTCTCTCTGCTATATCATCCTGGATGGCCCTCCAATGCCTTAAACTCAACATGGCTAAAACAGAGCTCCTCATACTTCCTCCCAAACCTGGCCCTACTACCTCCTTCCACATTACTATTGGAACTACAATCATTCACCCAGTAGCCGAAGCACACTGCCTAAGGGTCACACTCGACTACTCTCTCACATTGGCCCCTCACATTCAAAACATTTCTAAAACTTGTTGCTTTTTCCTCCGCAATATAACAAAGATACGCCCTTTCCTCTGTTGCTCGACTGCTTAAACTCTGACTCAGGCCCTCATTCTCTCCCGTCTTGATTACTGTAACCTCCTGCTGTCCGGCCTTCCTGCCTCTCACCTGTCTCTCCTACAATCTATCCTAAATGCTGCTGCCAGAATCACTCTACTCTTTCCTCGATCTGTCTCAGCATCTCCCCTCATGAAATCCCTCTCCTGGCTTCCGATCAAATCCCGCATCTCACACTCCATTCTTCTCCTCACTTTTAAAGCTTTACACTCTTCTGCCCCTACTTACATCTCAGCCCTAATTTCTGGTTATGCACCATCCAGACTCTTGCGTTCTTCTCAAGGATGTCTTCTTTCTACCCCCTTTGTATCTAAAGCCCTCTCCCGCCTTAAACCTTTTTCACTGACTGCCCCACACCTCTGGAATGCCCTTCCCCTCAGTACCCGACTAGCACCCTCTCTATCCACC
Source organism: Ascaphus truei (assembly GCF_040206685.1). NCBI lineage: Eukaryota > Metazoa > Chordata > Amphibia > Anura > Ascaphidae > Ascaphus > Ascaphus truei. The sequence goes on along the minus strand of NC_134487.1, from coordinate 309,813,410 downwards.
TTTAAGACCCACCTTAAGACACACTTGCTTAAAGAAGCATATGAATAGCACTGTGGATATTCTGAACACATGATACATAAAGCTTGGCCCCCTGCAGACGCACTTACCAGAACTCCCTCCTACTGTCTCTGTACATTCTACCTACCTACCAATTAGACTGTAAGCTCCTCGGGGCAGGGACTCCTCTTCCTTAATGTTACTTTTATGTCTAAAGCACTTATTCCCATGATCTGTTATTTATATTATCTGTTATTTATTTGATTACCACATGTATTACTACTGTGAAGCGCTTTGTACATTAATGGCGCTATATAAATAAAGACATACAATGCAATACAATACAAAGAGCCACCTACCTGCAAAGCAGAGATGGCATTCACAGCGGTTCCAGTCGATCCGACACCCATCTCAAGCCAGCGGAGTGGTGAGGCACCACCCCCTTGCCTCCTACAGGAGGCTAGGGAGGAACCCATCGTGGAGGCCTTTCCAGGGGCCTGCTTCCACATAGAGGACCACAATGACCTTCCAGCACCATCCCCAGCTGATGATGTCACTTCAAAGGTGACTACCGGAGTGGACTGGGACTCTGCTATGACCTCTCCATTGTGTATTGCCTCTTCTACAGATGAAAGGGATGAGTACATCTACCTGGTTATAGACCAGGGGAAGCTGAGGGTTACCTCTTCTGGCTCTACCCTGGTCCAGAAGAAGGCCGAACGTGGCCTAGCCAAGCTCCAGGACTTTGTCCCAGACATTGTTGCCCCAAGGCCCCAATCCTGGACATTGATAAGCTTTTGGCCATACTCCCTGTCACTATTGCTCCTGCCTCACAGTAGTACCAGCCCTAACGAAAGTGAGGTGCAGTATAGATCTGATGAGGAGGGAGAATTAAGGGGATTCTACAGTAGGGACCCCAGACTTAAGGAAGGTATTCCCCACAGACCCCATGTTAGGGGTAATGTATCAGGGAAATGGGATTCTGAGGGTTCCGATGAAAATTGGGATAGTGATCTTGGAGAGAATGATATTTTAGGGGATATCCTAGAAGTGTTGTCAGGAGATAGTTCTCCATCACTAGTGACCAGTAGGCCCCACGTCATACCTGGGAGTGGGTGCACAGTATGCTATCAGGAGTATTACTATGCCATGTTCTAGTTCCAGAGGCTCATGCTTTGCGCAAGCCCTAAGAGGGTATATTTTGTCCAATTATCTGGCCCTGAGGGTGTGGTTGTAAAGAAACTGATCCCAGGCATTACTGTTAAAAAGGGATTATCCATGTTGGGGGTAATCCTTGAGGTTTTGTTGTCCCCATTAAAGGTGGGTAATAGGACATGAGTGTGTATAAGACTACCATTTACTGTGTACCCATATTATTGTAATGGTACTGTTATATTGCAGATGTTAATGCATTTTGTGTTTAGGTCAATTCAACGGTTGTTGTACAGTATGGGATGTTACGCCTACTGTAATCCAAGTGGGGACGTTGGAATTTTAACCAGGGGGAGAATCCAGCACAGCCTCCCGGCTGCTATGCATTTCCTGGGCCCTACCAGTGTAAGACCGGTGCAGTCAGTGGATGGGTTAATTCCTTCTCTAAGGCTTTGTATGGTTTTTGTAGACTTGGATACATATTGTAGGTCTCCAAGGGCGGGCCTTAGCAAAAGCCAGAAAGTGTCAGCCTGAGGCAAGGATACTGATTGGGTCACACAAAGGATGTGATGACCTATCAGTATTCAACCTGCTTTGTTAAGAGGCAGGGTTACAAACACAAACTCAAGGCTATATATACTGGCACTTTCCTAAAGTGGGTGTCTCTCTTTCCTCCCCCTGCGGAGTGAATACAGCTACCCTATTTCTCACTGGGAGGCAGAGGAGGAGTCCACCAGGCCTGATCTGGGCCTAAAGCCTGAATCATGGCACTGTCCTGAAGGTAGCTGGGAAAATACATCTGCTGTATATGTCATCTGCATGCAATAAATACCATTGAACTATAGAGAGGTGTGATTCACTGTCTGGCTGAAAGAAAGTTGTCAGTCTGGGCCATCCTGCTGCTGTATAGAGGATCCATGCTGACTGGAGGCGCTGCACCCAGGAACTAAGTGAAAACCTGTCCCTGAAAACCTGTCCTGTCTGCTATCCCCACACCATTGCGGAATGCTCAGCCCTCCTGTTTGCCAACAGGTACACAGCCCAACACCTAAGAAGTAGTCAGAGAAGCATACCCACCCCATTCTCACTTAGTGGGGAGGGGGGGGTACAAGGGCTACATTTGATGGCGCTGCTGTGATTGTGGCTCCCTATGCAACAGGACAGGTTTACCAGCAGAATGAACCAAAGATGAGAAAGTGCATTTACAGTTCCAGTACTGAGGATGAGAGGGAGACAGGTGTGGTGTAAAGGGGATTATCATATCTGCCAAGAAAACTGCAGCCAACAGGTACACAGCCAAAACCCTAAGAAGTAGTCAGAGAAGCATACCCACCCCAGTCTCACTTAGGGGGTGGGGGTACAAGGGCTACACATATAACCTTTCCCCCCCCAATACATATAAAACCCCCAATACATATAAACCCTTACCTTGGTGCTGGTCTCAGGTGTCAGACCCGGTGGCTGCTAGGGGCCCAGCAGCCAGACAAAGCAGTTGGGTCTGACCTCTCATGGCCGCCAGGCCCCGGTTCTCCCCCAGCTGTGGGCCTCTCCCTAACTCAGTTCCACGCTGAGGGTCTGACATCAAAGTGTGCCTCTCTCTAATGCTGGCGTGCGCCAAAAGCCAATCCCAGCTAAATTCCGGCGTGCGCCGACGTCAAAGGGCCTATGTGCATCAATACAATCCACACAATGATAAGTAATTAGCGAAGTTGCTGATCGATCCGTTCTCCAGTGATCGATCGGCGAAGATTCGGCTCAGGGGTTCACTAATGCCTGTCAGTTTTGCAGAAGAGGACCCAAAATGTAAAGTTCTGTGGGGAAGATTATGTGACCAGGCAGTCATTAGATACAATTAGTGCAATTAATGCTCAAAAAGGGGTGTGCAAGAGCCTGTTTCAGAAGAGGAAGGGGATGTGACTTTGTAAATGGTTTTGAGAGAAACAAAAATGCTTGTTACATTATAATACATTCAAAATGTCTTTCAGAGTGTTTTTTTTAAATGCTACAAGTATTTTCTAACATGTAGAATATTGCTTGGTCTGCAGGTTTAAGACTTTGCGGATCTTTTGGAACAAAATAACTTCTCTCCTCCTTGCTGCTGCTGCTGTTTTTGTGTCGAGGGGTTACACTGGTAAATTAGTTTTACTCTATTTCGGCCCATTTCGTGCAAAAATCCCCTCTGTAATCAATATGGATTTTCTGCCAAAAACGTCCCAAACGGCTACTTCAGACCTTTATTTTCTTCTTTAATCTCTATAAAGAGTTTACCCGTTAGTCTACAATTAAATAAGCATGCACACAATGGATAACTAATCAAGGTGCACATTGCATGATTTGTCCATTAGTGAAGTAATGAGACTTGCTCTGCAGCCAGAACAGGTGTAGCCCCGGAACCCTTGGGCTCCAGTGACTCTCCTTACCTACGTGGGTGCGTGTGTATATGTCTGGAGGGTGTGGGTGTCGCTGGGGTCGGCAACGGACAGCTGGTTGCTCCGGAGGGTGGGGGCAGTGTGCAGGGAGCGCTCTGGTGCTTGGGAGGTCCAGAGGCGGCCCGCGCGCAAAGGGTGTCGCCATTTTGTAGTTCGCGCATGCGCAGTGAATGCGACTAGCGCGGCGCCCATTAATGTGTCGTGCATGCGCAGGAGATAGCGCGCGAAGCAGCAGCCAATATGAACCGGCTTTGGAGTGGGAACTATAGGTCCCATGAGCCTCTGGGGCGGTCACCTGCTGCTCAGTAGCCAATAGGACTGGAGATATCTCTGCAGACAGGATAGGGATATGAGTCACTGAGACCATGCGAGTCAGAGTTTTACAGGCAGGGATAGGGGACAGAGAGTCCGTGCAGAGAGGCAAGACACGGAGTGGGGCACACTGTGCTGGGAGTTATTGCTGGGGAGAAAGGCCCTGTGAGGCGGGGGGTAGTTGTGGATATAATTACTACAGTTATCAGAGGGAGAGTCATACTATTCATATTCTATATCGTTACAGTAATGGTTATTATATTTTTATCACTTTGTGTATATTCAATTTATTGTGTCCTGTGAGGGGCTGCTTCCACTCTGCTGGGATCCCTCACAGGTGGAGGCGCTGAACCATAGTAAGTATTGACCCCAGGCTCTCCGTGGCAGAGGCTCAGGCTCCTGGAGACAACAGGTATAAGAGCAGCACTGGTAGCTTCCTGTATTCTAGGGGAAACAGGGCTATACAGGTTAGACAATATTTCTGCTATAAACAAAGAGCTACATGCAGCGGTGGATTTAAAATATCTGCCACCCCTAGGCACCTAGCTGTTGCGACCATCTTCTTACCTGCTTCCCCCCTCCTCTTTCTCAACTGCAGCATCAAATGATGCCATGGCAATGAGATACTGTGACGTCATTTTGCTGACTTTCGTGGCATCATTTGACTCTGCGATTCAGAAGGAGAATCAGGGTGGCAGGTTAGCAACAGATCACTGATTTCCCATCAGGCCCGATAGGCACGAGAGAGCAGCATACATATATGGGGGTGGACATTTTTGCCACTCCCAAATGTTGCCACCCTAGGCCTGGGTCTAATGGGAAATCCACCATGTCCAAAATATTCTGTAATGTAAAGTACAATAATCCACAAAGTGGCTAAAACATGTTGGAAGTTAGGATGTCCTGAGAACTTGGAGAAGTCCCCCGGTGTTTGGCTAACAGTTTGTTATAGCGATAGCTGAGCATTAGTCTGTTAAACGCCATTGTCTTATTGGGGAAATGACTTGAAAGTCATGAAGCATGTTAGCTTTTTATGACTTCCTGCATGAATCATTTTTAAAGTTTTGCCAAACAGTTTTCACTTTATAATAAAAATAGAAACATATGAATCTGAAGAGCTGAAGCAAAAGATCCAGCAGAGTATGTACAGTATCAGCTTAGAAGGACAGTAATCATATGTAGAATCCTACACAGATGTTGATTTATAAATCACACTCTACACTAGGCAAATGTTTTACTTGAGTATATGTTAAAAGTTTCAATATGTATTTTATATTCTTGAACTTCTTCCCTAATCTGCAGCACATTCCTGTGCAATGATTTGCATGCCCCTACAACTCTAAAAGAGGTTAAAGATTTGATGATTAATTATAAATCTTTCTTTCAAGTTTAAAGCTCTTATCATTATAATAATGTGTGTAGGAGTCAGAGTGAAAGAGTTGACATTAGTTAAACAGGGTGTAACCTACTGTAGGGATAGAAAGGGTTTCATAATTGAAGAAAAAAATATTTGGATGGCACATATAAGCACAGTAGATCTTGTCTTAATAACTTTGTAGGAAACTGCTACAGATGAATATAGTTCATATTCTTATCTATTGAATGTATGACAAATGTCTGCAGGCACACTTCCTTATAGAAACTGCAAAACAAGAACTGGTCCCAACAACCCCTAATTTAGAGTCTCTCCATTGTATTTCATATGCTTGCATAACACACAAACTGGAATGAAACACAATACTCAAAACATAAAGATCACTCAATTTAGCAGATTAGAATTAAACTGTATTTTACAAAACAGTCTACAGCGGAGTGAAAAGATAATAATTGGGTTTATCTTTACTTACATACCGTGAATAATGTTTGCGTAGATTGATATTTTTTCATAACCTTTTCCGGAAAATATTTGTTCTTCTTTTCTACCTAAGATGTCTATGATCCTCTAAAAAATGGATCACTGATGACATTTTCACACGCCCCCCAGTGTATGCAAATTACTGTAGCAATATATTAATTCACTATTATATCTGCCAACTAAACAACAGCTATTACAAGACAAAGTTACAAATTGATTTGGTCTTTTTTCTTATTCTTTGAGACACTGCCAGAGATTTCTAATTAAAAAAAATAAAATAAACCTAGAATATGTTAAGGAGTTATTTATCAAGCTCTACTAGCTAAAAAAAAAGTGGTACAAAAATAGCAGAACATTTTCTGCAGACTAGAGGCTTTAATAAGTGTCACGGGAGCTTGTGCAGGGTTATAATATACACCAAAATCACCGGGTTGAATTGGATGCGACCATGATATGATAAATAAAGTTTATTCCTGTAACGGTGTTTCTGGACCCACCTGACCCACCCAATCTCAGATTGGTCCCAATTACATGGATGTATCTGGTGGTGCACCTGTTGGCTACAGGACTCCTGAGTTTCCCGCATGATGTTGGTATGGGGAATGTCAGTCCAGACAGTCAGCTGAGGTAGTGTGCGTGAGTCCTACCTACATACAGTGCAGCGCCTCCACCTCATCTGGATTCCTGCGTCCGCAGGGGAATGGTTCTGATGAGGACCTCCTCCGTGGTGCCTTCTTCTGCTGAGTAATTCCAGACTCACACATGAGGGTGTTGATAAATAAGGGCATCTTTATTGATGGTTCAGGCAGACTGCCCCTCGCAGCAAACAGCTCAGCCGCTCATTCCTCTATAGCCTGTCTTTCAGAAGAATCTGCCCTCCCAATGGAGTTGGATCACCTCTCCTCTCAGGGAGATCACCACCTGTGCCAGGTCCCTGGACACAGTGTAGGCACTCTCTGGGCCTGTCAGCTTTACTGCTCATTATAGAACCACTCTCTTGAACTTGAACCATACAGATTAACACACTAACTTTGGGCAGTGCGGTGTCTTATATAACAAAAGGAATAGCTCCACCTCCTGTGTCACTAACAATGGACAAAAGGTATGTTACCACTCCCCTGATGTACATATGACACCTCACCAGGGTGTGAGGGCAAACCTCCATGAATGATGCTATTGATGATACAAATTTTCACATATACAGTTCTCTTGATACTTTACATAATAACAGTCTCAACCAGTGCCTGCTGACCAGCAGACCGCACTGCTCCTAAAGAGTACTCCTCCAGTATCTTCCTAATAGTAGTCCCTGGGATCTGGCTTCTTAACTTCCCGGCCAGCGATATCCTTGACCGTCACGCTATATTCCCTGGGTAGCCCCTTCTCCGTCCTATATTCTACCTTGTGCATAAACACATTGTGCCCAATGCTCCATACTCTCATGAGCTCATCAATCCTCTCCTCCGCCCTGTGCTCAGCGCATCCGCCACCCTTGGACAATATATACTCCTCAATAGTTTCCCGTAACCATCCATGCCTCTGGTCCTCTATCTCCTGCATTAAGGGTTCAGGGACATAAGGGTACTCCAACCCGTGGGATTTTTTGTATTTGGTCACTATGGCCCTTTTAGCCCTGCTAGTCCTGATCAGCCTGGTGTTACCTGCTCTGCCCGGCAACACCCATGACAAAGGTTCATCCGGTTCTACGGGGTCCCTGAATCTGCCTGTCCCCTTGGGATCCACTACCCCCGCATTGATGTCATGCCACCTTAGCCTAAGCTCTTCCAGCCTTTCTTCCTCTGTGAACTCCCCTACTCCCCACCAGTAATCCACCACCCCTTCCCGGCGTAATATGAAATGGGTACGATCCAGCCCGCAACTCTTCGCTACCTTGCCCGGTGCCATCGGACTGGCCTTCCGGTTCTCCCGTCTCGCTGCTCCCAGGTTTCTGCAGGGCCTGCCAGCTCTTCCTGGATCCAGGCGATGTGGTACAGCTACTTGTTCACGAGGACGCGGCCATCTTCCATCCGGTTCCGCAGTGCCCGCCAGAAGTGATGTCATCAATCTCGCGGGACTCACCGCCGCCATCTTGCATTGGGTTCCCCACCGGAACCTCTTCTTCCAGAATGACGTCCGCTGCCGAAAGTGATGGTTCTGCTCCCCCCTTCGCTTGGGCCCGGACTAGGCCTTTCTCCGCCGTTGCCACCACCGGCGCCTGGGGAGGGCAAGGAAGTCGCATTAAAGCTCCGTCGGCTCGGGATGGTTCCTTCTCCGCCGTCGGCTCCGCCAGTCATCACGGCCATGGGAATCCGCCTCTCCGGTTGTCTCTGCACCGGTGACTTGCGACTCCGCTCCGCCGTGACACAGGTAAGTGCCGGTTCTTTTGCAGCACCGCTGTAGTGGTCCGCCGGTAGGCGCATCACCACCGTCATCGGGGTTGCTTGCTCCTCGTCCGAGGAATTGAACTCCGATTCAGGGAGTGGCACTCCTGTCGGGGACCGCTGGTGAGGTTCTCGGCTCTCACATTGCGTACATGTCCCTTTCTCCTCAGGCTCCGTTTTTATCATAAGGAGCGATCCCCATGCTCCGGGATCCACGGGTTCCTTCCAGGCCACACACGGGGCTTCAGCCGTCAGCATGGCTGTGTCCGCTCCTGCCTCCATGGTCTGTCCGGGCACAAAAGGTTGCACGGCCCATAAGTAATGGATGCAACATTGAGGACATCGGGACGTTGTGCGGACCGCACCACCAGGCAGCCTGCACTGCATACACAGGCATTTGACAGTCTCTTTACCACCCGCCGTGAGCACCAGGAAGCCTCCTGGAGCCTAATAGGGGTGGGCAGAGATGTCCAGATCTTTATTTGTTTTGCTGGCCATACGATGACAGGAGACACTTTTAGTAGAGGTTTTTCCTGTTCTCCAACTCCTCGCAACTGAAGAGCAGGGGCTGGTTTAGTAACTCCTCCCCCCTCTAGCTCCATTCGCAATTGGCATAGTTGGAAACCACTTCCCCTGGTTGAGATCAGGGGAGGGTCCCACAAATTCACAGGGTGACCCAGCACTGGGGCTGAGCTTTTCACTGTCCATGAGGGCGCAGCCACAGCTTTCTCGCCATACCCCCCAGCAGGGTGGGGTTTTCCTTTTGGCGCCACTCCCGGCCAACTTTCTGCAATGTTAGCATTTGTAGCATTTTCTGCACTCAGCCCACGCGGTCTCCCAGGGAAGCGGGAACCGCCATCTTGGTTTGCCCGGCCACTCACAATAGCAATTGAGGTAGATTTTTGTATAGCACTCGCCGTCTGGCAAGCAGATTCTTCATTTCCACCACACACCACCACAATGTCCTCATTACTGTCCTCCATGGTATCACCCCGCGGTCCTAGGCAGGACCAAAACGGCGTGGCCACAGCCTTGGCGCCACTCCACAGCATGCTCGCCAAAGTCACTTCGGTAGCTTGCTCTTCAGTGGAACGCACAGCACGTGCGCTCCCTCCATCTGCCTCCGTCCGCCATCTTGGACCTTCCGCGCCGCGCGGATCCTCCATTCTTGCTTTCGCCATCTTTTCACTGTATCTGTTATTACACATGGAGCTCCTCTCTGCGGGTCAGCTGCCATACTGATGCAATAAAGAATGCCTGATGCACCACCTGTGTACCTAATGCAGGTCTGACTCATGTTACACTACCTCAGGCTAGGCTCACTCTCTCTGTGTATGCTGTGTCTCTCCTCTCTCTCCAGTCTGTGCTGACCGTGATAAGTGGTCTGGAATGGGCTAGAGTTCTCTGGCTTCTCCATGCAGTACTGGGGCATCTACCTACTGTTGGTCAGCCTAGCGCAGACCCTCTCCAGGATTCCTGACCACGTTAACAGGCTATCCCTTTAGGCATATATATATAACTTTTGAGATACCGCTCACCACAATATAGGTGTAATCATAAAGTACTGTGTAGTTCCTGCTGGTGCGAAGAGGATAATGCTGACAAACATAAACACATAAGGAGACAAAGAGTCCTCCTGAAAGATCCTCATTAACTGCACAGCAAAGTTAGGAATAATCTGCAGGGTTTAAATATCCACTATATGGGTATCTTAATTGGCTGTAAAGGTACAGGTAAGCAATCGCTCCCAGCACTGTGGGAGGGCAATTGCCACTAAAAGCCAAATGGCAAAAATAATAAATATTTTATTAATAAACCAAAACGGCGCATAATACATAACACATACTCAAAACTATCATAAAAACAATTAAAACATATATATAACGGGTGACAACCAGTACATGCATAACTGGGTAAATCCGAAATAATCTTAATATAAATCCCTGAACCAGGTGAGTTGATCGTGATAAATGGGACAAAGTCAGTAAATTGATGTCAAAATACAAATGCCAATCACGTCTCTTAAACTCAGGGTGGAGTGCAATGCAACATAAGCAGACCTATGCTGTAAGGCAAACCATCAGGTCAGAGTTCTCATAGATGTGCTCAAAGATACATTTCAGAGCAGATACAAACAGCATATAATACACTGCGCCCAGTATATGCATATAGCAAGTGCAGTAAGCAACCAATGACTACCACCGCATAAGGAACGATCTCACCCGTTACTTCCTCCTCCACGACGTCAACTCGATGATGTCATGCCGACGTACATTTCGCGCACAGGGGGCTGGCGCTTTCTCAAGGTGGGAGATGATAAACGGAGTAGCGCTGCCCTCTTATATACTCCTATGCTGTGCGATCCTTAAAGGTACCTCTACCTCTCAAGTAAAGTGGTAGACAGCTCAGTCAACCTCATAAGTACAGTAATTAGATAAATAAATAAAACGGGGGATGTAGCGACTGTGTCCTAATTCACTGGTTATTCCTAGGCTCTGGATAAATACAATCGATGACCAAATTAGACTGTGAGAACTCAACTATTCAACCAATAGATGCACTATGGATAGCTGGATAACACAAGTGTATTTATTAGTCACCCAATACAACAAGGGGGTATTGGCAATAAAGTGGCATTCAATGAGGGCTAATATACATATATATCTGTATTGATTCATGTTTATATCACATACATAGACCACATAGGAGGCATATATGTAATTATTGATATATCTTGATAGTGTAGGAATGATCTAACCTGTGCTGTCCGCCCAATAGGTCAAAACGAACATCTAATCTTATGCTATATACCAGGAGCCCCCTAAGTTGTAAATTAGAACTGTTGTGTGCCACAAAATTAAAGATGAAATTCCAATATTAAATAAAGGAAGTGTATATATAGCCCTCATTCAGACCCTTTGGACTCAGTGTTTGTAGTGTGTAGATCCATTTACACTCAGTCTGTAAAAGGATCTTATTCCAGTCCCCTTTGCGTTGACCCCCAGGAAATATGTTCAATGCCAATAAACACCAATTGATCACTATTCCCTTGATGTTCACTGATCACATGTCGTGCCAGTGGGGTGTCTTTTACATTCCTTATGGATCCGAGAAGTTCAAGTATTCTCGTTTTAAAATATCTAGCTATCCATAGTGCATCTATTGGTTGAATACTCCGTTTATCACCTCCCACCTTGAGAAAGCGCCAGCCCCCCTATGCGCGAAACGTACGTCGGCATGACATCACCGCGTTGACGTCGTGGAGGAGGAAGTAACGGGTGAGATCATTCCTTATGCGGTGGTAGTCATCGGTGGTCAATCCCAACGTCCCATCTGGGACCTAAATTTGTCAGATCTTCCTCCAGGCAGCACTGCAAAACATAACAATACACGTGATATGATTGGCTGAAGCAAAGCCTCTGTCACATGGTCTACTTGAGCCAATCAGAATTGGGATGGAGTTCCCACGCTCTGATTGGCTACCGTACCATGTGTCGCCGGCCATCTTTCTTTTGATGACGTCATCTTAAAGGCAATTGAAACCCAGCCATTCTGATTGGCTAGCGTTATTGATTTTAAATGACGTCATCATTTTTTTCCCCCTGCCAAATCACATGTTTTTCACGGCCCAATCAGGACCGTGGGAAACATTTGACCAAAATGTGATGTCATAGGCCTATAAAAGCCTATGTCATCTCATTTTGAAGCCAGACGCCGAGGAGAAAAACCTCCCCTCCTAAAAAGAGAAGAAGGGCGTGGCGGAAGAAGACGGAAGAAGACCCCAAAGAAGAAAAGGAGAACCCAAGACAGACAGGAAGGATTACAAATAGAAGAAAGAAGACACACAGTTATGGATTGTAAGGGTTTATTTTTTTATGGCTACTTGTGGATTGGTTCCAGTGCTTCCGGGTCACCTGGATTTCGGTGAGTGGGCATCTAATGGTAAGTAAACAAAAGAAAAGTTTATTATTTTTACTTTTACAGGTTTTTTTGATTTTTGATTCATGTCTTTTATTTTTTCAGTCCCATTTAATGCCCCTGAATGTATCTATTATGTACCTATGGCTATACATACATTCACGGACACTGAATGGGTGTATTCTATGTGATTTTTGTATGTAAATGCATTGTATTTTATGCTCTATTATTGCCCCTGTATGTTATGTTTATCTATCTATATGGATAGACATACAGGGATAATAATTGATTGTTTTGCTAATGTTTATTTTCTTTTCATGTATGGCTAATGTATTTATCAGCTTTATTTTGTCATTGTTGTGAATAATGTAATTTGTATTTAGTTACAGGTTATTTGTAATGGCTTATTTCTGGTAGTTAGATTAGAATGATGGTGGTTACTTTAAATTGGAATTCTTTTGGCAATGGTTTGGCTTTAGGAATTGAATAGGGAATTGTATAATTGATTTGTATTGTATTGTAATTGTTTGAGGAAATGGATTAATTGATTGATGCTAATTGTATTGATGTTGCTTAGTTTCTATTTGATTTTCATGATGGCATTGGTGGTTAGGGGACATTGTTCATAGTGTATTTTATTGTTACATATATTTTGCATAGTGTTACATGATGCACAGATTAATTGCATCATGTACACACTCAATGCAATTGTGTGACATTTCATATACATTTGTGTAGCTGCTGGTTTGTTGGTTTATATTTACAATCAATGCTGGATTTATTGTAGCATGCAATGTGGTGATTTTAAGATTAAAAATTCATGTTTTGATTTATGCATGTTTTATGTGTTTCATAATGGGCAAATAATCTATTATCCATATCTGGATAATAGTTATTTTGCACATTATTGTACTGTACTGTCACGGCCGAGCTGAGTCTAACACTCACCCGGTCTCGGCCGCGGCAGATACCCGGCGCGCGCCGATTTGTCCCGCGCGCCGGAGCCTCAGAGGATTGGTCCTCCAATCGGGGCATCCCCCTCCCCTCTCCGGGTCCCCTTGAGCCCCCCACCGCCATCCCCCACAATAGAGCAACCCCGGGCTCCCTTCGGGGAGCCCTGGGCACGCGCGCATGGCGCGCACGCACCCGATGAAGCATAACCGCGCATCGGTGACGCGCGGCATGCCAAGGCAAAAAAAAAACGGGACTCCACGCGGCTTGCGGCTCCAGCCGCTTTAAACTCAGCGGCGCCTCCACTGTATGTGTGTGGGGGGGGGGGGGGATTGATGTATTGAATGTATAGGCCCGGTTTATTTTTTTTACATACAGGGTTGGTTCCTTTGGTCTGCGAAAGACCTCTGGAAACCACCTGAGGTATCCTCGGGCTTCTCATGGGTACCAGGTTGCATGGTCCACGGGGGACACCTGCGGGGAAGAACCGGTGGCCACATATCTGTGGGGGCACTGTGGACCCGTAGGGACCACCCGTGGGTCCCCAGACCCCCGTGGGAACCACCTGAGACCCCTCAGACACCTGTGAGTCTGACCCGGGGCCCCCAGACATCTGCGGGCCTACCGTGGGGACTCAATTGTGGCCCACGGTGACCCGCGGAGACCACCTGGTGGGCCATGGCGCCTGGCAGGAACAACCAACAGGCCTCCAGAACCTGTGTGAAACATGTCGCTGGTAACCTATAGGTCTGTGAGGTGACCCGTCAGGCCCACCGGGGACTCACGTGGGCCTGGGGTATGAACCCTATTTGTAAAAGAATAAATCATGTATTTAGGGGGAGGCACAGGGGGTGGGTTATGTATTTAATAAATAGAATGATGTTTATTGTGGGGCAGTGAGTTGTTTTTATTGTGGGTACTAAAGTGGGGGGAGGGGGTATTGGCCCCAAGGGTATGTGGGTAGGCCTCCCAGCTGGGTAGTGGGTGAGGGTGGTTAGGCCTCACGGGGTGGGGGGGTTAGTGGGGGAGGGTATGTAGGCCTCCCGAGTGGTGGGTGAGGGTGGGTTGTTACTTACAAGACATCCAATATAAACAAGCAGGGATGCACCGTGATGGAACTCCGGCAGCAGCTACTCGTAGACTCGTGGCGATCAGGTGAAGCTCCGATCACTTCCTAGGTTCTGCGTCCGGATGTGCGTCACCTTAGGTTGGTCTCCGGTTCTCCTGGTGCCAGCTGCCACTCCGTTGCCGGAAGTGCGTCACTGGGGGCGGGACAAATGTCCGAAACTCCCTTCTCCTGCTCGAGTGTCTGAACAAACTCCTGCAGTGCTCTGCTCCAAAGCAATTACTCTCTTCCAACTGCCCAACGCGTTTCGTGCGCATGCGCACTTCATCAGGGGTTGATTGGACACAGCACATGAAGTCATTATATACTAACAGGGTAGACACCATTGGATAAAAAATAAAATAAATAAAAGCCAATCAAATGATTCTGTACCTTCCTCGATTGGTCTAAACCTCTGTCAGTCATGTACTGTGTATAACACACAGCCTACCTAACACACTATACAAAAACAATAACAAAAACAATAATGCAACCACTAACACATTTAACAAACAAAAAATGCACTTTTTGACTCTCAATAGAATATGCTATAAAATCATACAATGCTCAATGTTAAAACCTATCATAAAGTATAACAGCGAAACATTCCATATTGTATATAAAATGTACATAAATACGCACACAAGTGGAGGGATAGAAATACAATGACATACTAGGTGTAAATACCATTTAAAATGCTTGTGGGAGTTAATAAATAAATAAATATATATATATATATATATATATATATATATATATATATAAATAATCTATCAGTTTATTAATGTATTTAAAAAAATATTATTTCTAAAAAAAAAATATTATTTTAAAAATTATTTAAAAAAAACACCTAGTTCAAAATCAATATTGAGACCATTGGGGGAGAGGGTCTTCAACTCATAGATCCAGTAGGCTTCACGCCTACTGATCTGATTGAGTTGATTGCCCCCCCTCCAATTAGCTGGTACGGTCTCAATAGCCTGGCACCTTAGTCCAATTGGACTTTTATTATGCTAAAATGATACGAGACGCTATGTGTCATTAAACCTCGTTTAATATTATAAACATAACCTCTTATTAAACATCAAATTGTGAATGTAATATTCAGCATCGGTAATAAATAACTTTTATAAAGATTGTTTTTTCACCTACAACCACAGTGACGTGACTTTGCTACACTGTACAGGCATACCCCACATTAACGTACGCAATGGGACCGGAGCATGTATGTAAAGCGAAAATGTACTTAAAGTGAAGCACTACCTTTTCCCACTTATCGATGCATGTACTGTACTGCAATCGTTATATACATGCATAACTGATGTAAATAACGCATTTGTAACAGGCTCTATAGTCTCCCCGCTTGCGCACAGCTTCGGTACAGGTAGGGAGCCAGTATTGCTGTTCAGGACGTGATGACAGGCGCATGCGTGAGCTGCCGTTTGCCTATTGGGCGATATGTACTTACTCGCGAGTGTACTTAAAGTGAGTGTACTTAAAGCGGGGTATGCCTGTATCACATTATCCCCATCATGCTGACATCTTACTCTTTATTTATTGTATTTTGGAATAAGGCCACACCATTCCTTTATTTGTACCAGCAGACACAATTAATCTGTTATTACCACCATAATATTAATCAGAAAGTACTTTTTGAAAACTCTTTAAATCTTTCCCTGTTAGAGGGGCCAAAGTAGCAACAACTGGATCCTATGTGTCAGTGTAATCAAATATTTTCAGTTATCTTGTTATATACATATACACATGTATAAATGTACATCTGCGTTGCCCCAAAGGCTGACAGCTTGATGGGGCTCCTCAAGAGCTGCTCCTCTCTGCACATCGTTTTCAGTGCAAAATCACGTTCTAAGAGCACTTTGCGCTCTAAAAGTGACTTAAAGGAGCTTAGTGCATGACCCCCTGGTAACCAAAGGGACATACCTTTTGGTTGTGAAGCAGGGGAACATATGTATGATAGGTACATTTCTGGTTAACCCCTCACTTCCCAGACGGTTGAAGGGGGTGCCTAATGGGGATGACCCCTTTATTACTGGCTTGGCACCCCGTTACCGTCACAATAAGTAGCCATCTAAATCCCTTAAGTGCATTTCTGTGTAATATGTTGCAGAAAGTTTTTTTTAATTTCTTTCCTATTTTATATTTTTCATAAAAGGTTTACTGTTTATTTTAAAAACATTTCAATTACTACAGTTCTTAAAACAGCAGTCTCCTGGAACCAAACAGCTGGACTATTTGCCAGGGAGAACAATATGGCTGAAGGGAACTTATGGAAGGTCATCAACAATATATTCCAGCCTTCTAGCCATCAACAACCATGTAATATCATTAAGGAGGATATTACTCTAACAAATCCCACTGACATTGCAAATGCATTCAATGAATACTTTGTGGGGTGTACTACTAACTTAGTAGCGAAATGCCGCCCGAAATAGAAACATGAACCTCATTCTGGGAGTGCCCCTATAGCCCCACCCTCTCCGAACACTGCCCACAATTTTTAATATGTCCAAGTACAGTGGCGGCCGCCCTGAGTCTAAAGCGGACGCCACCGCGGGTAATTTAAAACCGTGTGCAGGTGCGTTTTTCCACTGGTGCCTCCGTTGCCTCCGTTCCGCCAGCATCCCGAAGGCATCCGTGACGCTGGTGATCACGCTGTATGTTTGGGGGATGTGGGGGATCAGGGGAAGCAGAGGCGGAGCAGCCAGAGGTCACGGACCGGAGGAAGGGAGGAAGGGAAGATGCGGCTGGTGCGCAGCCAATTTCGGCGAAGTTACCCATCTACCTGAACAGCTCCTCACCCCTACCACAACCCCTACCACATGCAGCACTTATCATCTGAGATCTGACTCCAAAAGACTGTTCATGGTCCCAAGGTTCAACAAAGTATCTGACCGTTCCTCCTTCTCTTCCAGTGCACCTCAAAACTGGAACAATCTACCGTTGACTCTCACATCCGCCACCAGTCTAAATTATTTCAAAACTTAAGCTGTCTCACATTTTAATCTGGTCTGTAACTGTTACATACGCCTATAACATATACAGTATTAGCTTTAACTGTGCATGCAATGTCTTGTATATAATGTATAACGCTGTTCACTTAATGTAGCTATAAAATTGTAACCATGTATTTGTCATCATAACTCTAAGCCCAGGACACTTGAAAACAAGAGGTAACTCTCAATGTATTACTTCCTTGGTAATTTTTTTTATAAATAAATAAGAATAAGGGCTACCCTTAGGCTTTGTGGGGACTAAAGTGGCAAGCTGGCAGCAAGGTCCCCTTCTGTAAAAAAAATGTTAAGGGGACTTACCTTGATGAGCAGCCCTCCTACGGCAATTTTGAGGTGTCATGACATCACTGACCACAGAGGGGAGCTGTAGGATTGGTGTGGGGGGCTCAACAGAACTCTGCTGAATATGATGGGGACTATAGATACCAGAAACAAAGGACAATTGAGTCAACATGTACATTTTCTAGTGCATTATGATGGATCGGCCGGTAGGCGAGGTCAGTAAGATGCTTAGACAGAGGGTTAAGCTTAATCACAGTGATTTATTCTCCACAAGCCACTTAAACCATGGGTAAACTGTGCCTTTAAGAAAACAAAATCATAAAATAAACACTTATTCCCTATAGGGAAACTAACTAAACTTTGCTGTGGCCCTTTCTAACGGTGCAGGCCAACTAAATTGGTTCCAAGCCCAAAACATATACTATCTTATGCAAACAAACAGTATTTTAACATTGCAGAGTCTTATTAATTGCTTATCTGTATTTGCAGGGGATTCCTAGCCCAGGGTCTCTGTGTCACTCATTCAGCCATTCAGGAATGCTGGCTCCGAGGATAGACAGGCTGTACAGTCCGTAGTGATCTTTATCCTGACTGTGATTCCCAACTGGACCCCGCAGGCCTGCTTCCTGCAGTCCTAGGGTCCATAACAACCAGTCTTCCTGATGGTTAGGAGAAGTTTCTCTTCCTCTCTCTCTCTATGGGGGAAAACAGTCTCAGTGTCTCTGGCAGCTTCCTAGCTTTTATCCCTGTTGAATAAGGGGTTTTACATATCACATGTAGGAAACCTGACACCCGTACAGTCTCCTGATGCTTGGAAAGGGAGTTAACCTCTTCACTCCCTCACATGCATGCATACAATTGTACCCAAAATGAGATCACAGATTACTCCCCATATTATATTATGTTTGGTCATGAGGCTAGACTACCGGTGGACCTATGCTTTGGTGTGTCCTCAGATGGTACATCACCCACAGCATATATGCAGTTTATACAAAGACTTAAGGAACAACTGCATGAGGCCTACAAACTCGCTATTAACGCCTCTGAAACTACCAAAAGGGGGAACAAAGGACGTTATGACAAACGGGTATAGGGCCAAGAACTATATGTGGGAGACAGAGTCCTTATTCGGAACCTAGTAATAACAAGCCAGCACAAAATTGCAGATCGATGGAAGGCTGAACCTTACTTCTACAAAAATCCAGGGGGAGCATAGGAGATGATCAACATGAAATGAAAAGAGACATTCTCTAAGTACAGGTGTCTTGTGCATTCATGAAAAGCATTGCAGGTCTTGGCTCGTGTATAATGCCTACTCACACTGTGGTGGGTAAATAATCACAACTCCAAAACGGTGGCAGTAATCTTTGTCTTGTCACTCTTCAGAATAGATGTACCTCAGTGTGAAAAGAAAAAATGTACCATAGTGCTTACCAGTGTATAAAAAGTTTAATCTAATAAACAGAATAAAAATTGTACTCACAAGTGTAAGTTTACACGAGCATCTCACAACAATAGTGACATTGTGGGTAGGTGTTCTCTTCACCGCCTCGCTCCCTTCAGCGACGCTGATGTTCTGGGGGACTAACTAGAAGCACATATGTAAACACAACTGATGAAATAAGATTCACCCAAACAGAACCCTATTTACTGCACTCAGTCCAAAGGAATAGGTAACAATAGTATAATACCTATCTATTTAACTCGCAATTGGATACATAAAACCTATATATATAAATCACAAAATAGCCTTGTTAGTCCAGTTGCGATAGTGCAGAATAAATGAGTTCTTCAGTAATCGGTGATACCTTTTTTATTGGACTAACAATTTATGTCATAGGACAAGCTTTCGAGAGTTATCCTCTCTTCTTCAGGTCACAATACTGATATACAAAGGATTCAATGGCTAAAACAGTGTGGAGAGGAAAAAAAAAATAACAGATATTTACTGTAGATAAGGTAGGGTGTTAAGTGTTTGAAGCCAGGGGACAGTGTCAAAGAAAGCTGGGGAGGGGGAGGGATACTGGGGGGGGGAGAGAAAGTGTGGATAAGAATAGAGGCAAGCAGGATAATTACAAGCAATTTTGATAGGGTGTGAGAAAACCCATGTCCGCATTAAGTTCTTTGGTTTTGGTGTCAAAGAGTCTTATCATTCTGAGTTCAAATGTTTTCCGTTCTTGGGTGCTTTTAAACATTCCATTGAGGATTTTGATTTTTAGATCATTTATGGAATGATCAGGTTGTGAGAAGTGATGTCCCACAGGTGAGCAGTATCTTCCTTCTTCGTGATGGAGTATAGAGTGTCTGTGCATATTCATTCTTCCTTGTAGTTTTTGGCTGGTTTCCCCAATGTAGCAACCTTGGTCACATTTGTTGCACTGTATCATATACACTAAATTCCTGGATGTGCAGCTGTATGATCCTTTAACATTGAATGTTCTATGGTTGTGACTGGCTGTGGGATCCTGGCAAATATGTTTGCAGAGTTTGCAGCGTTTGTTGCTGCACGGTTTTGTGCCATTATCCATGTCTTTAAAATCGTTGTGAAGTTTTCTGCTGACTAATTTCTGTTTGAGGTTTGGTGGTTGCCGGAATGCAAGAATGGGAGGTTTGGGAAAGATTTCTTTTAATGTTGCATCCTCTGTCAGCATGGGTTGCAGATCTTTGATTATTTTTTGTATACCCTCTAGGGTAGGGTTGTATGTGGCCACTAGTGGTATGTGTGTGGTAGGTTCTCTCTGTCTGTATTGTAGTAGGTGTTCTCGTGGGGCTTTTTTGTGCAGATGTAATAGTTCAGGCAATGGTCTTTGGTTTGTATCCCTTCTGTCTGAACGGTTTGGGTCAGGGTTGTGAGATGCCTGTTTCTGTCTTCAGTGTCAGAGCATATGCGGTGGTATCTTATACAAGGTATCATACACAGCCAGGCTATAAGATACCACCGCATATGCTCCAATAAAAAAAGGTATCACCGAATATTCTTGAGATTATGGGGTTGTCTGTATGATAATAAGGGTGCTTCAGGGAAGACCTGTTGCAGTCTTGTATCTTCCTGGAGGATGGGTTGTAGTTTCCTGGCGATCCTCCAGGAAGATACAAGACTGCAACAGGTCTTCCCTGAAGCACCCTTATTATCATACAGACAACCCCATAATCTCAAGAATATTATGGTGAGGAGTAAAGTATTCAGCAGTACAACTGAATGCGGGACAAAACCATGCCAGGACCCAAGATGCAAAACCTGCGCAATGCTCTACACAGCGGACACAATACAAATACCACACAAGAATCGGGAATACAAAATCAGAGGAGGGTTCACCTGTTCCTCCAGCAATGTCGTGTACCTCATCATGTGCATGAAATGCCCAGGGGGCTGCTACTACATAGGTGAGACAGGACAGGGGCTAAACAAGAGAATGAACCTGCATCGCCACAGCATCACACGCCGACAGTCCTGTTGGCGAACATTTCTCTGACTCTGGCCATAAGATGAACGATCTGAGGGTTGCCATACTCAAAGGTAATCTTAAAACCCCGAAAGAGAGACGGTTGCATGAATACAAATTTATGCAACTGTTCGGGACACTTAGCAGTGGCCTAAACAGAGATCGAAATTTTATGAGTCATTACTGACACTAGCGAACTCTCTTCCCATGAGCGCTAAAGGCCATGTCTGTACATACTGTGCTATATGTATGCACACACAGCTGTCTCTCACACATACTATTACTCCTTATTTTTCCATCCATATACACCAATAGGGACCACATAGTATCCACACACACTTTTAGTTGTGCTACATACTCTCACATTTCCACACCCACCCACACCATTTATATCCCTCTCACTCCACACACACCTTGTGTAGAGCACTGTTTATACTGTGGGCTCTCTATTCATTTTTATTCACACTGATACACATACACACTCTTTCTTCACTTGCTTTCAGTTACCCTTTGACACCTCTAGCCATAAAACACATCCACACCGGGGGAAGGAGAAGCACAGATAACATTCCAAGAGACACTGTTTTTAAGTTATCCTTGCTTCATTCATTGTAACATCGCCGGAAGAAGAGATCAGTGTATCTCGAAAGCTCGCACAAATAAAAGCATTTCGTTAGCCACAGAACGGTATCAGCTATTTATTTTTTGATTATTGAAGCTCGGCTAACACGGTACTGATACCTCTACACATATATATATATATATATATATATAATGTATTTATTTATAAAATATTTTACCAGGAAGTAATACATTGAGAGATACCTCTCGTTTTCAAGTATGTCCTGGGCACAGAGTTAAGACAAATAATACATGTTTACAAATACAGTTACATAATGAGCAGGGTATACATTATATATAAGACATTGCATGCACAGTTAAAGATAATTTATATTATGGGCGAGTGAAACAGTTACAGACCAGATTGAAATGTGTGACAGCCTTAGATTTGAAAGAACTTAGACTGGTGGTGGATGTAAGAGTCTCTGGTAGGTTGTTCCAGTTTTGGGGTGCACGGTAAGAGAAGGAGGAGCAGCCAGATACTTTGTTGAGCCTTGGGACCATGAACAGTCTTTTGGAGTCTGATCTCAGGTGATAGGTGCTGCATGTGGTAGTGGTGAGGAGCTTGTTCAGGTAGCTGGGTAGCTTGCCCATAAAGAATTTGAAGGCAAGACAGGAAGGGTGAAATTTGCGCCTAGACTCCAGTGATGACCAATATATATATATATATATATATAGTGATAGTGCTATCCCACAGATAACAAGTGTCCCAGGTAACCAAGATCACTATATCACAATGCCAGGTACAAATGGAGATGTTAAAGTGCAAAGTTATACTTATGCTGATAGTTAGTAGAGATACTGGTGTGGAAATTGTTACAAAGTAGAATAACCATACAACCCCTTCGTAGACAAAGACACAATTCTTCACAATTACTCTTAATAAACACTTACTGGGATGGGCAAATGAAATAAAATGTCCACGGAACGAATGACTTGAAAACAAAGTCTCTTGGCACCCCTGCACGCATGCACCGTTTGTCACATATGGTGGAGAATGCGGGCAGAACACTAAAAGGTCTGCGGGTTAAAGAACTTTAAAAAAAAAAAGGTTTTTTTCTCTCCAAACAAGATGGAAGACGTGGTGAGTGCGCTGGTACGCAATGTCGCTGTCCAGAAAGACGCGAATGAAGCCCTGCAACAGGCGAATGAAACCCAGCGACAGCTGTTAATAGCCCAGCAAGAGACTAATGCAAACCAGCAAGAGACTAATGCAAACCAGCAACAGGCGAATGCAAACCAGCAAGAGACAAACCGCTTGCTGAGAGAGGAGCAACAACGGTTCGCTCAGGGCTTACAGCAGGAACTCGAGATCCTGAGGGGGACTATCAGTAACCTTCCACTGCCAGAGGCAGCCCCAGTCCCGAAAATGATCAGGGCAAGCCACTACCTTCAGAAGATGGGGCCCTCGGATGATGTGGAAACCTATCTTCTCACGTTTGAACGCACGGCACAGAGAGAGGGATGGCCAGAAGCTGAGTTGGCCAGTCTAATCGCACCCTTCCTAAGCGGCGAATCCCAGAAGGCTTACTTTGATCTAGAGCCAGCCGAAGCTAACGTCTATGCAAAATTGAAGTTCGAGATCCTCGCCCGCCTCGGCGTAACCACAGCTGTTCGTGCCCAAAGGTTCCACGCATGGTCCTTCACGATGGATAAAGCCACCCGAAGCCAGATGTATGACCTCATCCACCTCGCTCGGAAGTGGCTACAACCCGAGATCAACTCAGCAAGCCACATCTTGGAACGGTTGGTCATGGACCAGTTCTTATAGGAAACTTCCCTCTGCCCTACGCCGTTGGGTCAGTCAGAGTGACCCCCACAATGCAGATAAGCTTGTGGCCCTCGTAGAAAGGTACAATGCAGCAGAAGAGCACCCGCAACCCATAGTCGTGGAGCAACCCCACTACCCAAGGTTCTAGGACTCTTCCAGAGACGGTAAAAGGGTACCAGGGTTAAGGGGGGCTGAAGAGCTATGACCGCCTTCACACAGCACCAGCAACAGCGACTCGCACACTAAGGGCAACAGCCAACATGGGGAGCCGAAAAAAGGCTCTAAATGGGACACAGACTATGTACCTAAATGTGTAAATTGTTATGAGAGGGGCCACACCGCGAAAGTCTGCCCACTAAATGCTGAACCCATGCAATGCAACAGCGTTGAACCTTATTCGCTGTGGTCCCAATGTATGGGCCCTAGCCCAGAGGACCCCTTGAATAACCATCTGTGGGCATTTGTAAAGGTTAAGGGTAAGAGGGTTCGGGCACTTCTTGACTCTGGGAGCATGGTCACACTAGTGTCCGAATACCTGTTGCCCATTAAGAAGAAACAGATAAACAGTTCACAAAGAGTGGCAATTTGTTGTATACATGGGGATAATCATGAATATTCCACTGTTGATGTTTTTTTTGAAACAGAGTTTGGTTCTTTAGATTTTAAAGTGGGTATTGTACCCAAACTGGCACATGATGTGTTAATAGGGACCGACTTTCCCCATTTTCTAAAAATGTGGTCCTCCTCTCAGAATAGCGCCCAGAGTTCAATAGCGGACCATAACGAAGTAACAGAAGAAAAAAATCCTTTCCCTTTTTCAGAAATAGAGGTTGACGAGGGCCCAAATAAGAAGGGGGAAAAGGAGGAGTGCTGTAAAATTCCCTTCCCCATGGCTACCTTGGTAGGGAATACCCCAAATCAAGATGTTGAACAGGCACTTACCACCCCAGAACAGGATAAGACCCTCGCTGACCTAGAGGTCAGTCCTGGGAGTTTTAAGAAGGCCCAGTGGGAGGACCCCACATTAGCGGTAGCAAGGGGGAATATACGGGACCAGAATAGTACTCCTGGCCAACCAGATAGGTCACTTGCCTACCCCTACTTCGAGGTAGAGAATGACCTTGTATATCGGGTTGATAAAAGGAAATCAGTTACAACTAAACAATTGTTGGTACCACGGACATTCCGTAATTACATCTCGCACATAGTCACCCATTGGGGGGACACCTAGGGGTGGAAAAGACAAAAGAAAAGGTTCTCCGAAGCTTCTATTGGCCTGGGGTTCTGGCAGAAATGACAAATTATTGCTCCACATGCCCAGAATGTCAGATCACCGCCCCGTTCAAAGCGTACCGTAGCCCATTGGTACCCCTTCCCATAATAGAGGTGCCATTTCACCGGATTGCTATGGATCTAGTAGGACCCCTAATAAAGTCCGCTAGGGGACATCAGCATATATTGGTAATATTAGATTATGCCACCCGATATCCGGAAGCAGTTCCCCTACGTAGCACCTCTGCTAAAAACATAGCGAAAGAGTTAATAGTTCTGTTTTCCTGGGTCGGAATTCCTAAAGAGATCTTATCTGACCAAGGAACACCCTTTATGTCCCAAGTAACAAAAGAGTTATGTAAACTCCTAAAAATCAAGCATCTCAGAACCTCAGTCTATCATCCACAAACAGATGGTTTAGTGGAACGGTTCAATAAAACCTTAAAGAGCATGTTACGCCGGGCGATCGATAAGGATGGGAAAAACTGGGATTGTTTGTTACCATACCTGTTATTTGCCATTAGGGAAGTTCCCCAATCATCCACAGGCTTCTCCCCGTTTGAAGTATTGTATGGCCGACACCCAAGGGGCTTACTGGATATAGCCAAGAGACTTGGGAACACGAGGTTACCCCTTACAGAAGTGTAATAGAGCATGTTGTCCAGATGCAGGACCGCATAGCTGCAGTCCTACCTATAGTGAGGGAACACATGGAAAAAGCTCAAGAAGCTCAGAGGAATACGTATAATAAGGGTGCTAGGGCCAGAATTTTTTTTCCAGGCGATAGGGTGCTAGTTCTGGTTCCCACCGTACAGAGTAAATTCCTTGCTAAGTGGCATGGGCCATATGAGTTCTTGGAAAGAGTGGGAGAAGTAAATTATAAGGTGAGACAGCCAGGTAGGAGGAAACCTGAGCAAATTTACCATATAAACCTACTTAAGCCCTGGAAAGATAGAGAGGTCTTGTTAACCCTAGTACCCCCAGGTCAGTTAGAGAATCAAGAAACTGACCCAGAGGTTAGCATAGCTGAAACCCTGTCCGTTCATCAGAAACGAGAGGTTCAGAATTTAGTGAGAAGAAACAAAGAAGTCTTCTCTACACAGCCAGGTAGAACTAGCGTAATTGAACATGACCTAGTCTCTGAACCGGGGGTCCGAGTTAACCTTAAACCGTACCGAATCCCAGAGGCCAAAAGAGAGGCTCTAGGTTTAGAGGTTAAAAAAATGCTAAAACTAGGCATAATTGAGGAATCCCAAAGTGGGTGGAACAGCCCTATAGTTTTAGTCCCAAAGCCAGATGGTATAACAAGGTTTTGTAATGACTACCAGAAACTAAACGCGGTATCAAAATTTGATACTTATCCTATGCCCAGGGTAGATGAACTTGTAGAGAGACTGGGCAAAGCCCGATATCTCACAACCCTAGACCTAACAAAAGGGTACTGGCAGGTTCCCCTCACAGAAAGGGCAAAAGAAAAGACAGCCTTCTCAACCCCAGATGGCCTCTTTCAGTATAGGGTGCTGCCTTTTGGCTTACATGGAGCTCCCGCCACATTCCAAAGAATGATGGATAAAATTTTAAAACCACATGCTCGGTACGCTGCCGCCTACCTGGATGATGTGGTAATCCATAGTGAAGATTGGCAATCCCACCTTCCAAAGGTCCAAGATGTGCTCGACGCAGTTCGGTCTGCTGGATTAACTGCTAACCCCGCTAAATGCACTATTGGTCTGGAGGAGGCCAAGTATCTGGGGTATTCTATTGGCAGAGGTTTACTCAAACCCCAAACACTCAAAGTAGAGGCGATACAAAATTGGCCAAGGCCAGTTACAAAAAAACAAGTAAGGACCTTTTTGGGGTTAATTGGGTACTATAGAAGGTTTATTCACAATTTTGCAACTAAAGCAACCCCACTAACCGACCTCACAAAAGCAAGAGGACCGCTAATATTAAAGTGGTCCCCTGAAACCGAACAGGCCTTTAGAAGCCTGAAAGAAGCTCTCTGTGCCCAACCAGTGTTGGTCACACCTGACTTCTCCAAAGAGTTCGTAGTCCAAACCGATGCATCTGAGATAGGGCTGGGGGCTGTACTCTCCCAGGAGTCTCAAGGTGAGGAGCACCCCATCCTTTATTTAAGTAGAAAACTAAATCCCCAGGAAAAAAATTACTCCATAGTCGAGAAAGAGTGTCTCGCAATAAAGTGGGCTGTAGAGACGCTCAAATACTATCTGTTGGGGAGAAAATTCCGGTTGGTCACAGATCATGCACCCCTTACCTGGATGTGTCAAAACAGAGAGAAGAATGCTAGAGTGACCAAGTGGTTCCTAAGCCTACAACCCTTTAAATTTTCTGTGGAACACAGGTCAGGGCACAAACATGGCAATGCCGACGGGTTGTCAAGGATGCATTCCCTAATATCCATGGTCGCTCATCCCTTGGGGTCTGAGCTGGGGGGGAGGATATGTGACAGAAACCAGGGGATGGTAATAAATTCCATATACACTGGCGACACACTTTATTCGAGCTCGGCTAGTCCCACGAATTCGGGTATACCCGGGTGTATTGAGGTTTGTGACTGTTTTCTGCCCGAGTGCATTGAGGTATTTTCCAGGCAGGAATTGAAGCATTTTATTCCCGCTGGCTGCAATACTGCACAGTATATATATATATACTGCATTACAATTCATGAATTTATGCCATCTGGTAGACACGCGAAGCATTGCAGCCTATTAAATCCTAATCATTATCATTTAACAGATCAGCCGCCCGTCAGCCAGGCATGAACCCAGGCTGGGAAGGCAAACGCAACGGGGCTTGTCAGAGGTGAGGAGCGGCGCATTCCAGGTATCTGCCAGGTACAAACTGGGTATTTGCTCGAATAAAGTGTGTCGGTGCAGTATAGGGCTCCCAGGATACTGAACAGTTTCTGTCCTGTTTAGGCAGAACAGGGCAGCCTCATAATACATGCACTCCATCCCACAGTTTGGCAAGTGCTGGAACTGGGGGATGAGGGATCCAGACCAGAGTTTATTTGCTGCCTGATTTCTGTCACCTGTCCTGCTTATTAGAAATCAGGTACTTAAGACAGATTTCCTGTTTCCTCTCCCCTCTCCCCCAAGAGCCTGGAGACAGGAAGGCTGCTGAAAGCAGAGAGGGGAAAAGCCTCTCCCCAAACAGGTTAAAACATTCTGTTCTTTTTTGTCTAAAACTGCGAAGTTACTTTTTTTGTTGTTGGAAGTGGAAAAGCCACTTCCACCCTGAGTTAGGGAAATACCTAAGTTAAGTTATCGCTCAGGTGAGCAGCTTTTTGTTTTGATGTGTTTCTGTTGTATGCACTGTGGCAGTCTCAGTGCCTGGGACTGAATAAACCAGGCACAGCCTGTTTAAAGGAACAGCACGTGACGCCTCGTCATTTAACCTACCCTAAAAGACCGTGTTTTAACAGTCCCGGACAGGCGGCGGAGCCCCGGAGTAAGCCGTTTGTCACAGTATACAATGTATCACTGCTTGCCGGAATCGGTAACCGCAGAAGCACTCCACCACTTGACCTTAATTGGTTAACGAGACCGCAGGATATATTGCTGCATTCTGCCACTGCAACTAGACCACAAACCACTTATCCTCTTGAGCTTGTGATTAAGACTTCCCCGGTGGGTTTTGCGGTTTTGGAAGTGACACAGAGCTTCAATGGAGCCGCTTACCACAGATGCACTTATTCAATTAATGCTTGGCAAAGCGCTAGAAGCTTCCACTTGTGTTGCGAATACAGTTTGCACATTCCACATACAGTCATAGGACTGCAGCTATTTTCTGAGCTGCAGGGACAGTACAGATTATGTATAGGGGAATCATGGCATTGTGGTGATCAACAATTAACCCCTTCATCCCCAACAAGGTTTAGGGGTAACTAGCCGGGTATAAGACCTTTATTATTGGCCTGGTTAACCCCTTCACCACCACAATTGCCTTGCCTGCTCAGTGTTTGCATGGGACATACATCATGTCAAATCCTTATAATCGACCCAAATGTAGTTTCGCATACATTATATTTTCTGAAATTAATGATGTAACAGATAAGAAGGCGACTTTATCAGAGATATATGGCTATACCATTGACAAGTATGGTTACTTCAAATTTTCGCCTAACCCTCGTGGGTGGAAGTATTCGATATGGCATAATTTGTCAATGAATGATTGCTTTATTAGAACACCCCCGTGTGCAGGCAGCCCAAGAGGTTGCTCATCACTGCTCCCATTTTTTGTGGGTATGTTTGATCATGGCAACTTCAAAAGGAGAAAGGTCAGGTTTAAGAGATTGGATAATCATACTTCACGAGTCTGCAATGTGCCACCACCGGCTTGCCTATTCAACTACCATAACGGTCCACCTGGTCCCGGAGATAGAGGAGGGTATTGGTGTGTGATCGCACATTTTTACAGTTTGTTTGATTATGGCAACTGCAATAGGAGAAAGGTCGGGTTTAATTCATGTAAGATTCGTCAATCCCAATCCAGCAATGTGCCAGCGCTGGCAACAGTGCCAGCACTGGCACCAGCACCGGCTTACAATAATGGTCCGACCGTCTGTGAAAACCTGGTGAATTGCAATCCTTGCTACCTGTCCCGCCAGAATACCTGCAAAATTACCAGCCTGAGCCTGATTTCACGTACTGGTACCAGAAAGCTTGCATGTACCAAAAAGATTTCCAGCTTCATCAGCTGTGAACTACAGGTGTAGCAGGCCCGCGGTCACCTGTCAACTATAATGCAGACTACAGGAGTGACAGTGGCTCACCGCCACCCGTTTGGCAAAGTTTATAATGAAGGTAAATATTATGTACTACAGTATACTGTATTATACTATACAGTACAGTATTAAGTTTAATACTGCAGTTCAAGCTGCCGTGTTTAAAAAAATATTATTAAAAAAAAAAACAATATGTGCATCAATACAATAGACACACAAGTGATTAGCTACAGTAAGTTGTAATACAATTCTTGCACAATTATTGAAAATGTAGTCCTGCAATATGATTGACTGAGCAGTTACTACAGTAGATACAATTGGTGTGTGTGTGTGGGGGGGGGGAGAGGTGCTACTACTACAGTATACTGTTTCGCTTTGCCAGTCCGGGTGTGTATACCAGATTATTAGTTCAAAGAAATATTTTGAAATGTTTTGAACCCCCCCCACCCCCAAATAAAAATTAGTATGCCACCCACCTCATAAAGTACAGTAAACATTACTATAGAATTAAAAAGCTAGTGATTAATTGTAAGAATGGCAAAAATTGTTAAGCCCATGTCGAGGTAAAAAAAAAAAAGGGGGATGTATCTTTTCTTTTCAGACTTGAAATTTACATTGAATGAGAAGTCATTCTCGCCAAATCCCCAAGAAGGGCTTATCACACATGTGCATGCGTGTGTGAAACCGGCCTTAAGAAGACTCTACAGTACACAGTTAAACAAAGCCTAGAACACAATGAAAGGCTTTGGGGGAGGTGTTGATAAGCAGTTCAATTCACTTTGGTTTGTTAGGCTTTGTGTGTGTTTGTGGGTGTGTGAGGGGAGGGGGTGGTTCTACTACTACAGTATTCTGTTTTGCTTTGTCAGTCTGGGTGTGTATGCAGGATTATTAGTTCAAATAAATCTTTTGAACAGTTCATGTTTTAACCCCCCCAACCCCAAATAAAAATTACAGTATGCCACGCACCTCATAAAGTACAGTATACATGACTGTAGAATTAAAAAGCTAGTGATTGATTGTAAGAATGGCAAAAATTGTTAAGCACATGTCGAGGAAAAAAAAAAGGATGTCTCTTTTTTTTCAGACTTGAAATTCACATTGGATGAGAAGTCATTCTCGCCAAATCCCCAAGAATATGGAGTCAGTATCAAACTCATCCGGATGTGCAGGATTATACCTGTACCTGTAGTTCAAAGAAATACACGCATGCGCCTAAATGTTATGACACGCATATGCGTTTCAACTAGGTTCCAATTAGACATTCACGCATGAGTGGAAAAAGTATTTTACATTCGGAAGAAGCGACGTTATATTTTTGTATTACTCCTTTTCCCTTTATTTTCCTGTACAAATACAACACTTAATTCATGCAAAATACTTTTGTTACTGTATGTGTGCTCATATTTGTTATCTGTGTATGGCTTAGGAGCCTCAGAAAGGACTTCTTTCCCATGTAAACTATACAAATGATACAAAGAAAAAAAACTGCGCCTCCAAAATATAAAGATAAAATCTGACCAAATATAAAGTCCAACACGAATGGAGAGGAGTCCTGGGAGGAATCTTCAATTAAGTCTCAATGAGGACAAACAAACATGTAAGACAAAAACAGAAAAGACAAAAGAAAAAAGATCATAGTGCAACTCAAAGACAAACAAAAAGCACTGAAAAGATTGGCAAAAAAATAATTACAAATTTAATGCAAGTGTAAAATATAAAAAAAACAACATACACATGTAAGTGGGCTAAAGACGCTAATGAAGCTGTAGCATCCAGTAGGAGTAAAATTTGGAATCCTACTTACAGCAATGCTGAATGGTATAAGCCCGTGGAGCAACTGTCTTTAGATTCAGACTGGAGCCTCTGCAGAGATAGTTCTCCCCTGTAATGAAGCTGCATTAATGTCATTTTTATTAATAGTGTGCGGGTGTGTGTGTTGTGTATTGCAATGTTTATTGGTGGCAATTGTCCCCAATAAACATGCTATTATGCGTTAACCCCTTCATTGCCTTAGCGAATAGCTGCTAAGGCAATGAAGCTGCTTTAATGTATTTTTTATAGTGTGGGGGATAATAATGCATTTGCCCATTTAAAATACATTCATCAGCATAAATAAAATAAATACATCTTGCACTCACCCCTGCCAAGCTGCCACGATGAAGGCCGTCCTCATCCTCACCCAGTTCCTGCCCTCCGGTGCTGCAAAAAAAACCATAAGAATAAAAAGAGACAATCTAATGTCCCCTAACCCCTTAATCATTTCAGCGGTTATTAACCGCTATAGTAACCATCCTCCCTTGGGGACAATACCCCCTTCACCCACCCCTGCTAAACAAAATTAAAACACTACAGAGAACAGCCCCACTACCCAACTCATAGGCCCCACAATAAACATTAATATATAACCCACCCCCTTTACCACCCATAAAAACATGATTTATTATTTTACATACAGGCTTAATACTCCATTCCGATGGTAGTCCCCTGTGGTCCCGACGGGTGTCCGCAGGCCCTACAGTGCACCCCGGGGGGTGCTCATGGGTGTCTGGTGGCCTCCGAGTGGTCCCTGCTAGTCGCCGTGGGCCTCCAGGTGGTCCCTGCGGGATTCTTACCCCCAATGGGGTCCACGGGTGGTCTTGCAGGGGTCCGGGGGTGCCGTGGTGGTCCCTGCGTGTCTGTGGGGCCCCCAGAGCTGTGGGGCCCCGGTTCTTTCCCGCAGGTGT
The DNA here is from genome assembly GCF_040206685.1 of Ascaphus truei. Classification (NCBI taxonomy): domain Eukaryota; kingdom Metazoa; phylum Chordata; class Amphibia; order Anura; family Ascaphidae; genus Ascaphus; species Ascaphus truei. The sequence goes on along the minus strand of NC_134487.1, from coordinate 309,781,419 downwards.
CCCCCGTGGGTCCGCAGGTGTTATCAATGGGTGTCCAGGGGTCCTCGGGTGCTACCCCGGTGTTCCCCTTGTGAATTATGCCCTTGTCCCTTCTTATGTGTTTGTATTGTACGGTTTATGGGCTAAATCGGATTGGAGCCATTCCCTCAATAACATGTTTGGGGTTATAACTCTGGAACAGCTGGGGCTAGCAACTAGTTTCTGGTACCCCCTCACCTTGCTTGAAGGGGAGAAACTTTGTGGGGAAACCTCAGAGTCTTGGGGAACCCCTTCATGTAATAAAAAAAAAAAGTGTTTTGCTGAAAAGATTCAGTGTCATATCCCTACCTCGGAAACGCACCAATCTTCTAAGTTTCCATAATCTCGTGTTACGGAGGTCCTAGAAACTCCCCATAGGGGTCCCCCAATAGTGGACCCTGGGGGCCAGTAGGGCATCTTATCCCCACTAATCCTAATCCTTTAGTGGGTCATGATTCACCCCAATAAAAAAGGGGACATTGGAAGTTTTAGTCCTGCATTTCTAATGAAGGAACAACTTGCCAGTTAACAACTATTCCTTGCATACTAATGCCTCTCAGTCTGCCTGTCTCAGTCTGTCTCTGCTCCCGGTTCTTGAATGGACAGTATCTACTGCTGCGGCCAACTTGACTCTAACATTTGCCCGTAATTGTCCGGGGCTTTATTTGGCTGGCGCCGAACTTGGCCGCGCGCCAGCCGCATCTTCCCCGCATCTTCCCCTCCCCGCGTGCGCATCTTTGTAGCGGTTCCCCTTCCCTTGCGACCCCCTGGCTGCTCCCCCTGGCTGCTCCTCTGCTTCGCGCAGCTTCGCGCAGCTTCGCGCATCTTCCCCTTACCCCTTCAGCCTTCAGGGATGCCGGGGAACCCTAGCACATGTGACTGACGCCAGTGGCGCGCGGCACGCGCCAGGAAAAACAAAACAGCCGCGTCTGCCCGCACATGGCCCGCACATTGCGGTGGCGGCCGCAGGAGAATGAAGGCGGCCGCCACTGTATATACGTGCTTGCAGTAGGACTCTGTCATGGGAGACCGGGTTTATTAACACCTTTTTATACCGGGATCATTGATTGAGCAAAGCAAGGAGGTAAAATAAATTGTAATTTATTTCTGGAAAAGACATACACACAATGCAACACAATTTACAGGGTTAACACACTTACTGGGAACAGGGCTAATGAATAAATATATCCTTAGAATGAACCTCTGTAGCAGCCCTTTTCCTTGACTGGTAGGTACTCACAAAAGTCCTAGAACTGATTTCGGCATGCAATGCAGTGAGCGACCGCTACCGCTACGTTCTCAAAAGCAGGACTTAGAAACTTTTCTGAGTTTAAAATCCTTGAAGCCGGCTCTTGTCTATTCAGTACAAAGCATCTTTGAATTTCCCACTGATGGGTTGGCGCTTGAAATCTGCGTTCCGCATTGGCGGCAAGTCCCATTATAGGTGTCAGGGTCTCCTTCACCAACATCTACAGCCTATCAGAACGTGGGAATTCTCCTGCCAGCTAATCACCCATTTGCCGATATTATAAAGCCAGGAGGGCACCTTTTTTCAGTCTGTAAAGGGGCACCTCTGCCTCTTTGCATACTGAGTCCACCCACTATCCAGGCTCCACAGAGTCTGGGTTCTGGAAAATGGTGGCCGGATAGCCCTGTGTTAGCCCAGTATGTGGGTACTCAAGCAGAACTGCAGTACCTCTCCTGTTCTAACACCTTGGCATCCCTGAGGCTTTCAAGTCCTGGCTCCGCACAGACCCATAGGCACCAAGCTTGGTAGTTATCTGGTACCTTGGAATCCATGAATTGGAAATCCCGCAGTTTATTTACAGGTTATCAGTACATATACCTAATAAATATAACTCTTTAATAAAATATACTATGTCCTGTCTTTTGTGTGATGAAATGTATACGTTCCTATTCTGGTGTCGGGGATGGAGTGAGAGTATAACTTGCCTACATTCACTAGCCTCATTCTTGGCACACTTTAGAAATACATTTTAAATCTTTGTTCACACAATAAAACTTGCTCAGCTTTATCACATAGCTGGAGCACCCGCTGGACCACCGTACCATGTTCAGGGTACCTGAGCATGTATCTGGATACCCCTCCTTATACTAGGGACACCCTGTTATACTAGGTACCCCATGGATGGCTTCAGAGTTTGTTTCAGAGTCAGAGTTTGACCGGAGTAATGTGCTTGGCTGTATCCGAGAATCTCACTCGATTCCCGGATCCAACTTTTAGGGTATCCCATAACTCCGGAACCCCGATACATAGACACATTCTGTAAAGACTTTCTCTGACAATCCCACCCTGAAACTTACAGCATAGAAATCTCCCGGTCCTAGCATTCCAGGAAAGGCAAAACACAAAGACATCTTTAATGTCACATAATTTGCACACAGTCACAGTAATGCATTTAGGACATCTGGGTCCAAGAGCTGACACTCTAGGACATTAACACACACATCAGGAGTAACCAAGTGGGATGAACCTTTATAAGTGAGCCAGGTTAACCCCATTCACTGTTACAGACTCTGAGTGGACTATTGGAACTAAACCCCTGTCTGAGTGGTCCAGTTCCATATGCTCTGGTGCGGCCTGAGCCAAGAAACCAAGCAAAAGAAACAATGCCAAGAAACCAGTTTATTTGAAGAATTTTTCCAGCCATCGGCTTCTGCTGCCACAGAGAGCTTATACCCTTTACCCCTTGCAACAACTAACCAGTGGAGGTCAGTCCCCGAACTAGTGGGATAAAGACTGTTTTTATCTATTGTGTGCCTGCTCTCCAAGCGGCTCCCTGGACATTACTGTACCCCATAACAGACTATTTCCCCAACCTGGAAACATTATTGCGGCTAGCCCCGACACCCCCTCCGGGTAACCGGGTAACGCGGGGAATAATCCAATCCTTTCCCACGTTAGAGGTGGGTCACAAAGTGGATAATTGTGCATTTTGTGTGTAACGGGTATTCCACCCCACCCAATCGCATAAACAGTGTGGGTGCGGAGAACATACGGTGTTACCAGGTGTGGTGCATTACCTGTTGGCTCACCGGAGGGCTGAGCTTCCGCCACGGGGAACCTGGGGCAATTATATTAAGAGTAACACGGTACTCGGTGCAACGCCTCCACCTACGATGGTTCCTAGCAGAGCAGGAATGGTTCCTCGCAGGACACATACAAATACTCACACACCTTAAGTATAGTAACTAAGAACATTTACTTGGGAACATAAGAAACAACATACAAAACAAATAGAATATCTACGGGTGTCCCTCTCTAGAGGCGACACTCACTACGGCGTCTCGCAGGACGCTTCCCCAACCCAGGATGATCCCACCCCGTGTCCATAGGATCCCCACCCAATGTCCCGCACTCTTGCCGAGAGAGAGAATATGGGTGACTGCGCAGTCACTATTAAGCTAAGGGCCCGTTGGTGCACTTGTGGATCTGATAGTACCTGCCCAAGCACTCCGGTGCTCGGATCTCCAACTGGCTTCGCAAAGGATCCGGCGACCGAATAACACCGGAACCACCTCCAGGACGATCCCACCTGGAGGACTGCCACAGCAGCAATGAAGAACTGCGCCCCTCGCTGCACAGTGGCTCAGCGTCCGCTGTTTCTCTATATATTGGGTTCCTTCTGAACTACAGTGACACGCGCTATACTATAGGCCGTCTCTACAGCACAGCAACCTGTAATGGCTTTGGGGAAAACTCTTAGGGCCTACGGGGTAGCCTATCTTATGCAGGGGTCGCTGACCCCTTGCACTCACGCTACCTCCTCCCGTACTGCCCGAGTCCCCTCTGCCTCACTATTACCTAACTGGTCCCAGCGCCTGCAGCAACAAGCTGTGACTGTGACGATAGTGAGGGTTTGGTCCAGGATTAACGGGGTTACTCCCCAAGGGCCACCCTCTAACCTCACCAGAGAGACAAGGGGTTAACTAGGCTGAGGTCCAGAAATGTGATTTAACCCTTGTTATAACATGAAAATGCTTATTCCCCTGTGTAAAATGTATTGTTGCTGGGTCAGTGTCTGCATAACCCACCCACTGGATCATAAGGGGTTAATAAGCTACAGTTTAAGGAAATTCCACTGTATTGTGTCTTTTCAGGAAACCTGGACTACAAAGGGATAATTGAAGTTGAATGTGAAAAGCAGAAGGGTTTTTTAGTGTACAGTATGTTAATACATGTTTGCAGCCAGCCCCTGAGTCTGGGGGTGCAGCCTCCAGGGAAACCCCCCAAGTACCCACATATGAAACATATAACTTTGTCAAAGGGGGACATATAATTTTGATATTTGTGCCTCTCTGGGGCAGTCTTACAATGTACAGGCCAAATGCTAATAATCTCTGCCTGCCTTTGTAATGCGTACCAGGACCAACTGGGTCTATTCACGTTTGATATGCAAGCTTCCTCACTGGAAGTGTATATCAACAGAGAGGTCTGGGCTTAGGTGTGATACATAAGTGATCAAGAGAGTGATTACCTAATTGCTATGCAAGACCCAGCTAGCAGCCAACAGGTACTGCCCTAGTTGGTTATGCGAGAAGCTACAAGCCTACTTCAAAAGGTTTTGTTGATGGGGGTAGGGGTGGAGCTACCCAAGAAGGGAATCAAAAGGAGTAACCTTATTAAATATAAGAATATTATGAGATGTCCTTGGCTGAAAAGGATAAGAATTACATATTTGTATTCGTGGGATTTAGCATATCTTTGGGAGTCTAAACACTGTATATGTAACTGCTGCTAAATGCCAGATATTAATATCGCTATTAATTTTCATATTACACTTTAATGTTTGGTCTCTCTGCGAGCGTCAGGTGGGACGGAATGTATTAATATCTCACCTGACTGTATGTATTACTGAACTCAAGTTATGAGGTGATTTGCAGTAAATATGAAATTTTGGTTGAGTTCTGAGAAACTGCAACCCCCTGCTATGATAATGAGCAGGAATGCCAGAATTTACATCGCGTGGTCATCACAGGCTAAGTTGCTAATTGCTTATGCTTGGCCCAACGGACAAAAGGAATTAACCAGAGTAAGTGTAACTTTTCACACTGGACCCTGGAAGCCCAAAGTCAGCTTCAAAAGCTTCAAAGGGGATTTTACTAGACGGCACGGCGCCGTAAGCTGGGATGCAAGGATTAAAATGATATATAAGTCAGAGCCACCCTTTTATCCATGTTGTTCATGCAAAGTTCTTCATGGTTCTTCATTGTTCTTCATGCAAATGATCTTCATGCATGCATGTCATCAGGCCTGTTGTGCTATACCATCTTGATTACTGAGAAGAAATGTCATGCATGTGTCCTGCCTGTTTTGCTGTGATGTCAACTGAAATATGGGAGAAGTGGCCAGTCTGTAATCCTGATGGATTTCTTGCCATAATCTTTAAGTAAGTGTCTATATTTTGCTGTTATTGTATAATCTGTTGTGTTCACCTTTATCAAGGAATAAATTACATTTTATCATATCTAAGTCTCGTCCCAGTTCAAACCCAGGTATATATATATTTATATATAGTTTTGGTGTAAATTACAGCATGTCACAAGCTACCGTGACAAGCTTGTAATTAACTGGTAGCAGCGGTGGGATTGAACTGGACCTGGATTACAGTATTCTGCGGGGTACTGTGATCCAGTGGGAACTTGATGGTAATTGCAAATTCCTGGGACTAAAGATATTGAACACACAGTATACAACATATAACACAAGATATGGCACCTCCTCACTGTTCCCCTACTTGTGAGAAGCATTGCCTCCAGAACCAAAGTGCCGGCCATCCGTCTGACTGGAGCCGGGCACTGAGACCGGAGGAGTGCATCAAGTCGGCGCGGGGACCAGCAGCCAGCAAGGCTGAGAGAGAGACAGCAATCGGTGAGCATGAAACCCGGTAGGCTGAGCAAAGATCCACAGCTGCAGCTGCTGTAACAATCAAACCGCACGGAGAGCAGGGAAGGGACACAGCTCCGGGACGGCAGAGACTTGTGGAGGGAGCGGGTGGTCTCAGAGACCATGGAAGTCTTGCACCAGGAGAGGTATTGGCCGTTGCGGTGGCCAGTCCATTTTACCCAGAATTGCTGGCCCTGATGTTTGCGCAGGGAGAGATGTCCCCGGCAGAGCGGCTTGAGCAGCTGAAGCTGGCAATGATCCGACCCACTTATCCCCTCCCTGAGCCCGGCGCTCAAGCATCTCTGCTCTGGACTCCGTTGCCCCTCGCTGGGGTTAGTCCACCGGTGGCGGAGAAGCACCGGCAGTTGCTGCGGCACTGCCAACAAATGGGCCACAATAATGCCCAGTGCCCTGACCGTGCGCGGTCAGGCGAAGAAGCCCCTCAGGGCCAACGCTCACGAGCTGCGGAAAAGATGACCCAGTTAGCGGCATCCTCTGATGGCTCCCGCCCAGCCGGGGCGACAACCCTCCTCGGGACATCTCCTGGAGAACCTGGACGGGCTGCATCAGCAACAGTGGCGGAGAGCAGCGGCCATCCACCTGATCCCGGCGGAGAACCAGCGGCGGCGGCAGAGAAGAAGCCGCCACTCCGGCATCCTGCCGGTGGCAGTTTTATTTGGGGGAGGGACAGGGTTTGCGGGAGGGGGTTATTTTACCAAGTTTGCATGGAGCTGTGTTCCTCCACAAAGACCTGGGACCCTTGTCCTGCACCGTTTTACCTGTATCCAACCCGGGCGCTGTTGCGGCAGCGGCCCGGTGCTGCCCAGCCCAGATGGGGCCGGCGGTGGCCGCTCCAGTCCCCCTGCAATTGGGACCAACGAAGGCGGCGGTCTCTGCGGGGACCAGCAAGGTAAGCCAGACCAAGTCGTAGACTGACTCTGACTTATGTTTCCCTATGACTGTACCCTGTTGTTTCACTCTAGGGGTGACTGGGGGGTGGCAGGAGATAGGGGCACCAGGGGAGGGGAAGGAAGGGCAGCTTGTAGGGCAGTCAGAATTCCCCATTACCCTGGCGGAGCAGCAAGGGGACTCTCAGTTAAGAGCCCCACTGTTGCAGCCTTGCTATGGGCCGGAGGTATCAGGGGTTGTGGCAAAGTTAGACCACCCCCAGATTTCAGGGGTAGTGGCAAAGTTAGACCACCCCCAGATTACCTGCCGGCCAGAAGCTAAGGTGGGTGCATCTGCACCAGCAACCCTGAGCTCACCTCCGATAATGGGGACACAGCTTCAGGGAGAGGGGCTAGCCCCGTTAGCACCCAGCTCTAGGGTAGGATTGCCTGGGAGAGGGTTGGGTGGGCCAGTGGGAACCGGGGAGGGAAGGCAGCAAGTGAGCCAGCCAGATTTTCCCATTACCCTGGCAGAGCAGCTAGGGGACTCTCAGTTAAGAGCCCCACTGTTGCAGCCTTGCTATGGGCTGGAGGTATCAGGGGTTGTGGCACAGTTAGACCACCCCCAGATTACCTGCCAGCCAGGAGCTAAGGTGGGTGCATCTGCACCAGCAACCCTGAGCTCACCTCCGGTAATGGGGGCACAGCTTCAGGGAGAGGGGCTAGCCCCGTTAGCACCCAGCTCTAGGGTAGGATTGCCTGGGAGAGGGTTGGGTGTGCCAGTGGGAACCGGAGAGGGAAGGCAGCAAGTGAGCCAGCCAGTTTTCCCCGCTACCCTGGCAGAGCCTCAGGGGGTGTCTCAGATCAGCAACCACCTGTTGCAGCCTGGCAATGGGCTGGGGGTATCCGGGGCAGTGGCAGGCTTGTGCCACCCCAGGGATACCTGCCAGCCAAGTTCTAAGGCGGTTGCATCTGGAGAGATGCCCCTGAGCTCATCCCTGGTAAGGGGGAGACAAGGTCAGGGAGGTAGGTGCACTCAGGTAGTTCCAGGGTCTGGGTTAGGATTGCCCAGGGAGGAGAGGAGTGCAGGTGGGCTGCAGGGAGGTAAGCAGCAGGAGTCATCAGCAGGGGCTGAGGTGCTGGGCCTAGGGGAGGCTAGGCAGGGAGACCCTGGGAAGCAGGGGAAGATAGGAAGTCAGTGGGGTGTCAGACAGCTGGCAGAAGCTACGGATGGTCTAGGTAGGCAGAAAGTCCCTTGCTCTGATGTGCCAGGAGTGACCCCCCTGACAGATTCCCCAGGGTTCCCAAAGGAGGGGCTGTGGGTAGATAGGCAGCCAGGGAGGAGAGTCAGGAGTATAGCGGAGCAGCTACAGGGTGGCACAGAGCCAGGGCAGGTAGGGTCCCTACAGAATGGTGACATAGCCCTGTCCCAGACTTGGTTGACAGGAAAGCGACGGTCTGTGCTGGATAGCTGGTCTCCTGTTGGTGCAGAGATATGCCAGTCTCTGGGCAATGTGCAGCATAGTCTGCACAGGAGCCCCTTTCACCATGGACTTGGTTCCCAAGGCACTGGGTGGGGGGCAGAGGGAGGCAAAGGAGAATGCCCGGCTTTGCAGGATCTGGACTTTACAATCCACTGTGTACTGGTCATTGCGGGAGGACAATTTTGCCAGGCCAATCCCTCAGGACGTATTGAGTGCGTCAAGAGCGCCAGTGGTATCCCAGGGCCAGGGGGAGGCCGCTGGGGTACCAGGGCCCCTTGAGCGGGGGAGGTGTGACGATAGTGAGGGTTTGGCCCAGGATTAATGGGGTTACTCCCCAAGGGCCCCCCTCTAACCTCGCCAGGGAGACAAGGGGTTAATTGGGCTGAGGTCCAGAAATGTGATTTAACCCTTGTTATAACATGAAAATGCTTATTCCCCTGTGTAAAAGGTATTGTTGCTGGGTCAGTGTCTGCATAACCCACCCACTGGATCATAAGGGGTTAATAAGCTACAGTTTAAGGAAATTCCACTTTGTGTCTTTTCAGGAAACCTGGACTTCAAATGGCTTAATTGAAGTTGAATGTGAAAAGCAGAAGGGTTTTTTAGTGTACAGTATGTTATTACCTGTTTGCAGCCATCCCCTGAGTCTGGGGGTGCAGCCTCCGGGGAAACCCCCTAAGTACCCACATATGAAACATATAACTTTGTCAGAAGGGGGACATATAATTTTGATATTTGTGCCTCTCTGGGGCAGTCTTACAATGTACAGGCCAAATGCTAATAACCTCTGCCTGCCTTTGTAATGTGTACCAGGACCAACTGGGTCTATTCACGTTTGATATGCAAGCTTCCTCACTGGAAGTGTATATCAACAGAGAGGTCTGGGCTTAGGTGTGATACATAAGTGATCAAGAGAGTGATTACCTAATTGCTATGCAAGGCCCAGGAAGTAGCCAACAGGTACTGCCCTAGTTGGTTATGCGAGAAGCTACAAGCCTACTTCAAAAGGTTTTGTTGATGGGGGTAGGGGTGGAGCTACCCAAGAAGGGAATCAAAAGGAGTAACCTTATTAAATATAAGAATATTATGAGATGTCCTTGGCTGAAAAGGATAAGAATTACATATTTGTATTCGTGGGACTTAGCATATCTTTGGGAGTCTAAACACTGTATATGTAACTGCTGCTAAATGCCAGATATTAATATCTCTATTAATTTTCATATTACACTGTAATGTTTGGTCTTTCTGCGAGCGTCAGGTGGGACGGAATGTATTAATATCTCACCTGACTCTATGTATTACTGAACTCAAGTTATGAGGTGATTTGCAGTAAATATGAAATTTTGGTTGAGTTCTGAGAAACTGCAACCCCCTGCTATGATAATGAGCAGGAATGCCAGAATTTACATCGCGTGGTCATCAAAGGCTAAGTTGCTAATTGCTTATGCTTGGCCCAACGGACAAAAGGAATTAACCAGAGTAAGTGTAACTTTTCACACTGGACCCTGGAAGCCCAAAGTCAGCTTCAAAAGCTTCAAAGGGGATTTTACTAGACGGCACGGCGCCGTAAGCTGGGATGCAAGGGTTAAAATGATATATAAGTCAGAGCCACCCTTTTATCCATGTTGTTCATGCAAAGTTCTTCATGGTTCTTCATTGTTCTTCATGCAAATGATCTTCATGCCTGCATGTCATCAGGCCTGTTGTGCTATACCATCTTGATTGCTGAGAAGAAATGTCATGCATGTGTCCTGCCTGTTTTGCTGTGATGTCAACTGAAATATGGGAGAAGTGGCCAGTCTGTAATCCTGATGGCTTTCTTGCCATAATCTTTAAGTAAGTGTCTATATTTTGCTGTTATTGTATAATCTGTTGTGTTCACCTTTATCAAGGAATAAATTACATTTTATCATATCTAAGTCTCGTCCCAGTTCAAACCCAGGTATATATATATTTATATATAGTTTTGGTGTAAATTACAGCATGTCACAAGCTACCGTGACAGTGACCCACTGGATGCTTGCAGCCAACGTGCTGCACAACACTGTGCCTGCCTGTCAGACCTCACGGCACTGACAACCGTGACCCTGACAAGACAGCAAACTGACACTAAGGGCAGCGTCCCTATCTTGGGCCGTCCCTTATCAATTACCCCACTAGCCTCCTGGTGAATTGGGGCCTACCTGGGATGTGGGGGACCTTGCGCGGTGCAGGAGCTACACTCGCTCCTTACAACCTTCCTTCCCTTTCTGTTCCCAGCTCCAACTGATGTAAGTGACAGGGTCCCTAACCTGAGGGCTGTCCCTGGCAACACTCACTCCACTGGGCGACTCAGGGCTAACTTGGGCCTTGGGGGCTGCTGGTCTAGTGCAGGGAGTCACTGACTCCTGCACCCTACCTCCTTCCCTTGGCTGCCCCTGGGTCTGACTAACGTGCTGCAAGCCCGCGAAATGTATCCATCTCCTAACAGGGAGATGCTGCAGCCCTATTGGCTCCCTGGGGTCACGTGTCTCTGCCCCTGTGCACCCTTGGGGCTGACAGTCCTGGACTGCGCAGGCGCGAGCTATCTGTGGGCCTACCGCGCTATTGGGCTCCTGCGCATGCACAACAACACTTACAATGGCGGCGCCCTGCTCCGTGAGCCACTGGGACCCTAGCGATGTGACCGCGGCCTTAGCAATGGCCGATCGCGTCCCTGGCAACCGGCCGCATACCGGAGGAGACACGCTGCTCCCTGCTCCGGCCCCCACCCTTGGAAGCAGCCGTCGGGTCCTTCGCTGGCTCCGGCGGCACCCTCGACCACGCTGCTCCTAGGGAGGGGGGTCTCTAGGACCTGATGGAGTCCAGGGCTACATGTGTATGATTGTATGCTTCTATTCTGCTGCCCTTGAAAATAAACATAGCTTCTTAAACTCCGTGTTTTGGGTTGGCGATCCAAACAAACATGCAGGGTCATCTCAGTACCGTTATGTGACATCCAGCCTTTGGAACATGGTAAAGGGTCTGAGCACAACAAACTGTTTACACATATTAGCACGGCTATCAGATGCACAATGGTTGCTCTCTGGATGCAAGGGAGGCTGCCAACCGTGTCTAAAATTAAACAAAAGCTATGGTTAAGATTCCAGATGGAAAATATGACAAGCTACCTTCACAATACCTGCCTAAAGTAGTAGAAGGTATAGCAATCTTGGCTCAACCATGCAGAGGGACCTGCTCTGAACCTAAATTTAAACACAATCAGCCTTTGATCTTCCCACTGGGACTGTCCTCTGCGTTGGCACCCAAAGAAGTAGAGCTATGTTAGCATTGTTGATACATATTATGCAATCTTGCTGTGACCACCTGTAATTACGATGTAATGGTACCCTGTTCTGCCCGCTCCCCCTTTTTTTCTTTGTACCCCTCCTCAGCACATACCTAATTAAAAAAAAACAACGTTTGAAAAAAAAAAAAAGAATAGCGTAATGGTCATCAATTATCTGAAAACAGCTTAAAGGAAATCTGACTCTTCTACTTAATAGCCAACCTTTCCATCCCTAATTGCAAGAAACAACACTTTGTGAAGTCTGTGAGCGATTACAGAATGATTAATGTTGCCATTCAGTCAGTCTGTAGTTTGATGTGCACGTCTCCTCCAAATGTCTGCACTAATGTATCTGAACTCCATTCTAGGGTGAAATGTCCATAGTCACATTATCAGCATGCTACTTATATTCTGTCCTTGTTACTTTGTATAGTTTGGTTATTACTGCACAAAATGACAAGCCTAGTAGTTAAGATAGCTACTGTACTTTCAAGTCTGACTAAAGAAAGCGGCTCCCTTTGATGTTGATATTCAGGGCAAGGACAGACCGGCTGGCCACACAGTTGACTGGCTAATGAGTAATAGGTAACTTTGCTGAGTCTGACTGTCCTCTTGATCAGATGATCAGTTTTGCATGTTCTCATGACACCTGTTGCTCTTGGGACAGATGAAAAAGCACACACTACCCTTTACTTCCAAAGAGTGGAAATACTAAAGTTCAATCAATGTGAAATACTAATACTGTAGTTCTACATCCAAGAGTGTTGCTTTTCAAATCATAAATTACATTAATTAAAGATTCTGCATTGTAACACTACAATAGCAGTCTAATAGTTGAATATATTTTTAGTACTTACTTAAAATGTTATATAACATGGGTCCCCTGGTGCCCCTTTGTCCCCTTACATCTTGACGCGGTCGTGCCTCACTGCTGGTGTAGGGACAGGTGTGGACGGCACTGTGGGGGGTGAGGAGTGGCGATCGGCTCAGCAGAGGCTCTGGTGGCTCCCTCTACAAGGAGGGAGCATGCGCAGTACAACCGTGTGAGTGGCAGCCATTGGATGGAAAGGCTCAGAGGGGACTACAGCCTCAAGAAGGCACTGGGGCTGCTAATCACGAGGCGCAACACAGCCAATAGGGCTGTAGCATTAACGGAACAGGAGAAAGGATACTTTTGGCGTGCTGAGGAGCCCTCCAGTCAGAGCTGAGACGTCAATAGGGTAGGTTGTGTAGTTGCAGGTGTCCTGCACTAGGCCAAAGACCCCCTGTTAGGCCCCAGCTAGGTCCCGCCTCCCCTCAGCTTGTGGTTGCTGCAGGGACAGGCCCAGAGATAGGGACACTGCCCCTGTAGCTTCAGTGTGAGGGACACAGGCATGAGCAGCTACATCCTGGCCTTAGATGATCTGGGACCAGATCACCCAGCTGCAATACAGAGACATTATATATTGTGGTACACTCCACACAGGACCCACCCACCATAGAGGCGGAGGCTACGCGACATCACTGGATCAGTGGATCCTCATTATCTGATGTGAGTCTGAGGGTATCAACTGATAGGGTACCCAATATGACGCACTTTTGAAACATACAACGTCTCCCAGAGAGCCTGCAGCAAGCATACTGTACAAGCTAGCAGAGAAAGTGGCCGCTCACTTGAATGCCTACAATAAGAGGCAATATGACAACAAGGTCAGACATCGGGAGATTCATCCTGGAGATGACAAGCTTCTCCACAAACTCGGAATAACTGGGAAACAAAAATTGCCCGCTCGTTGGTGAGACGGAGTGTTCGAGGTTGAGTCACAGATGCCGGGCCTCCCGGTCTACCGCATAATAGACGCGGATGGCCGGGTAAAGTTCTGGCACCGTAACCACCTTCTCTCTGTCCCTCAAGTAGGAGGCGACGAGCCAGAGATACCGGCTACATCATTGGACGGTGAGCCGGAACAATTGGAAGTTAACGATGAATCCATCTATGAGACCACCAAGGATCATACGGACAGTGAAGAAACCGTCCACAAAACCGTAGAGGATCCTATGGAGGGACAACAAGTAAATAGGAAGACAAAACAGAGGTCTCCCACAGATCCCTTTTACCACTGCACAGTCAGGCTAATAAATTAAATAGCAAGGATATAGTGCTCCTTGATATAGATCAGAATAGGCTGTAGGGGAGACCCTGGTAACCGCACCCAGTGCTAGGGGTGAACAATTACCTAAAACGGCCTAATAGGCAAAACAATAAACTTTTATTAAACATATATAATTACAATACAACGACGCAAAATCAGTAGGTAGTAAAAACATTTAAAACTCAGGTATGGGTGTATACAGGAGGAGAAATGGTGGGTAAATAACAATAAATCTAGTTCTTAGTAGAACCCTCCTGATAAGCTGCTCAAAATGTAGGGGAGGTGATAAGGGGAATGGATGCCTAGTAGTATATGTGTAGCAGATAATCTTATCAAATACAATGGCAATATCCCCCTCCTAGATCAGAGGGGAGGGTGTAGTGTTGATGTGTATATATTCACACAAAATATTACCAGAGTATAGTATCTCAGCATGTATCAATAATTCAGTGAAAATGGATGTGTGTGGTAGTGTACTTGTAATAGTATCGCCACCATATAGGTCATAAGCAGCCCACACTGTTAATCTCACAACTTCCAGCAGTTGCTAGTGCACATCACTGCCAAACTGAATCGCTGAGAGTAACTCAAACTCCGGTAAGCACTCGCTCCCTCCCTCCCCAGTAACGGAGCAGTCTCACCCGTAACCTCTGACGTCAACGCGATGCCGTCATCCCGACGTAAGTTTCGCGCTCGGGGGCTGGCGTTTTCTCAAGGTAGGAGGTACCTACTGGCTGACTGTGTCACTTCTAAATACCCATCGGGCTGGGCGGGACACATAAACTCCCCAATCACGCTCCGGTATAGTGATTGACAGCCTGGGAACAAATCACAATGCTCGAGGGGTAAAAAGGAATAACTATGACTTAACCCTAGACGTGCTGTGGCCAAAATAGCGGCTATATGCAGATGATGCTGTATGGTATATAGGAGATCAAGTATATGGTTTGTTGAGGTCCCCAGTACAGAGTACATGAGAACACCTAGACATACTGAATAAGCATACCTAGTTAGTGACTATATGCAGATGGTGCTATATGAAATACAGGAAATCGATTACACGGGTTATTGAGGTCCCTAGTACAAGGTACATGAGTACACCTAGATGTACTGGATAAGCATACCTGATTGATGACATATCAGGTAGTCATGCTTCAAAGAATATAGTCAAACAATGGTAAGTATAAAGTGATAGCAATGAGTAGATGTAGAGGTGTAGGACTGTACTAAGCTATGGTGTCCGCCCAGTAGGTCAAAACGGACTCTGAAATTAGCTGTATACCCGGATCCCCCTCCAATGCAGTAAATTGGTGAGTATATGTCCACCATATGTCCACCATGGTGATTTTATATATTAGAGGAAGGATTTATAAATAAACCCCTCATTGAGACCAATGAGGCTGAGTCTATCAAGTGTGTAGATCCATTTACACTCAGTCTGCAACAATATCCTATCCCAATCGCCCTTACGTTGGCCACAAGGAATATGCTGGATACCAATAAAAATTAATTGGTGTTCATTTGTTACGTGGCATGCCACCGGGTATCTGCGGCATTTCGGATGGAGCCCAAGTGCTCAAGTATTCTCTTTTTAAACTGTCTGAAAGTTTTGCAAGTTTTGTAAAAAGTCTGACAAAGACTTTTGACAAAGTCTGGCAGTGCGTCGATGTTGCTTCTCGGACGGGGACAACGTATTACCACCCAGTTGTATGGGTTCCGGAGCATCAGAGGAAGAATGTTCTGGCGTAGCGAAATGGAAGGCAGGCGATCTAGAGGGCAGTTGTCGGTGGCGAGAACGTTCGGATCTCCTTTCTTGCAGGCGTTGGTCTACGTGGATGCAGACAGCGATTAGTTCTTCCAGATCCGATGGACGCTCTTGAGCGACGAGTTTGTCCTTTAGTGACTCCGAAAGACCCTGCCAGAAAGATGATGACAATGCCTCATTGCTCCATCCCGTCTCGGCAGCAATGGTATGAAACTCTAAGGCGTATCTGGCGACTGGGCGATCTCCCTGGGAAATATGAAATAGGGAAGAGACATCGGTTACCTTGCTGCCAGGTGTGTCAAAAACTCTTCAGAAATCTCTGGCAAATCGTCCGATGTCCTGCGTTAGATCTGACCTGTGTTACCAGATGGGGGAAGCCCAAGCCAGAGTGTCGTCTGTGAATAGAGATGATGTATGCCACTTTGGATCTTTGGGAAGGAAAACCAGAAGGCATGATTTAAATTCTATAAAATATTGGTTCAAAAACCATCGGCATCCATGGGGATTTCCCGCATAGCGGTTAGGAGTCCGGAGTCGGGGTTCAGAAAACATAGCATTAACCAGCGGAGTAGGTGAAGGACTGGTGGTGTCGGATGGACTGGAAGTTTGCACCTGAGTCATGAGTGCCAAAATATTCTGCTTTAACAGGTCCATCCGTCAGTCACTCTGCTTTAGGTATTTTTCTAGTCTTGTAAACATGCTGGTGTGTGCCTTCATGTCACGTCCCACCTCAGTGGGGTCCATGTTTGTAGGTCTGAGCATACTGTTACACTGTGCTCACCACAAACAAGGCGGGACCCCGGGACTGAGATGGGAATGGATAGAAATGCCACCCACAGCCACAAGGGTGCGTCTGGAGCGTAGGTTGGTCGAGGTAGCCGGGTCAGTGTTGGAGAGGTATGGTTCGTCGTTATACTTGCCAGGGTCTGGGTAGGAAAGATCTGGATCGGTGGAAGTACTTTTAGCCATAGTCAGGATTGGAGAGTGGTTATTGTCCGAGTACCGAGGTCAGGGTTGAAGAGGTGTGGATTGTCAGAGATAGCTGGGGTCAGAAGTACGGAGGTGCAATGTCCGAAAGCAAAGCCGGGTTGGTATACAGAGCAAATGTCAGCAAAGCAAGGCAAGACTATGGAGGCAGAGATGAGGAGAACAGTAACGTAACAATAACTGTGCTCAGCCGATGTGCCAGTGGCACAGCTGAGCATACAAGGAAGCGAGGGACCAATGGGAGGAGAGGCGGAGCGGAGGCGTGTCCTCAGCAGGAGCGGGGATAGGCAGAGGTGCAGGAGACAAGTGCAGGCTGCAGCTTATTGGGTCTGTTGACGTGGAGCTTGCGCGAGTTGCGCATGCATGCCGTCCGCGCGCCGCTTGACGTAGGTGCGCGAGCGCAATCCGGAGGCGGGACACTCTGTCTCCATCCTCAGCAGAGAGCTGGGTGTGCCTCAACGTGTAGCGCTGCTGAGACCAGAAACGGGTCCCAAGGACGTGCCGCCGGGAGCTGGGACCGTGGAGTTTGATGGAGATAAGGCGGGAGAATGCTGAAGGCAGCGTGACTCCCTGTTCCTTACAAGGTGATCGATGGAGACCGGTGAAAACACGGATTGAGTGCCCCAGAGATGGGTGAGGGGGCCTTGGCCCAAAGACTTAGAAGGGCTGTATTTTTGTTTATAGACACAAAGGCCACTTAGCCTCATTAAAAAGCCAAGAGCAATTACCGCTAATATTCAACGTTAATAGACATTGACCATTTAAAGATAAAATACAAAAATGGTTTTATATACCTATCCGGGAAGTCTATCCCTACAAGTGCATGTTAACACGAAAAGTTTTATATGTTTATCTGTACCACGGTTGTTAGGAATTGACACGTCTTTTAGGCCCTTTTTTATATTCTAAGCAAGCTGCAGTGAGGGCACGGTCAGGGGAGTGAGAGCAGATAGAGGTGGGGTGTGCAGGATCGGTGGGAGCCCTGCATGCCTGACATCAAGTCGCCCCCAGTTGGGCCATATGCCCTTCAGGCCAGGCCACTTAGGGTCTGGCCACAAATCTGGGATGAGTGGCTGGTTACATTCATCTTACTTTATAGTTTATTTTTTGTTGTTTTTTTTCTTCTCCACATTCCCAGAGGGGGAAAGTTCCTTCCCTTCTTTTTTTACCCCCATGTGCTCCCTACAACCATTAAAGTTTTTCACTCACAACTTTCACATGAGAGAGAGAGACACGACATTGATAGATGACTAGTCAATCGCCATTGAAGTTAGTATCCCTGAATGTTAAAGGTCTTAACAGTAATGGTAAACGTAGATTGGCCCTGAAAGAATTTAGGAACCTGAAAAGCAGATATTGTTTTCTTGTAAGAGACGCATTTTGATACTCTGGAGCCCCCAAACACTTTCAGCTGGACATATCCTATAGCATTTTACTCTTCTTTTACTAGCAAAAAAAGAGGGGTTGCAATACTGATTAAACGGTTCCAGACATTGGAGGTTAAGAGAGATCAAGAGGGGAGGTCCCTTGTGCTTCATGGGCTTCTTTCAGGCCCACATATTACATTAGTGAATATATTTGCACCCAACGAGGGACAAATGGATAGCATCACACAAAAAGAGAATATAAATAGAAAAACTAAAAAAATTACAGAAAAAAAATACAAAATTAGAACATTCACATAAAAAAAAATATCCATCGAGTTAAGTTTATAAAATCCTGACCCAGGCAAGGGAGGAACTTAAGAGGGTGCAATTAGAAGATGTAGAGAAAGCACATAAGTGGACAAAGCAAAAGTATTATGATAAGGGAGATTAGGCGGACCGGTTATTTGCAAACAAATTTAGAGGGATCAGGTCGAGAGCTTCGGTCCCTGTTGTTAGGTTAAAAGGAGGAGAAGTGACTTACAACCGCTCTAAGATAGCAGAGGAATTTGCTCAATTCTATATGGATCTCTACGATCTTGACAATTCAACTCCAAATGCTAAAACCTCGGACCCGACCCAGATTGAGGACTATTTGAGAGAATGTAACATCCCAAAACTGTCAGAGGAAGACCACAACATTTTAAATGCAAAAATAACCCGGAAAGAGTTAGTAAATTATTATTTTATATAATGCAGGAATTGAACCCATGATCTTCTATATTCCAGTCCACTGCTCTAAACACTATACCACAATGTGGATGGAAGACTATCCTCCTTATTCAACCCTATGGTTGTCTGGAAGGTATATTCTCATGGGGTGCAGGACTGCACTGTGCAGTAGATGTTAAGTTTTATAGAGTCAGCTTCATCACACCAACCCAGTGGTATAGCAGTTAGAGAATTGCACTAGCATATGAAGCACCTGCGGTTCAATTCCCACATGGTGTAGAGGGAGTGGTGTGTGTATGTGTGTACATGTGTTTGTGTGTACGTATGTATGTCTACATATGTGTCCGATAGCAATAAAGCATTGAATGTTAAAAAATAAATAAATGTTGGAGATGTTTTTAAATTGGGAGGCACGCTCAGACTGTGTTATAAGCGAATACACATTGTAGTGGATCGCGCTATAACCCTTTGAGCTGTATATGGGATTATGTGGGTAGAACCTCTATAGGCACAGTTCCAAAAGAGAATATTTGTCAAATTTTGTTACGCTGGTATTACACTCCCAAAAGGTTCAAGCAAATATTTCTGGAGGCTACTGATAGATGCTGGAGGGGATGTGGACCGATAGGGGATTTAGCATATAAATGGTAGTTTTGTCCAGTAATGCAGACATACTGGAGGACAGTTTTGAAATTAATAGAAGATGTGTCGGGAATCAAGGTTCCGCTAGATCCAATTTTAATCATTTTGGCTAAGCCTATTGAAGATGTGAATCATTACACAGCTAAATTAATTTTGCATATACTAACAACGGTGTGCAGTAGCAGCAGCAGCAGCATGGGAAAAGACACTGCTGCCCTCCAGAAGAGAGGTTATTAGAAGGGTTAACGATGTACAATTAATGGAGAGACTCACCTCATTTTTTAATCACATACACTGGCGACACACTTTATTCGAGCTTGGCTAGTCCCACGAATTCGGGTATACTCGGGTGTATTGAGGTTTGTGACTGTTTTCTGCCCGAGTGCATTGCGTTATTTTCCAGGCAGGGATTGAAGCATTTATTCCCGCTGGCTGCAATACTGCACAGTATATATATATATATATACTGCATTACAATTCATGAATTTATGCCATCTGGTAGACACGCGAAGCATTGCAGCCTATTAAATCCTAATCATTATCATTTAACAGATCAGCCGCCCGTCAGCCAGGCATGAACCATGGCTGGGAAGGCAAATGCAACGGGGCTTGTCAGAGGTGAGGAGCGGCGCATTCCAGGTATCTGCCAGGTACATACTGGGTATTTGCTCGAATAAAGTGTGTCGCAGCAGTAACAAGGAAGTTTGATAGAGACTGGGATCCCTGGGATGTTGGATAGGGGTAAGGTCCCAATTGGATATAGGATCAGGGAGTGATGAGTGTAGGGTATGTCTAAAATGGTGTATGCTATGTAATGTGACTGTTGTCTATTGTAAGAATTCTGATACTAAATGGTTGTTCCCCCTCCCCTTTTTTTCTGTACCCCACCCCTTCCCATCTATGTTTGAAAATCTTAATAAAAAGATAAGTTTAAAAAAAAAGGTTCCCAAACTTTTGATACTCATTTAGAAGTCCTTTCAGCCTAAATCTACATTGACTCAAATAGTTCCCCAAGAGGGTTAACATCTGGGACTGATTGCTGCTATGTGTTTCATCAGCCCCACACTGCAGTATTTATGACTTGACAAAGGAATTTCACAGCCCAGCTGAATTAATTCTGAACCCTTTCAGCCTACATCTATTTCACCCCAAAATGGAACAACTGAAAGGATTCCCAAAGAGTTTCTCTCCTCTGCACAGAACCAGTGTGCTAATGATTAACATCTGGGATTCCTTGCTGCTATGTGTTTCGTCAGCCCCACCCTCTGCAGTATTTATGAATGGACCAAGGAATTTCACAGTGTCACGGGAGACTCCTGTGGCGGGTAGGATCTCGGTGGCCGGAACAGCAGGAAGCGAAGTAGGGGTCACAAGCAGGGGTCCGAGGCAGGTGGCAGGTAGCGAAGTCAGGAAACAAGCAGAGGTCGGCAACGAGGAGACTGGAACAGGACAGGCGGGGCGGGACAGGGACTGAGAACAGGGAGAAGGAATAACCAGGGACAAGCCAGATTACTAGCAAGGACCTTTACTGTGAGCAGACTACAATACAGGTACAGGTACATAAACAGATCAGGATCAAAGACAGGCATGGGAGTCTGACTTGAAGCAAAGGCAAAACCAACAGACAGGAAGCAAGCTATAAAGGACAGAGACAGGAGCAACAAGAAGACAGACAGACAGAGGAACCCAGAGCCAACAGAAGGCAGCAGCACACCCAGTGGACAAGGAAGCTATGGCTAGGCAGGAGGTCTAGGCAATCCTGACATTACTCCCCCCTCTCAAGAGCGTTCTCCGGACGATCCTCCAGGCTCTTCCCGGAGGCCTTGATGAAAAGTGGACTCAAGGTGACCCACCTCTGGTGGTTTGTCAGCGGGCAGAGAGTACTCCACAGGTACAGACTGAAAAAGTCCATCAGAAAGCCGACAGGTTAATTCAATTCTCTCTCGGAACAGTTGAATGTCTGGATGCATCAACCCAAATGCCAGAGAATCTGTGAGCAGTAAGCTTGACTTTGCAGAGTAGGTCACAGACTCAGCAGAGGACGCATCAGATATTTGTAGATAAACTGAAGAACGTGCGCTTGTCTTCACAGCAGGAGCAGAGGAGCCAGTAGATCCTCCTGACAACCCTCCAGGTTTAGCAAGGTGTCCCTGATGGAAGGCCGACTCACGATGGCCTTCGGACAACACTCCATGTTTTGCAGGAACATAGGGATCAGCAACAACTCCGGACAACCCTCCAGGCTCTTCAGGGAAATCTTGATGGAAGGCCAACTTAATGTGTACGTCAAGTGCTCATGGGAAATCTGTGAGAGGTGCATTTATCCTTATCGCAAGAGCGTTGGCATCAGCATCAAGAATATTAGGCATTCGAAGGAACTTCACCAGGGATCCGTCTAACGTCATAGCAGGGGCATCGGGAACAGATACATCAGGCTCTTCACATGCGGCAGAGGGGACATATTCACTTTCCGTGGTCTCTTTTTGTGACCAATATATCTCTTTTAGTTTTGGAATCTGGAACTTCCCAATGGATACGTTCAACTCCATTGCAGAGGCATGGACATCAGGAATGTGGGCATCAATGACGGGTGCAGACTTTTCACATGTGTAAGTGGGAACATAGAATTCATGCTCCATGGTCTCCTTTTGTGACTGCCGTTTCGTGGTATCACCTAAAGTCTCATTAAGACCAGCTATTTGATTTTTCAGCTTTTGAAGCTGTCCTTCTGCACTTCTTTTCCCACTTAATGCAGTTGTTAGTTCGGCTTCGTTGGAGTTGAGTCGCGACTCCATATCTCCCAGCTGACTCAGAGTAAAGCTTAAATATGTTTCATCTTCTTCATTTCTGATCTGCAGCTGCCGGTACTCCTCCCGGGCATTGTCCAGCTCCAGCTGCAGCCGGACCTTATCACGGGCTGTGTGGTCCAATAATTTGCAGGCATCGGCCATTTTGACCTCATAGCGCTGTGTCAGGCCAGCCACTTGACAGACGGAAACCTTCTCTCTCTCCTCCTTTTTGGCAAGCTGTGTCTTGAGCTCAGCGATCTGCGCCTGCAGTGCTGTGAGCTGCTGAGATGTGTGTTCAGCTGCTAGCTTTAGCTCTTCCTCCAGTGAGGCTCTGGTTATGCTCAGTGTGGCCTTCAGCTCCTCATGCTGTTCTTTGGGGACACACTGGGTACTCAAATAATCTTGCATCATACTTATTTTGTAGGCAGTCTGGAAACTTTCTTCCTGTAGAACTCGCTGCTTTTCTTCAGCATTTACCCATTTCTCTTTGGTGTCCTGCAGATGTGTACGCAGTTCTCGCAGCTGACTCTGCAGCATATTTTCTGCTTGTGTGCGCCGCTCCAGGGAGACACGTTCTTCTTGCAGCACTCTCTCTGCATTCTGCAGTGCTGTCTGCACGTCTAACTTTTCCTGGGCCAACTGTTTCTTCTCCTCTCCTAATTCATGGAGCTTCTTATCTCCTTCACTGACTTGGACATAGAGATTCTTGCACTCTTGGGTTACAGTTTCAAAACTGATATTTAACCCTTCGAAGATTTCTCTCATAGAACATATCTCTGTTGTCAAGTAGCATCTCTCCTCCCGATCGACTTCCATCTCTTTCTTGAAGTAGCAAATATCCTCATGGGAGACTTTAAGCTCTGTATTAAGCCTGTCAATTTCCTTCATAGAGATTTCCAGGAATACATTACTTTTAGAAGCGTGGCGCCGATTCTCAGCAGCATCAGCATATGCCTTCTCCAGCTCACCTGACATGACATCCAGGTCACTTTCCAACTGGTGTTTTTCTTTTTCCTGGAGAACACACTTAGCAATTGCTGAGGATAGACCGCTCTGTAGTGCAGCCTTAGCTTCTTGCGCTTTATCTAAATGTCCATGAAGACAATCAATCTCTTTTCGTGCAGCTTGAAGCGTCTGAGTAGGAGCATCTTTCTTCTCTTCCACTATTCTTGGGATACGTCTGTGAGTTGCCTTAAGCTGCAGCATATCTCTTTCATCAAATGCAGACTCTGAGGTTAAATTTTCATTCTTAATTCCTTCTGCAACTTCCACAGTAATGCCTCCCTTCCTTTTCTTCTTCTTCCTTGCTTTGAGAAGTTCTGAAGAATCAGTGGTACTGTGTTCACATTTACTGCTCAAGACTGTTTGAGTGGGAGCCATAATTAAACCACACTTCCCAAGAAACCAGAAAAGAGGAAATGTGTTTTTAAAACAGAAGCATTAGAATGAACAACAGGAATATTAGACACAGAGAGACACAAGATAGCAGAGCTGACCCTTTGAGACTTTAACATCAGTCACAGAGATATAAATGCAAGGAAAAAACATATACAGAGAAACCTGCAGTTATATCTGAATCTTTAGGCATTAGGCGTAGGGATATCATACAGACAGAAAAAACCTGCAGTTGAATCTGAAACTTTAGGCATTAGGCGTAGGGATATCATACAGACAGAGAAAACCTGCAGTTACATCTAAATCTTTATGCATCAGGCGTAGGGATACCATATAGACAAAGAAAACCTGCAGTTGAATCTGAAACTTTTGATATCAGGCATAGAAATATCATAGACAGCAGGAAACTAATACAGAGAAAACTTGTAGTTAGATCTGAAACTTTTGACAAAGGAATATCAGACAGAGAACCCTGCAGTCAAATCTGAAACCTTTGATATCAGGCGTAGGGATATCATATGTTGCAGAGAAACAAACTTTAGGGGAACTTGCAGGTAAACCTGAAACCTTAGAACCAATCATATGAAAAACTACAGATTGCAGGAAAAATCACAGTATGCAGTAACAAAAATAATAGAAGCACTCTTGTCTTTTGAAATGAGAACCCTGTGAACAGCAGTGGTCCAACCAGTGATGCAGAGACAAGCCTATCCAGGAAATGAAAAGTCAGAGTCTAAAAGGTGGCAACAGGTACTGCAAGGGTTAACCCAGGCACTGCACAAAAATAAAAATCTCAAAGAAAACTGCAATAGTCTCTTGCAGCAACAGTTCTAGTCTCAGAAAAAATATTTTTTTTTGTTATGAACGCAATAATTCTTGCAGAACACTTAGCAGCAACAAAAAAAACCTTTCAAAATCCCAACTTGGATTTCCAAAAAAGAAACGAAAGTACTTATCTTCAACCATGCGGATGTGGTCTGCTGCAGCAGGCAGGAAAGGGTGCAGGCAGAAGAAGAATCTGTTCCAGCGAGATCCAGAAGTGGCCTTTGCTTTCTGTCACGGGAGACTCCTGTGGCGGGTAGGATCTCGGTGGCCGGAACAGCAGGAAGCGAAGTAGGGGTCACAAGCAGGGGTCCAAGGCAGGCGGCAGGTAGCGAAGTCAGGAAACAAGCAGAGGTCCGAGGCAGGCGGCAGGTAGCGACGTCAGGTAACAAGCAGGGGTCCGAGGCAGGCGGCAGGTAGCGAAGTCAGGTAACAAGCAGAGGTTGGCAACGAGGAGACTGGAACAGGACAGGCGGGGCGGGACAGGAACTGAGAACAGGGAGAAGGAATAACCAGGGACAAGCCAGATTACTAGCAAGGACCTTTACTGTGAGCAGACTACAATACAGGTACAGGTACATAAACAGATCAGGATCAAAGACAGGCATGGGAGTCTGACTTGAAGCAAAGGCAAAACCAACAGACAGGAAGCAAGCTATAAGGACAGAGACAGGAGCAACAAGAAGACAGACAGACAGAGGAACCCAGAGCCAACAGAAGGCAGCAGCACACCCAGTGGACAAGGAAGCTATGGCTAGGCAGGAGGTCTAGGCAATCCTGACACACAGCCAAGTTGAATTCTTTTAGAACTCTTTCTGCCTACATCTGCGTTGCCCTAAAAGTGGACAGCCTTTGGCGGCAGCCGAAGGAAAGCCAAAGGGTGTCAGCTGTCTCCCGCCATTTGCTGTTTGGTTACTAGGTTGGCTAAAGTCTTGTAATACAACACATTGCAGGTCTGTCCTACCTCTCCTACACAATGTTAACCTTGTATGTAACTGTTACATTTGTCCATAATCATATATTATCTCTGTCAATGAAATGTCAGTAAATTGAATATATGACCACTGTTCATTTAATGCAATCATGTATCATCATAACTCTGTGCTCAGGACACACTTTAAAAGAAAGGTAACTTTCAATGCATTACTTCCTAGTAAAACATTTAATAAATACATTTAAATATTTGATTTACTGTAGCTAACCTAACTCTTTTAATTTTAATTTTATTTTTTAATCAATTTATATCTGTGACTTCATGATTAAATATAGGATGTCATTTTATATTTCAAACTATGGAATACTGTATATTAAAGTGCTGTGGTGCTGATCAAGGCACATTTCATGTAAAAGCCCATTGACTTACAGTAAGAATTTTCATAATAGTATGTTCGTGTACAGCACTGCTTGTTTTACGTAGCACTTTACAGAGACATTTTGCAGGCACAGGTCCCTGCCCCGTTGAGCTTACAATCTATGTTTTAGGTGCCTGAGGCAGAGAGATAAAGATAAAGTGACTTGCCCACGGTCACAAGGAGCTGACACCAGGAATTGAACCAGGTTCCCCTGCTTCAAACTCTCAATGCCACACCACCTTCACTGACCGCGTGGCACCTACCCAGAGGAAAGGGGTTTCGCGGGGAAGCGTACCATAGCCGGGGACTTGCGCTGGTAAGGGGACCAGGGCTATACTAGCTGGCACATCTCCCTGGCCCCCCTCCTCCCCCCCACTGCCGTCACATCTCCCCGCATTGCTGCCGCATCTCCCCTCGCTGTTGGTACATCTCCCTGCCCCTCCCTCAGCTGCTGGCACATCTCCCCACGCTGCTGCTGCATCTCCCCTCGCTGCAGGCACATCTCCCCGCGTTGCTGCCGCATCTCCCCTCGCTGCCGGCACATCTCCCCGCGCTGCCGGCACATCTCCTCGGCACCTCCCCCAGCTGCTGGCATGTCCCCCCGCGCTGCTGCCGTATCTCTCCTCGCTGCTGGCACATCTCACCGTCCCCCAACCCCGCTAGTTGGCACATCTCCCCCCGCTAGCTGGCACATCACCCCCCCCGGTGGCTCATCTCCCCCGCACATCTCACATCACACACAGCTCAGATCCAGCCAAGGACACGCCCCCTCCCTTAGTAGCCACGCCCCCCACTCCTGCTCTAACATTTTTGCAGGACACCCGATGGAAAATTAGAATGTCCATAATTTGGGAGTTGAGTCATATTGGAAGCTTAAAATAGTTGCGTTGACCTACAAATATGCAACACAATGTCCAGTAAAAGTTTAGTTGTGCTACGTCGTGCCGTTTGTGAGATTTCGATGCTTCGGACATACAAACAAACAAACAAACAAACGGAATAACAAATTTAGAAATATAGTATAGATTATTAATGCATTGTTAATGCTAAGCTTGGTAAATAATGTGCATGCAGTTAATAACAGCAACAAACTTCTGGAGATTTTTTTTGGACATAGTTAAAACATTTTTCAGACAAGCTTCTGAGAGCTACTGTGTGCATTCTTCTTTGTGATGCTAGTTAGGTCCCACTGACCTGAGCAAAGGAGTGTTACAACTTTTTAAGTTAATCCAATAAAATGGAGTCACCTGCTTTTTGACAACAATTAAGATTTGCATTGTTTTTGTTTTGTGAAACATTAAGCATAAATGATCATGATAAATATAACTGTAGCACACTTTACCCCACCTCCTGGGAGATGTGTGGCTACGGTGTGTGTAGGGTGGAATACCTGTGGCTTACAGGAGGCCTGAGCCTCCGCTGCTTGGAACCATGGGGGTACGTGAGTCCATGATCGGTAGCGCCTCCACCTGTACGGCATTCTACAATGTGAAATGACCCTGTTACAGGTCCCCATGTAACAAAGCACACTTTGGTAAGTATAACAGTTTTACTACACAGATCTCTTAAACATATCCATACAACCACCTGGTCATGCACGACCGTCCCCTTCAACACTTTTTTTTTGCCTCACACTGGATATGCAATCTCCTAAGTACATAGAAGCCCTCGGGCACCTAAACACCCTGGTGTCCATGAGTAATTTGTCCCGCCCAAAAGTGTGGTACAGCGCTGCCCACAAAAGTGTATGGTTGGTGCACTGGTTGTACCTTCCCAGGTGCTCCTGCACCTGGGTATGGTGGAAGATGATGAGGATCCACTGATCCAGTGATGTCATGTAGTATCAGCCTCTACGTGGGTGGGTCCCGCGTGGAGTGTACCCCCATGTATGTCTCTGTATTGCAGCTGGGTGATCTGGTCCCAGATCACCCTAAGGCCAGGATGCAGCCGCTGCTGCTTGTGTCCCTCACACTGAAGCTACAGGGGCAGTGTCCCTATCTCTGGGCCTGTCCCTGCAGCAACCACAAGCAGATGGGAGTCGGGGCCTAGCTGGGGTCTAACAGGGGGTATGGCCTAGTGCAGGTGCCATAGACACCTGTACCTACAAAACCTACCCTATTGACATCCCTGCAATTGCAAAATGGTGGCGCTGTGTAGAGGGTGCCGCCGGAGCCTCTGATGAGCCGATCGCCGCTCCACACCCAGCGCAGTGCCGCCCGCACCTGTCCCTGCACCCCTGTCAGGCGCGACCACACTGAGTGGTAAGGGGGCAAATGGGCACCAGGGGACTCATGTTATACTCTCCCCCTGGTGAAAGGACAAACGTCCCCGCTAGGGAACAGCATAACATATATAACACTATAATCACAGAAATTATATAATTAAAATGCATTGCACTCTGTACAATCTTAACACATAATTCAACGACTTTATATAAGATTATACAGCTGAGTGAACATCCCAATCACTGACTGTATTTTGTCCCTAGATCACTGCTGAGCCTCATAGTGGGGTGCCCCAATATAATCATAGGTCATCCGATTGGTAAGATGCCTAACTCTTTGGCTCTTTCAGAGTGGTTCTTCAGATACACCCTCTGGGGAGTAATGCACATAGTCTTGAGGCTCAGACTCTCCCATTGAGGGAATAAATGTCTCTGGAAAGTTCATTTGGGGTATTAAGCACGGGCTTCTAGGATCCAGAGGTTGGCTCGGTGGAGCCACCCTAGTAGGCATTGTACGTCAGGGCCCTTTACCCGTAGCTCCTCCGGGAGGTGCTGCGTGACTTCGGGGTCCCCTTTGAGAGGGTCCCTCCATAGGAGAATAACTGATAGTATACCGCTCGCCAGATAGCAAATGTTATAGCCGGTGCAAAGGGATGGTACTGGCATAACAAGTAAATAGGAAGACAAAAAAGAGGTCTCCCACAGATTTCTTTTACCACTGCACAGACAGGCTAATAAATGAAAAAGCAAGGATATAGTGCTCCTTGATATAGATCAGAATAGGCTGTAGGGGAGACCCTGGTAACCGCACCCAGTGCTAGGAGTGAACAATTACCTAAAACGGCCTAATAGGAAAAACAATAAACTTTTATTAAACATATATAATTACAATAAAACGACGCAAAATCAGTAGGTAGTAAAAACATCTAAAACTCAGGTATGGGTGTATACAGGAGGAGAAATGGTGGGTAAATAACAATACATCTAGTTCTTAGTCGAACCCTCCTGATAAGCTGCTCAAAATGTAGGGGAGGTCATAAGGGGAAAGGATGCCTAGTAGTATATGTGTAGCAGATAATCCTATCAAATACAATGGCAATATCCCCCTCCTAGATCAGAGGGGAGGGTGTAGTGTTGATGTGTATATATTCACACAAAATATTACCAGAGTATAGTATCTCAGCATGTATCAATAATTCAGTGAAAATGGATGCGTGTGGTAGTGTACTTGTAATAGTATCGCCACCATATAGGTCATAAGCAGCCCACACTGTTAATCTCACAACTTCCAGCAGTTGCTAGTGCACATCACTGCCAAACTGAATCGCTAAGAGTAACTCAAACTCCGGTAAGCACTCGCTCCCTCCCTCCCCAGTAACGGAGCAGTCTCACCCATAACCTCCGACGTCAACACGATGACGTCATCCCGACGTACGTTTCGCGCTCGGGGGCTGGCACTTTCTCAATGTAGGAGGTACCTACTGGCTGACTGTGTCACTTCTAAATACCCATCGGGCTAGGCGGGACACATAAACTCCCCAATCACGCTCCGGTATGGTGATTGACAGCCTGGGAACAAATCACAATGCTCGAGGGGTTAAAAGGAATAACTATGACTTAACCCTTGACGTGCCGTGGCCAAAATAGCGGCTATATGCAGATGATGCTGTATGGTATACAGGAGATCAAGTATACGGTTTGTTGAGGTCCCCAGTACAGAGTACATGAGAACACCTAGACATACTGAATAAGCATACCTAGTTAGTGGCTATTGTATATGCAGATGGTGCTATATGATATACAGGAAATCGATTACACGGGTTATTGAGGTCCCTAGTACAAGGTACATGAGTACACCTAGATGTACTGGATAAGCATACCTGATTGATGACATATCAGGTAGTCACGCTTCAAAGAATATACTGCTGCGGCCGAGTTTATTCGAGCATTTGCCCGTTCTCGGCCGCAGCAGTAACCTGGCGCGCGCCGGAGGGTGCCGGGCGCGCGCCGAAGCAGCGGAAGAGCGCCCTCCGATCGGGGCGCTCTCCCTCCCGCTGCCGGGTCCGCCGGGTCCCCCGGAACCCCCTGCCGCCATCCCCCACATCGCGGGACACCAGGGCTCCCTCGGGGAGCCCTGGACGCGCGTGCAGGGGGCGCTGGCACCCGATGACGCGTGACCGCGCATCAGTGACGCGCGGCACGCCGAGGGAGTGGGGCTAGCAAGCCGGGGCATCCCCCGGCTTGCGGAACTAGCCCTGCTCGGATTAAGTGTGTCGGTAGTGTAGTCAAACAATGGTAAGTATAAAGTGATAGCAATGGGTAGATGTAGAGGTGTAGGATTGTACTAAGCTATGGTGTCCACCCAGTAGGTCAAAACGGACTCTGAAATTAGCTGTATACCCGGATCCCCCTCCAATGCAGTAAATTGGTGAGTATATGTCCACCATGGTGATGTTATATATTAGAGGAAGGATTTATAAATAAACCCCTCATTGAGACCAATGGGGCTGAGTGTATCAAGTGTTTAGATCCATTTACACTCAGTCTGCAACAATATCCTATCCCAGTCGCCCTTACGTTGGCCCCAAGGAATATGCTGGATACCAATAAAAATTAATTGGTCACTGTTGCCGTTGTGTTCATTTGTTACATGGCATGCCACCGGGGTATCTGCGGCATTTCGGATGGAGCCCAAGTGCTCAAGTAATCTCTTTTTAAACTGTCTGAAAGTTTTGCCTACATATAGCTTGCCACAGGCGCAAACTATTAAGTAGATTACCCCCTCTGTGACGCAATTAATGAATTCATTAATTTTGAATGTCCGCTGTTTATGAGAGTCCATAATGTCTGTTCTTTTAGGTACATATCTGCAGGCCCTGCACCTGCCGCATGCATATGAACCAGTGGGTTTCTTATTGAGCCAGGTAGTGTGTGGTTTCACTTGATAGTGGCTCTTAACCAGGATATCTTTTAAATTACGGCTTCTTCTACTGGTGAGCTTGGGTGTATGTGATATGGCCCCCTGCAGATCTTTGTCATCAAGTAGTATATGCCAGTATTTGTTGAAAATCCTGTAAATAGAGCCCCACTGGTCAAATATAAAATCTTTAAAAATAGACGACAATATAGGAATCCGCGTCGCCAAGAGACCCTTAATTCATCTACTGAGTGGGAGGGCTCTGCCAGTGACTTAGAACACGATCAGGGTACTGAGTCAGGACCTTCTACTACCATTCCTACACCTGCCACTGCTAACATCAATTTTTTAGAACTGGAGGGGCCCTCTTACCTAAGCAACATAGGAGGATAACCAGGAGGGGATCGGGGAGACTATTTAAGGGACAGGAAAGTATGGGGATACAAGGACACAGAACGCAGAGGGACCAACAAGAAAAAGAACAGGCAGAGACAACACAGGTCATAAATGTATCCTCTAAGGAACTAAATATACATCATTTGAAAGTTCTATCGAAAGGTTTGTCCTTCTGTCCCACTAGTAGAATGAATTTATTCGGAACTGTTAAAGATCGTAATCTCTTCTCTAGGAAACTTCTGCTACACAAATTTTTCACACGGAGAAAGCAGAGGGATATACTAAATACCTCCCTTGAACACCTGAACCCCGTTGATTTAGATAACCTAGACATTTTAGAGGAACTCCTGGAGGAAAGCGATAGACCTCCTGGGGAGGGCCCCTTTACCCAATTGAAAGTCAAATCTAATTTCACACCACCATGCAAGATTAGTGCCCAAGTGAAGGTATTCACTGAATGTGTGACCCATGACTTAGAAAAACTCAGTAATAGGACGAGCAAATTCAATCTCACAGCTCAGAAAAATCTTGCCCTGAAGGAGATTAGGGACAATGATACATTGGTCATTAAACCTTCAGACAAAGGGGGGACCGTGGTGTTGATGGATAGCACCATGTATGTGACTGAATGTCTCAGATTACTATCTGATAGGAATTGCTACCGCATTCAAGATAGTGACCCTACACTGGCGACACACTTTATTCGAGCTCGGCTAGTCCCACGAATTCGGGTATACCCGGGTGTATTGAGGTTTGTGACTGTTTTCTGCCCGAGTGCATTGGGTTATTTTCCAGGCAGGGATTGAAGCATTTTATTCCCGCTGGCTGCAATACTGCGCAGTATATATATTTATACTGCATTACAATTCATGAATTTATGCCATCTGGTAGACACGCGAAGCATTGCAGCCTATTAAATCCTAATCATTATCATTTAACAGATCAGCCGCCCATCAGCCAGGCATAAACCCAGGCTGGGAAGGCAAACGCAACGGGGCTTGTCAGAGGTGAGGAGCGGCGCATTCCAGGTATCTGCCAGGTACAAACTGGGTATTTGCTCGAATAAAGTGTGTCGGTGCAGTACTCTGGTCTTCCAGAAGGAATTACTGAATATCTTGGAGGCCGGAAAAACTAATAAAGTAATATCTCAGAAGGAACTAGATTTCCTGTATATTAAGAAACCTAGGATATCTACCTTCTACCAACTGCCCAAGATACACAAAGGGAAGACTCCACCCCCCGGAAGACCAATAGTGTCTGGCATTGGTAACCTCACATCCAATGCCAGTGTCTATGTCGACCAATTACTCCGTCCATTTGTGAGCGCATTGCCCTCTTATCTTCGCGATACGAAAGATGTGCTCCGTAAATTAGATGACGTCACAACAGACCCCAATACACTTTTGGTCAGCCTAGATGTCGAGGGACTGTATACGAGCATCCCCCATGCGGTTGGTATGCGAGCAGTGTCACATTTCCTTAGATCTAGAGGCCAAGACTTAGTGATGCACAATGAATTCATTCTTCAATTACTGGACCTTACCCTGACCAAGAACTACTTTATATTTAATAACAAGTATTATCATCAAATCCAGGGCACCGCTATGGGGACCACCTGCACCCCCACCTATGCCAATTTATATCTAGGCTGGTGGGAGGAAACGATGGTCTTCACTGATGCCCTGGACGAATATACTAAGTTCGTTGAGTTATGGGTAAGGTTCATTGATGATATCATGGTCCTATGGACAGGTACATTGGCATCCCTGAGGGAATTTGTAGATATATTAAATTCCAATCTACATAACCTTCGACTTACCTTGGTCTCAAGTGCATCCAAACTTGACTTTCTTGATATCACAATTACTAAAGACATCAATGGTAAATTGGACACCACGATTTTTAGGAAACAGACCGCCACGAACAGTCTATTGAGGGCGGACAGTCAGCATCCTAAACATGTTATTAAATCCATCCCTACAGGCCAATATCTTCGCCTTAGGCGTAACTGTTCCACCCTAAGTGAATTTAAGGACAAGGCCAAAGATATGACCCAAAGATTCACTGAACGTGGACACTCAAGGACGAACCTGAAGAAAGCATACAATCGAGCCATTGACACAAGTAGGACACAACTCCTAGTGGATAAATCTCACAATGATAACACCAGTGAGTACAAACCGATCCGCTTTATCGGTACTTTTTAGTGACCAGTGGGGCTCTATTTACAGGATTTTCAACAAATACTGGCATATACTACTCGATGACAAAGATCTGCAGGGGGCCATATCACATACACCCAAGCTCACCAGTAGAAGAAGCCGTAATTTAAAAGATATCCTGGTTAAGAGCCACTATCAAGTGAAACCACACACTACCTGGCTCGATAAGAAACCCACTGGTTCATATGCATGCGGCCTGCAGATATGTACAGTAGAGGCAACGCTTATTCTAACATTTGCCTTAAACTAGCCGGGTTACATTCAGGGTATGTGCTGGGTATGTTCTGGGCTAGTTTGAGGCACGTTTAAGGCATATCTGCATTGACTAACGACCCATAGGATTAACACAGCAGGGATCCCTGGTATTCCAATTCAGTTTGAATGGGACTGCCAGGGACCCTCGCTGTTAATCTGATAGGCCATTAATCAATGCAAAAATGCTGGGGCTAGTTTAAGGAAATGTATTCAGAATGTACCTGGGTGTACCTGGGTCTTTTGGGGAATTACCACTGTTTTTTGTTAGAATAATCGCTGCTTCTACTGTACCTAAAAGAACAGACTTTATGGACTCTCATAAACAGCGGACATTCAAAATTAATGAATTCATTAATTGCGTCACAGAGGGGGTGATCTACTTAATAGTTTGCGCCTGTGGCAAGCTATATGTAGGCAAAACTTTAGGCAAGTTGGACTTGCGTGGTGCCTACAATTTGGTGAGGATTCCTCAGGGTGACAAATGGAAGACAGCCTTCAACACACGAGATGGTCATTATGAGTACTTAGTCATGCCCTTTTGTCTTTGCAACGCTCCTGCTGTTTTCCAAGACTTTGACAATGAGATCTTCCGAGACCTTCTCAATCAATTTCTTATTGTCTATCTGGATGACATATAGATTGTTCCAAGTCTCTTCCAGAACACATCAGTCATGTCAAACAAGACGAGAACCATCTCTTCACCAAATTAGAGAAATGCCAATTTCATCAAACTTCCACAGCATTTTTGGGGTATATCATTTTCGACTCCAGGTTCTCCATGGATCCAGATAAACTTAAAGCAGTTACGAACAGGCCACGTCCTACCACTCTCAAGGCCGAAAAATATTTTTTGGGCTTCGCAAATTATTACCACAGGTTTATTTGGAACTTTTCATCCACGGTAGCCCCCATTACAGCCTTGACCAAAAATGGGGTGGATTCTGCTTCCTGGCCACCAGTGGCCACTCAAGCCTTTGATCTCCTGAAAAATGCCTTCGTATCTGCGTCCACCCTCATTCATCTGGATCCCAAGTTGTCGTTAACTTTGGAGGTGGACGCATCTGATGTTGGGGCTGGAGCCATCTTGTCTCAAAGGAAGTCACCTCAGGCCAGGCTCCACCCTGTGCCTTTTTTTTGAAAAATGTTTCTTCTGCTGAACAGAATTATGATGTGGGTAACCGGGAACTTCTGGCTATCAAGCTTGCTCTGGAAGAATGGAGGCACCTGTTGGAGGGCACGGAGAGTCCTATCATCATCTTAATGGACCACAAAAATCTGCTTTACATAGAGAGTACTCGTCGTCTAGGCGCTCGTCAAGCTCGCTGGTCACTTTTTTTCCCCGTTTCATTTACATTATATCCTTTATACCTGGTTTCAAAAACATGAAAGCGGATGCGCTTTCTCGTCAGTTCTTAGCCGAAGATAAGTTGGAGGATCATATGGAGACAGTTCTTCCTTCCAAGTACATACTCTCCGCGAACACATTTGATGCAATGGACGACATCCTTCAGGATCAATCCCGTATTCCAGAGGATCTCGAGGTCCCAGAGGGTCACCTCTTCTCCTCACCATGTTACCGTAAGAAAGTCTTGGAGTAGGGCCATTCTTCCAAGTCTGCTGGACACCCAGGGACCAGAAGAACCACCAATCTTGTGGAACGAACCTTCTGGTGGCCCGGCATTCAAGGAGACATTAAGGAATTTGTCAAAGCATGTTCCACATGTGCTCGCAATAAAACTCCTCGGAGAAAACCACCTGGTCTCTTACACCCTCTCCCCATTCTGGATCGTCCTTGGAACCATTTGTCTACGGACTTTATTGTTGAGCTGCCTGTTTCCAAGGGAATGAATACCATTCTTGTCATTATTGACCGCTTTTCCGAAAAGACACATTTCATCCCATTGAAAGGCCTTCCCAATTCTACCAGTCCTGTGGATATCTTTGTCAAAGAGATCTTTCATCCACATGGGGGCCCACAAACAATCGGGGGTCACAATTTGTCTCCAGATTTTGGCGTTCCTTTTCCCAAAAGATGGGCATTTCCTTACATTTTTCTTCCGGATATCATCCCCAAACCAATGGTCAGACTGAGAGAACCAATCAAACCTTGGAGCAGTACCTGCGTTGTTTTGTCTCGGATACACAGGATAATTGGACGGATCTCCTCCCCTGGCTGAATTTGCACATAATTCGCTGCGGAATGTATCCACCCGTGAGTCGCCTTTTTTCATTAATTATGGATTCCATCCATCCTGACTTCCAATGGTCTCTTCTTCTCTTCTTCTGGGGTACCAGCGTCGGACAACAGAATTCCTCTCTTACAAGACTCATGGAAAAAGATCCAGGAGAATCTTAGAATCGCAACTAATAGACAGAAACTCAAGGCAGACTGCCACCGTCGCAAAATTCAGGAAATTAGCTCAAGAGACACGGTGTGGTTATCATCCAGGAACCTACGGCTCAAGGTACCCATGCTCAAACTGGCATCTAGATTTCTTGGTTCTTATTCCATAGTGAAGAAGATAAATCCGGTAGCATATCGCCTACAACTTCCTCCATCAATGAGGATTCCCTCTGTGTTTCCTGTGTCCTTACTTAAGCCTGTCTTCCTGAGCTCCTGTTTTCTGGACTCTTCATCACCTTCAACACCTCTCCTCGTACAGGGAAAACAGGAAAACGAGGTCCAGTCTATTGTGGACTCCAGAATTTCTAGAGGAGTTGTCCAGTACTTAGTACACTGGAAGGGGTTTGGACCAGAAGAGCGGTCCTGGATCTCTCATCACCAACTCCATGCACCCAGACTCCTTCAACACTTCCATCTGAAGTATCCCCTCAAGCCTTTTTGGAGTCGCCCGGAGGTCGATCCTGGAGGGGGGGGGGGGAGAACTGCAAGGAACCAGGAGTCACGCCGCCCTCGCGGCACTCCTAACTTACCTCCCTTGAACTCCACGGTCCCTGCTCCTGGTTGCACATCCTCAGAACCCGCTCCTGCTCACAGTAGCGCTATGTGCAGGCGCACACCCGGCTCTCTGCTGAGGACAGAGGCAGAGGGTCCCACCTCCAGATTGCACTCGCTCACCAACGGCGCAAAACGTGCACACGTGTTGCGTGCGCAATGCGCACAAGCTCTGCATCAACAGATCCAATCAGCTGCATAGCCTGCACCTGTCTCCTGCACCTCTGCATATCCCCGCTCCCGCTGAAGATGCGCCTCCATTCTGCCTCTCCTCCTATTGGACCCTCGCTTCTTTGTATGCTCAGCTGTATATCGGCTGAACATAGATATTGTTATGTTGCTGTTCTCCTCATCTCTGCCTCCACAGTCTTGCTATGCTGAACCTTCCTCTGTGTACCGACCCGGCTTTGCTTTTGGACTCCGCACCTCCGTACTTCTGAACCCGGCTATCTCTGACAATCTGCACCTCTCCAACCCTGACCTCGGTACTCGAACAATGACCACTCTCCACTCTCGACCACGGCTATTAGTACCTCCAACGATCCGGACCACTCCTACCCAGACCCGGCTACCTTGACCAACCAACACTCCAGATGTGCCGTCATGGCTGTGGGTGGCATTTCTATTCAACTCCACCTCAGTCCTGGGGTCCCACCTTGTTTGTGGTGAGCACAGCATGACACACCTGTAGAGGACCAAACCGTATATAACACAGTTGTGATGGTGAAGGTGTTAACCAGGCTCACTAATAAAGGTTCAGTCCACTTGGTTACCCCTGATCCATGTGTTGAGGTCCTGTGGTGTCAGCTCTTGGACCTAGATGTCTTAAATGCATTACTGTTACTGTGTGCAAATTATGCAACATGAAAGATTTGTTTGTATATTGCCTTTCCTGGGGTGCTGGGACCAGTAGATTTCTAGGCTGTAAGTTTCAGAGTGGGTTTGCCATAGAAAGTCTTGCAGAATGTGTCTATGTATCGGTGTTTCAGAGTTATGGGATACCCCAGGAATTGGATCCGGGAATCGAGTTAGATTCTCTGATGCAGCCAAGCACATTGCTCTGGGTAAATCTGACTCTGAAAATGTTCTTACGACTCAAAACCAGGATTCCTGCTGTAGCATCTTCCAGACAAGGTAAACGGGCACAAAGGGGTTAATGTATACCTACAATCATACAAGGGGTCCCTAGTATAAAGGGGAGTCCCTAGTATAAGGAGGAGTGCCCATATACATGCCCATGTACCCTGGACCTGGTATAGCTGAAAGTGATTTTTTTGTGTGTAAAAGTTTTATAAGTTGTTTCTAAAGTGTGCCAAGAATGAGGCTAGTGACTGTAGGCAACATATACTCTCACTCCATCCCTGACACCAGAACAGGGACTTATATATTTTATCACACAAAAGACAGGACGGTATATTTTATTAAAGAGTTATATTTAATAGGTATATGAACTGATAACCTGTAAGTGAACTGTGGGATTTCCAAGTCATGGATTCCGAGAGACCAGATGGCTACCAATCTTTGTGCTTATGGGGGTGTGTGGAGTCCGGACTTGAAAGCCTCACGGATGCCAAAGTGTTAGAACACTTCTGCTTGAGTACCTGCAGTTCGGCTTGAGTACCTGCATCATGGGCTAACACAGGGCTATCCAGCCATTTGCCAGAGCCCAGACTCTGCGGAGCCTGGACAGCGGGTGGCCTCAGAATGCAAAGAGGAAGAGGTGCCAGGTTGGCACATGCCCCTTTGCAGAATGAGAAAAGGTACCCCCCTGGCTTTAAAATACCGGCAAATCGGTAATTGGCTGGCAGGAGAATTCCCACACTCTGAAAGGCTGTAGAGATTTGTGAATGGGACGCTGAAACCCATAAGAAACTTTGCAGAAAATGGGGAGCACAGATTCCAAGCACCAAACCAACAGCGGCAAATTCAAAGATGCTCGGTACCGAATAGACGCGAGCTGGCTTCAAAGATTTTGACTCAAGAATTCTTCTATGTCCCACTTCTGAAGAACGTATCAGTCGCGGCTGGCATTGCATGCTGAAATCAGTTCCAGGACTTTCGTGAGTACCTCCCGGTCATTGGAAAGGGCTCCTACAGAGGTCATTTTTGTGAATTTCATTTAAAGGATATATTAATTTGTTTGCCCCATTCCCAGTAAGTGCGTTAACCCTGTAAATTGTGTTACATTGTGTGTATGTCTTTTCTTGAAATAAATTACAATTAATTTTACCTCCTTGCTTTGCTCAATCAATGATTCCGGTATTAAAAGGTGTTGATAAAACTGGTCTCCCATGACAACAGTCCCTATAGTAGATTGGAAAAAATATAGAGGGAGACAGGGAGAAAACAAATATAGCTACATTCCGGGATATCCGTCTCTGGGTTGCTGAATCACCGGTCAAGAAGATGGCCGTGAACTCTTACTGGGTCTTCCAAACTTTGAATGAACAACAGGGGAACTCAGCAGGGCCCTGTAATGGTGAGGGGGTAACCAGGCTCAATAATAAAGGTTAAGCCCACTTGGTTACCCATGATCCATGTCTAAAGGTCCTAGAGTGTCAGCTCTTGGATCCAACTGTCGTATATGCATCACTGAGACTGTGTATAAATTATGCGACAATTCAGTATTTTTGTGTTTTTGCCTTTCCAGGAGTGCTGGCCAGCGGAGCTTGCGAGGCTGTGAGTTTGAGTGTGGGGTTTGTGGAGAAACTTCTATCAGATTGTGTCTATGTAGCGGGGTTCCCGAGTTATTGGATACCCCAAAGATGTACCCAGGAATCAGGTAAGATTCTCTGGCACATTGAAGCACAGTGCTTCGGCAAAATCCTACCCTGGAAACGTTCTTGCGACTCCCTTCTTCAGCACAACCAGGAAAGGTGAAAAGGTATCAAAGTATCCCCAGAATGGTCCCGGGGTCCCTAGCATAAGGTGAGATGCCCAGTTCATGCCCAAGTCACTCTGAACCTGGTATAGGCGTTCAGGGGGTGCTCCAGCTATGTCATAAAGCTGCAAGGTTTTTTTGTGTGAATAAAGTTAAACTCAGGGTTTTGCAGTGTGCCAGGGATAAGGCTGGTAAGAGTAGGGGACATATCTGTGACACCAGACCAGAAGACATAGACCTGTTAAAACACAAGACACATAAGCAAAGAGCATTTTATTAAATGTTTTTATTTAATAAATGTTATGCTAGTACCAATGAATACGTGACTGTGGGATTTCCAAGTCCGTGGTTCTGAGGGATCAGATGGCTACCAAGCTTGGCGCCGCTGAGTCGGCTCGGGACCCGGAGTTGAAAATCTCAGGGATGCCAAGGTGTTAGAACAGGAGGAGTACTGCAGTTATCTCTGATTACCTCTGTCCTGGGCTAACAAAGGGCTATCAGGCACCCATTTGCCCTTCCCCAGGCTCTGCGGAGCCTGGAAAATGGGTGGGCTCGATATGCTAAGAGACAGAGGTGCCAGGTTGGCGCATGCCCTTTGGCAGACTCCAAATCGGTACCCACCTGGCTTCAGTATACCGGCAAATCGGTGATAGGCTGGCAGGAGAATTCCCACACGCTGATTGGCTGACGTGGTTTTTGAACGGGACTCTAAAACCTTTTATAATAATAATAATAATAGCATGTTCTTGTATAGCGCTGCTAGTTGTACGCAGCGCTTTACAGAGACAATTTGCAGGCACAGGTCCCTGCCCCGTGGAGCTTACAATCTGTTTTTGGTGACTGAGGCACAGGGAGATAAAGTGACTTGCCCAAGGTCACAAGGAGCCGACACCGGGAATTGAACCAGGCTCCCCTGCTTCAAACTCTCAGTTCCAGTCAGTGTCTTTACTCACTGAGCCACTCCTCTATAAGAAACCTTGCAGCCAATCAGGACCTCAGATTCCAAGCGCCAAACCATCAGCGGCAAATTCAAGTTACGGAAAAGATGCTCTGTGCAAAATAGACGTGAGTTGACTTCAGAGATTTTTACTCAAGAATTTTTTTAAGTCCCGCTTTCGAGGGATGTAGTAGTCGCGGCTGAGATCGCATGCCGAATTGCGTTCCAGGACTTTCATGAGTACCTCCAGGTCATTGGAAAGGGCTCCTACAGACGTCGGTTGTTAACATTTCGTTCGAAGGAAGATTTATTTTGTTAGCCCCATTCCCTGTAAGTGTGTTTTTAGTGCAAATTGTGTTACATTGTATGTATGTCTAATCCTGGAATAAATTACAATTTATTTTACTGCTTCGTCTTGCTCAAATGATCCCACTATAAAAGGTGTTAATAAACCTGGTCTCCCGTTACAGTCCCCTTCAAGAACGTGACCCGGATTGCCTCTTTCCTCCCCGGGCTTCTGTGTTGTCGTCCCGAGATCTTCACTGCTAGCCTGAACCATCCCTGGGGGATAGATTTAGCGCCGACGGAAAATATACAGATTCCTCAGGATTTCTGCAACCTTTTATAATCTTTTCTTTGGCTGCATATTGATGCAGCCATAGAACCAAATCTCTACTTCTTTTGATATCATCAAATCTCGGTCCCAGGGCTCTATGGGCTCTATCCATTAGAAGATCACCATCTTGTAGTTGGGGGTCAATTGATAGAAAAGGTCTCTTAAGATATGGCTGGAGGGCTTCTGCGAACACCGACTCGGGAATATGGCGTATGCGTAGATTCTCCCTTCGCTCCCTGTTCTCGTCATCAGTGTTCACCTGATTTTGTAAGGCAACGCCTATCTTATCTTCCAGCTCTGTAGTTCTTTTCCCCAGTAAAGAGAATTTTGCTTTAAATTCCTTTACAGCTCTATCCAAAGCGGATTAAAAGCCAGCTTGCATTTCCTTAAGCAAATGTGTAGGTCCTGCTTTGTGATCACTGAATCCCCCTCTGCCATGCTATACTGCCTTTCAGTGAAAGCTCTCACCTCTGGCTCTATTTCTGTGATGGTTCTTTCTGCTGAGTTTATCAGCGTTGCCCTTCCATTTGAGATGTCCCCCTCTGTCCCTTCAGCTTGCCTCCCTGCTCCCTTGCCTGAGCTGGATGCCGCATGCTCCCGTGCGCTCACTTCGGCACCATCTTTGTTTTTGTTTCTGTAGCCCAATGCCGCTGGCTATCCGCGGCTATAGCCAGACAAATCTGGGGTCCCCGGCTTCATATCCCTCTTAGGGGGCATTCCCAGCAGCTCCCCCGGCTGTTGCTGTTGTCCGTGGCCCGAAGAAAATCGACGATCAGGGGTTAATAGTTAAGTTTGGTGGTGAAGTGCACAGAACTTCCCTAGCACACGTGCATCTGCGCTGACGTCACGGGCGCGTCCCAGTTTGGGAACTTTTTAAAGTCTTGTATTAATTGTATGTACTTCATTTTACTCAATAAAACAGATCTGCATTCATATCAGTCTGAGACTTTCTGAGAACACTGAGAAGGATAACGGAACTCAGGAAGTAAAATTGTAGCAAACAGGGTTTAATTAGAGCAGAGACAAGCACTACTGGGTAAACCGGAAACCGGCAAGGTAACAAACAGGACTATGAAACAGGGACAGGAACTAGCAAACAGGAACAGAGACATGGAAACAGGGACAGGACTGGAGCATGGGAATGAGCATGGGCAGGGATGTGGGCTGGAGAAAAAAAAAGTTGAAAAGCCAGGAAGGAGCAACTTCCTAGACTTTTAATAGGGCTTAGCAAGAAGAGGAAGGGTCCTCCATGGCAATGCCATTGGAAGTTGTAGTTCTCTTTGGGCTACGCCTGGTGGACAACTGCAACATTGCAGCCAGAATAACTCCATGAGGGCAGGTTTTACATAATACTGCAAATCCCGGCAATCGCAGATGCACGGGTTTTACAGTACTGCTCCCCTAGTGGTGACTCCTGATGCTCTAGGAGCTGGCTTGATCAATGAGCTTGGCAACTGAGAGTTGTTTCAGAAACTCCTCCAAGTAGTACCAGACTTGATATAAGACCATTTCTTCAGGGTAACAGCTTTGATATGAGACAGAAAGCAATGGTACTGAAAGTCTTGATATGCAGAATGCATCAGAAGATTTGAGCATTTGGTGATCAGATTGTTGAAGACAACCTGTAACAGGGACTTATCCCTGTTTAGAAACTTGCCTCTGATCCAGCAGTGTGCCGGTTAATTGCACACCTGCAATCAGCCAACCCCACCTGCCTAATCAGAGCTATGTGAAATAGTGTCATGTGAGACACAGGAAGGAGATTTTCCTCAGTACACAAGGGTGCTGACAAGAGGAAAGCGGTCTTGAGCAGAAAGGCTCTGCTGAGATACACTGCTATAAGATTCAATACAGCCGGGGTCTATGTGATTTATTGTATTATTGCTCACCAGCAGGACTATGCTTTATTCTGAGCGCCTGGAGGGTTAATCCATTGATTTACCCATTTGTATACTCTGATGAGATCAAGACACCCAGAGACTTATATTCCTGGACACAGGGAACCAGCAACCTACCAGAGGCTGACATGAAGGACCACCTGCTTTAAGGTATCTCTTGAGACTTTGGGGAATAGGGTGGTAATGGGATTATCCCTCCAGCCCTGCAGACAGGGACTGGAGAAGTAAATTAGCCCTTACACAGAGATAGGTGTTTTTTATTATATTTCTGTTTGCTGTGCTATTTAAAGGAACAGGCAATAAAGCCTTATTTTAATTTCACCTTAAAACCAGTCTCCATTGGGTACCTCTGCACGCGTCTCTTACACAACCCGATTGGTTGCTGTACCATGTGATAGGTTACATGAGTTCGATAGGATGTGACATCACTTTATTGGATGATGTCACATCCTTTTGAACTAATGTGACCTATTACATGGTACAGAAACCAATGGGATTGTTTTCAATCCCATTGGCTGTAAAACTATGTGATATAGCCATGTGGTTTTAAGGATGTGATTTACCTCCCATGGAGATGACGTCACATGACGGGCACATGATACAGCGTCCAATCAGATTGGAGCTGTACCATATGACCTGAAAATTTGACGTCACAGACCTATACAAGGCCTGGACGCCTCATTTGACAGGAAGAAAACGACGAGACAACATCCGTTGGGATTTACCATGGGGTTGGATTGACAGATGAAGAAAGAAGATAGAAGATTAAAGAAAAGAAAGAAATAATGACAGAAGATAGAAGAATGTGATAGAAGATAAAAGAAAGAAGACTTTTGTTACCTGTTCCGGATCTACAAGGTGGATGGCGTTGGAATGACTTTTATGACGTCGCGGTACGAGAGCTTGCAGAAACACCGGGATTCGGAGAGCCAATGCTTCTAAAGGTAAGAACAATATTGAATGTATGTAATTTTATTTTTACAGGTTTTCTTATTGTATTTTTTTATTTTTATGTTTTTCATTGCCCATTGATTGATAATGTATTAATCTGTGCCCGTTTAGGGTACAGATAAATACACTGACAGCCAATGCATTTTTTCGTAAATGCTTTTTTTCTATTGATTGTTGTTTTTTCTTTTTCTGTTTATTGTTTGGCTTAAATTGTTCGTAATTTGGATGGCTTGTTTTTATTTCATTTTCTGATTATTTAGCATGTTTAGTTAATTATTTTTTTTGGCTACTGGTTTTAATTGATGTGTTGGCTAGTGGTTTTATTAATTCATTGATTTGTTGGCTAGTGCTTTTATGTATTGAATTGCTTGTTTGGCTAGTGGTTTTATTTCTTGAATAGTTTGCTTGGCTAGGTGTTTATTGAATTGTATTCTTTCGTTTTGGAATAACAGATTTTTTATTATTGTGCTGTATTGGAAATAGATAAATGTTAATGATGTGGCTTACAATTAGGCTTTTTAGTTATTTTATTGTTGGGGTGTTTAGGTGCCTGTGTATATATGTTATTATTGTTTATTTATGGCCTTCGTGCTTTTCGATTAGGTTGCCCATTGTATGCTATAGTGGCTTATGCCCA
Organism: Ascaphus truei; assembly: GCF_040206685.1. Classification (NCBI taxonomy): domain Eukaryota; kingdom Metazoa; phylum Chordata; class Amphibia; order Anura; family Ascaphidae; genus Ascaphus; species Ascaphus truei. Next base: position 309,736,945 of record NC_134487.1, on the reverse strand, counting down.
TATTATATGGGTATGATATACCAGTGTACCAATCAATGGGTACAGGGTGGGTATAATGGGCCCTGATTGGTGGTTAGTTCTCTCTGATTGGTTGTGGGGGAGGGTGGGTTAACCCCTTAATTACTCTAGCGTTTAATAATCGCTAAGGCGGTTAAGGGGTTAGGGGCCATCAGATTGTATTTTTTTATTGTATTATTTCTGGTAACGGAGGACATGGATGGGGATGAGGATGATGACGCCCTTCATCCTGGCAGGGGTGAGTGCAAGTTTTTTTTACTTTATACTGCTGATTGATGTTTTATTTTAAATGGGCAAATGCACTATTATCAATATGTGGATAATCACTGCCAAATCGAATGGTTTGGAATGACCCTACCTCACGGTCTGACATTTGTGTTATTACGGTATTCAGAAAGAATCAGAAAGCATTACCACAAGTCACAAACCGTGAGGTAGGAAACTTTCAATACCGCTCGGGATGACCTTATCTCAGCCTTTTTCTAAGTTCTACCGCTGTGATCATCCCGCAGTCTGTAAGAGCTGCACAGAGAGAGCCGCATCTCCTTGCACAGCTCTTACAGGCGATCGCACAGTTTTTATTAAAATTTTAATAACAGTATCAAAGCCGGAGGTCTCCGGAGCAGAACCCCCTCCACCCCCTGCTTTCCTAGCTACAGGCCCTGGTATGGGGTGCCGGGATCTCCTGCAAGTCAAAATGTCCTGGTCACATGATGCAGGAAATTTAAACAATACAGGGGGATACCGGCACCCGATACAGGAAACACACCTGACACAGACAGAACATGCCAAACATGACAAACTGAAACAGGGCTGGGTCCAATCGTGTTTTTCCTCACACTACAACAGTAAAAAGAGAGGGGTCACCATCTTCATTGGGAAGGGGGTCCCATTCCAACTTGAAAATCAGCTGTGTGACCCTGATTGTAGATTCATAATTATTTTGGGAAAATTAAGGGGGATTAAGACTTTTCTGACAAACATATATGCGCCAACAGTTCATGACAGAACCTTTTTCAATGCCCTCTTGGGTAACCTAGCACCCCTAGCCACGGATCACCAAATCATACTAGGGGGAGATTTTAATATACAGTGTAGTAGAAGACCCAATATTGGATAGGTAAACATCTTCCACAACCAAATCTAAAAGGACACAATATAAGATCAAAAGCCAGACAGACATTACATTTCTTAAAAAACAATTGAATCTTGTAGACCCCTGGAGACTGCTCTACCCATTAGAGAGGAATTATACCTGTGTTTCGCGTGCACATAATTCAATGTCACGCATTGATTATCTGTTGGTCTCGTCCCCTCTTTTCCAGAAAATATCCAAAGCTAAGATATATAAGCCCTGTATATCAGACCACTCCCCCATAGGGCTCCAATTAAAGTTGGACCTTGATACGTTGGTCCAGAGAACATGGTCATTCCCCTCCAAATTGTTAGCTCAGGACAGCTTTGGAGCTGCAGTCCATAATAAATGGGCATAATTCAAAGAAAATAACGCAGAACATATAGGAGACCTCTTTTTGTTTTGGGAAACAGCTAAAGTAGTCCAAAGAGGGGAGATAATATCGTACGTCTCTTACCAGAGAAAAAAACATAACGAGAAATATCTTTATTGTAACCAAAAATGTAATGAAACATACTCTAAATTCAAAGAATTACCAACTCCTCAAAACAAGGAGGAGTATTTGGTGAAAAAAAGGGAGCTGGAGGTATTTCTACATGAAAGAGAATTGCTGAATCAAAATGATAGAAATGCAAGATTCATGTGTTTCGGAAATAAAGCTGGGAAAATGCTAGTTAACTTAGTATCAAATAATCGCTCCACATGTCATATAGCGGCCTTGAGAGACCAGATTGGGACTAGGCACACGTGCGCCAAAAAAATAGCAGATATCTTGCATAAATTCTATACAGACCTATATAATCATCCAGACATTAACCTAGATCAGCAGGATAGATTCTGGAGAGATTTGAGGATCCCTCAGCTGTCAGAGAGCTCAAAAAATATTCTAAACAGCCCCATCACCACAGAAGAAGTCGCTAGAGACATTAAACAGCTTAAAACACTTAAAGCACCGGGACCTGATGGTTACTCGGCCGAATATTTTAAACATATGACTGTAGAAATAACACCACATCTGGAAGAGGTATATAATCGAATAATGTCACTAGGAGAAAGCCCCTGGGTCTTTGTTCAGCGGTAATCAAACTAATCCCCAAAAAAGATAAAGACTCGGAAGAGCCGGCTTCCTACCGACCAATTTCCCTCCTTAATCTTGACTACAAAATATTCACCAAAATTCTAGCAGACAGACTTAAACATTTTCTCCGAGATGATTCACCCAGACCAAACTGGCTTTGTGAAGGGTAGAAATTCAGTCACCAATATACAGAAACTATTGACGGCCATTCAATATTATGGAGAGGCCAATGGACCTTCCTCTGCCCAGATGACCACGGACCGGCCTGTGTTCTAAGTCTGGATTCGGATAAAGCGTTCGATATGATAACATGGCCTCACCTGTTTCAGACCCTAGAGAGGTTCGGGCTTAGAGGGAGCTTTACAGAATCCCATAAAAACTATCTATGCCCAATCAAGCGCCTCAATCTCTTTCAGCGGTAAATTATCGGGACTGTTCAAACTCTATAGAGGGACCAGACAGGGTTGCCCACTTTCGCCATTGCTATTTGATATGGCTATTGAACCTCTGGCTATCACTTTGAGAGAATCACTTAAAGGGTTACAAATTGGGAACCAAATAATAAAATTGGCTTTATATGCAGACGATTTGCTTCTGTTCTGTGCAGATCCGGCTAATCAGTTACCGCTAATAATGCAGATTATTGACAACTCCCAAACTTTTTCAGGCTATAAAATAAACTTGACAAAATCTGAGGTTCTCTGGCTGAGGAAGGGAACTCTAGATTTCATAGGCCCACCAACACCATTTAAAGTCGCTAAGGATTCCATTAAGTATCTGGGTATTCAGTTTCCCCTGAACCTACAGAAGCTATATGAGCTGAATTATATTCCTATCATAAACAAATTGACAGAGTTGGCAGGATGGATGAATCTACCATTAACTATGTCTGGTAGGATTGCTTTAATTAAGATGGTTTCTTTCCCGAAGCTTCTGTACTTAATACAGACACTTCCCCTGCTTATAAGAAAAAAGAAACCACAAAGATACATACAGTTTTTTCCAATTTTATTTGGAACAACAAAAAACACAGGATCAGTCAACAAAGGCTACAGACCGATAGAGAACAGGGGGGTCTGAACCTCCCCGATGTGGGAGCGTTTAATGTGGTGGTGCTGACTACGTACATTAGGGATTGGCTACTTGACAAGGCAGAGTTTGTGAATTCTGGAATAGAGGGACAGCTGGCTCTTCCACACTCCCTTGGATTCCTGCTCTCCCACACTCCCTGGGATTCCTGCTCTCCCACACTCCCTGGGATTCCTGCTCTCCCACACTCCCTGGGATTCCTGCCTTTCCTACAAGATAAGGATAATGCAAATAACATTCTGAATGCATTATGTTTGGAGATACTGTAAGAGCCTGGCGTAAAGTAAGAAAATATTTTAAACTACCACTGAGAGTATCCAGGTTGTTACCGATTGTAAGGAACTCAGACTTTATGGCAGCCTAAGAGACCGCAGTTTTCAGGACTTGGGCCAGTAGAGGACTTGTTCATGTCGCAGACTGTTTTAACACAGGACAACACACTTTCCCAACTTTCCAACAATTCCGTGAAAGATATCAATTACTAAATAAATACTTATTTGCCTACTTACAGTTAAGACATGATGTGATTTCCTTGATGAGGGACCATCCATCCCTATTAGAACACAATGCCTTGGAGTCCGGTCTTGAGATCTCCATTCAAACAGGTATATATACAGTATGTGTACTGTATATGGATGTAAACACATCCCATTGCGAATATCAGAATATGATACATGCTATTCCAATGGATACTAATAATGTCCATTAACTTGTTGATCTTATTAAATTAAAGGGGTGAACGTGAATCCTTCATTTAGACCTGATGGATTTAAAGTCTTGAGCCTATATATCCATTCTGATTCCCTTTGGAGTAACCCATTGTCAATCTCACCCCCTCTCATGGTGTTCTTAAGATTTTCAATTCCCACAAATTTATGACATGTGGCAGCACCATGATGAAATGTATTGATATGGTGTGCCACCGGAGTTTTTTTGCCAAAAAAAATCAGCATTATAGATTATCTGAAGTTTAAGTAGATGAACGTATAACCTGCCATAGTAGCAAACTATAATTCTGTATGTAATCAGTCATAGTCTTCTACTATTTTCTGAATTACAAAAGGGATAATGGTATCGTAAAACGTAGAAAAAAAAATGTTCAATGCGGAGCTTATTCTGAATACATTTTCAGTTAAAATAATTCTCTGAAGTTTTGTAACATTAGTTAACTGTTTTGTTGATCAGCAGGTGTCCTTCCAAAAGCCAATCACAGGACAGCTAAAGAAAAAATACCTCCCACACACCTTAGCTTTTTGGATGAAAGTTAGAACGTGGTCTATATTGGAAATGTGATATTTTCGATGGTACTGATGCAGCTGCCATTATTCAAACACATCTCGGCACCGATTTTGAGTTCTCTGCTGTTCCCCACGCAGCATGAATGCGGCCAATCGCCTCAGGCACCCGCGCTTATCGTGGATGTTTTGTTTGATTTTCATGGATTCTGTTTCTTCGTTTGCAAAAAATGGATGAATTGTAATGTGTACAGTACTGTGCTACTGTGCTACTGTGTCACTGTGTCACTGTGCTACTGTGTCACTGTGTCACTGTGCTACTGTGTCACTGTGCTACTGTGTCACTGTGTCACTGTGCTACTGTGTCACTGTGCTACTGTGTCACTGTGCTACTGTGCTACTGTGTCACTGTGTCACTGTGTCACTGTGTCACTGTGCTACTGTGTCAATTTCATGTTTTTAATAGCCAGAACACCAAAACTCGTTTTTCTGCACTCGCCTCACTCGCATCTTAATGCGGGAAGGCTGAATTCATCCTGGGGTTTCAAATCGGGATTCCGATGTACATGACGCGTGAAGTGTTCGAATAACGGCCGCTGCATCAGTAACTGAGCATCCTTGTTTTTAAATCATTAACTTCCCTTATGACGTACCCTGTACATCATGAGGGCTGTCGCACCAGGGTCCGTTAAGCAGATTTTGCAATCTTTACTCTGCTTAGTTTCTGAGGTCAGACGGGATGGGGCTCCTTCTGGGTGTTATAGCCATATCAGAATAGCCTGTTTTGAAATTAATATTTCATTTTGATTGCTTTTGGTACATTAAATGACCGGTAAATCCCTGTGCAAAACAATGAGCTGCATTATTAGGGAAACTCTTCCTCGACACACAATCCATGATGCAAGTTGATTTAGGTAAGATAGGTAAAATCGGTAGATTTAAGGATTTGTCTTGTTTAATGTAGGATTGGGACTTGCAACAAATTCAAGAATATAGTGCATGTAGCACTAAAACAGTTAAGGGGCTTAGTAAAAAAAGAGCAATAGTGCCAAGTCCTCACTACCAAACAGAAACTCTCCTTGAAGTGAATGGGAGTTTCCATGCGGCAATGCAGCATGGGTACTATTGCAGTTTATTGAATAGGTCCTAAATGTAATTTCTTGCTTGGATTAAATTTTACAAGTGAACTTAAATAGTTTTACTGCAGAGGCAAATGTGGCTCAAAGCTAATATAATCAGGGCCGCCGACAGCTTTTCCAGAGGCCAAGTCCCATATTTTCCACCCGTAACCCCAGTTGTTGAGTGAGGGAGGTGTAACTCCAGTTGTTTAGTGGGGGAGGTGTTCACAGCCCTGTGAGTCCTGTCCCTCCACCTCTCTCATACTCCCCCCCTCACCCTCCACCTTTTCTCTCACTCTCCTCCACTTTCTCACATTCCCTTCCGCTCTCTCACTTTCCCCCATCTTATTTCACTCTCTCCATCTCTACCCTTTCTCACCTCTTCTTTCTCTCCCTCATTCCCCCATCATCTCTATCCCTCTGTCCCCTTTTATCTCTCTCACTCTGCCCCTTCTAAACTCTCACACTCGCCCCCACTCTTCTCTCTTTCACAATACCCTATCTCACAGATTCCCCCTGTTCACAGCCCTGTGAATCCACCCCACTTCGCTCTCCCTTTCCCTCCCCCTTCTCTCTTAATCTCACACTCTTCTGTCACTCTCCCCCTCTTCTCTCACTTTCTTAATTTATTGTCTCTCCCCCCTCTTCTCTCTCTCTAATCTTCTCTCTCTCACTCTCCTCCTTCTTATCTCTCCAGCGGCAGAGGGGGGTCCTCCCAGGTGGTCAAAAGAGAAAGTTTGGTCCAACGTCCAGCTGGGCCTAAGTTGCAGTTTCGGACTGCCAGAATGGGTCTTCCTCTTCCGCCGGGCACAGGACAAATGTCCCAGTGCTCCCCCCCCCCCTGTGAGCGGCCCTGAGTATAAATACCTGTGGAAATATGATTGCTACAGTATTTGTACAGAGAATATATTGTGCCTGTTCATGTCATTAGATTATCATTGTATCCTCTTTCTTTACATTGAAATATAGAGACTAAAACACTTGCCAACAAATATATCAATATATACATCCTGCTTCCACAGTTCTCATTTACAACTCTTGTAAAAGCTGAATCTTTCATTATAATACATTATTCTTTATTGGGCTTTGAGAGGAGGTTGTATTTCTCTACAAAACTTGTACCTGACTAAGTAAACAGCACGTGTGCTACTGTACATTGTAGTGCTTGAGCAGAACAGGAAATATCTTTCCAACATGCTGTGACAGCTCAGAAAGTTCACTAATTCTTAGGTCTGCAACTAGAATAAATAGAGGAGCAGATTGGCTCAGTCTTAGGTAGATGGCCCTGTTTTTATCCAATAAGGTTGTACTTTTTAGGCTGGGTCTGTGGAATTCTAAAACTGCTGTTAGGCCAAGAGCAGAGTTCCTCATGCCTGTGTTATTTGTTCAGAGGGCATGACCACTTCGGGCAAGTCTTTCATGTGAGTCAGCTTTAGCTGATCCATGGGAAAATTCCTTTGTGTTGTCAAGCAGAGTTTGTTCACATTTTCAAAGGATAATCTGAGTAAAGAGAAAATACATCTACATTTATCATATTTAGAGTAACTGTCCCATAAAAATGGATAGAATACAATTGACTGTAAAAATATTTGTAGTAACTGATAAACTTAAGCTGTATGTGAGAGTCGTGCATTGTTTGTTTTTGATTTCCCAATTCTGCACTGAATATGGATATGAAGGTAATATTACCTTTAATAGCTAACTCATAGTTAAAAAGAGCTTTAAGGACCACAAATTTCCTTTCCTCATGCAGAGTGTTTGCCCAATTTGACTGAAGAAAGGACGTTTGTTCTCCGAACAGCTTGCACTCTTTTAAACTACGAGTTACTGAAGCTATTAACGGGGTATCTCTTCTACCGTATTTCTCTTTGTCTATTCTATAGACTAATATGGTACCATCTTCTGATAAAGCAGCAATCTGAGTGGACCATGTTTTTTTTTTTATATAACATTAGATTGAAGCAGGGGGTCTCCACAGCTGAACCCCATTAATTTCACCTCCGGGGACCCCCTGCTTCCCGCGATACCTCTGTAGGGAGTTCCGATAACAGCTCCAGCTGGGTAGCTGATGTTTTTGTAATGGTGGTGTTCAAGGCTTCTGTGTCCATCGGACCAATAGGAAGCCGTGACGTCATCCGGTGCGACTTTCTATTGGCCCGCATGACCATGACCCAAGATACTAGAACCCCCTATGGAGACATGTATCATAGGGAGCATGGGGTTCCCAGAGCTGAAATTAATGGGGTTCCGCTATAGAGACCCCCTGCTTCAATCGCATGTAAAAAAATGCAAAAAATAAAAACGGTCCTCTTTCATTATTGCTTTAAAGTATTGTGAAAGATTGCAGAATTTTTGCAGCAGATAGTTGCTTTTGGATTCAGCTGCTCAGAAATCTTTAACAATCTACAAAGACGGTAATAAAAGACAAATTGAAAAATTAAGGTTTACAGACCAGATTGACTAAAAAGCACAAAGTAATTTTTCTTGGGCGAGGAAAATCTTGGACCCTTTTCATATAACAAACACAGGATGGGGGGGTGAAAGGGAAAGAAATACCCTCACTACAGCCACACTGAGGTGCTACAATCAGGGGCAAATTAGTTACAGATAAACAAAGAGGGGAAGGAATCCCCTATAATGAAAGCACTCAAATGTTAGCTATGAAACTGATACCTCCAGTTAAACCCTTGGAACTGAATGGGTGATAACTACAGCAATGAAATGATGAGTAGGTTAAAATGATCTTTAATAGGAGAATATCTCAAATAAAATATAGGGGTCAAAAATTACAAGAGCCTAATAAAGCAAACTAAAAACCAATTGCGAATTAAAATCGAGGTGGGTGTGGACATGGGGTATATATCCTCCTTACAATAGGATCATTGGGAATATATGTCAAAATTCCACACAAGGGAATCTCCTAGTACCGTATCTGTATGAAACAGTGTGTAGACAGATAGACAGGCTTGTGAGCCTATAGCAATGTGTCTTAATTTGTAGTGAATCATGCCCCTATCGGTTAGAAGATGCATTGCATCATAGACACAGTGGTGTTACAATCCATGCTGGGATGATAGGAGCTACTATGAAGGTAAGTGACTGTAATATGGCTGCGTATCTGGACAGAATGACAGACTAGAGATGTCTCTATGACAACGTCTTACGCGTAAGACCGAGAGGAAAAAGCCCCCCATTGGTCAGCCCTATAGTTGATTATTTACCTCCGTAACTCGATCGGGGTTAAACTCTATGATAGCTAGTACATATATCACTCCCCTGAGACTGCGTGACTGGATGGAGCATTGGGCTGCAATCGTCCGACACAGTATCTCCCTGTCATGTACTTCTAACAGCTGGATCGGAGTTAAACGGTGAGAGTTTTGGATTAGTCACTTATTATCAGTGTCAACTTTTTATTTGTTTGCGCCTGTGTTCACTTTACCACTATACAATTCTACTGTCTGTAACCCAGACCCTGGCATGTCAAAGGATTACCCTGGCCTCTCCAACCCTGACCCTGCTATGAACGACTACGAACTGTGCAATCCAGAACCGGCTTCGCGGCCTACGGTCGGTGTATTCATATCCCCACCTCAGCCCCGCGGTCCAGTCCCGGTGTGTGGCGAGCACGTCCATTACTGTATGCTCGACCCCACAAACTCGAATCGCCCTGTGGTGAGGGTGGGAATGTTCCTGTCCAAAATACTGTCTGCAGACCGGTTCCTGTTTGAAATAATGCCCCCACCTGAAACCACGTTCCTGTATGAAGGTCTAACTCCATCTGAAAGACTGCTCCATAAAGAGTTCATTATTAAGGCCTAGCACCTTAGGGTGTCAAAACAGACCCTGCTCTCCTGTGTCCCTCCTCCTGGTTCCCCTGTTACCTGGGAGAAAGTGAATCCTGTGCAACTGGCGCAGGCTCAAAGTTCGCTCCATGAACTGTTCCTAGTTTTGGATCAGTGCATAAAACAGCATGACCCTCTCCTCGCCAGCTACGCTGTTACTGGATGGTTCCCCTGAGCTGCTAGTCCTGTTACTAAACCTTTGGAGGTACCACCTTCTCCTGAAAATTACCAAACTGATTTTGTTCCTCTTTTTGTTTTTTTGTTTTTATAACTTATATTTTATTGGTTTTCAAAACACAAAGATAATACAGCTGATATCCATTGTAGTATCATGAATTACCAACATTCCATATATATAACAACTGTGTACAATATAGGAACAATAACCTAACTGGGTCAGTGGGAAGGAAGGGGAGGGATAGGCGGGGGAAGGGAGGTGAGGACGGCCGAGGGTCCACTCAAACCTTTTTTCACCTGAGTCTTAGCTTCTGAAGCCGGTGTTGTGTATATGTTTGTTTGTCTCTCTTTCTAATCTACGCGCCAGTGACTGAAAGCCTTTCGACCAATGATATCATCACAGGAGAACGCACCTGTAACTATTAAAGCATTATTGTGGTTATCTCTACCCCTGGGATGTCCGTCTGGGCTAGCCAGGGTGTCCATACTTTTAGAAAATTTTCACCAGAGTCTCTCGTCTAGATCTTTTTCCCAATTCAACATGTAACCTAATTTGTGTGTTACCTTTACAGCAGAACCGACCACCTCTTTATACATTTGCGATGTGATTCCCTTCGTTGACGTCTCTCTTAGACAGAGCCTTTCGAATGTAGTCAATGGGGGATGTGGATTCAATTTATTATAGAAAGCTCTGATCTGAAGGTATCTATACAGTTCTGATTGTGGGATATTTTTATCTGAGTTAATTTGAGCAAATGACTTAATTTTATTATTACCTTCAAGATCTCTAAGTCTCACTATGCCATTTCGTTTCCAAATTGAGAAGTTTGCTCTATCTAAGCCAGGAGCAAAAGATGGGTTATCCCAGAGCGGGATCATCAGTGTATTTTTGGTAGTTAGATTACATTTAAATTTGGTCGCCTCCCAAATTGATAATGAATTGGTCATTGAGGATAGCGGCGCTGGTATAGCTTTCCTTGCTATCTTTGGGTTCCATATTAAATTTCTTAGCTCTAATGGTGAGTAAGCTGCACTCTCTGAGGCTGTGGTCCCAGTCACTGCTACAGCGCACACCTCGGCGTGCACTGTGCTTGTAAGCATCGCCCCTCAATGGGGCTGGGCACAGTACTCACCTTCCCGCTGAAGGTGCAGCCGTGCTGTACTCGCAGTTTTTTTTAACTCAATGGAATTGAGTTCAGAACTGGCGACCGAGGCGTGGCCACGCCCCCGCCGGCGGCTCACCCAATTAGGGCGAACCATCCGCGTGAGGTCATTACCACGCCCCCGCGAAACCCCGACCACGCCCCCTCCCGTCGCAATCTCCCTCTCTCCCTAAAGACCGCAGATCACGTGTAGCGCGGTGCACGCGCCGCCCCCCACCCCCCGGCCGGGCGCGCGTGTTACAGTGATCACTGGGACCGCAGCCTAATGCTACCCATCGTCTCAAATCTGGATTTGTCTGCCATTGAGAAAGTTGGCATAATTGTGCCGCTCTGTAGTACGATAACAAGCAAGGTACTGCTAGTCCGCAGTTTGTCTCCGGAGGGTTTGTTTATTTAGTCTCGCTTTTTTGCCTCCCCATATAAATTTGGAAATTGAAGATTGAAGGCTGAGGATCTCGTTCAATCTCAGTGGCACTGGGAGCGTTTGGAATAGATATAGAATTTGTGTTAGTAAATTCATCTTTATGCTACAGTATATATTTTGCCAATCCAGGAAATGTTGAACTTTGACCAATGACCTATATCATCCCGTAGGGTCCTGATTAACCTGGGGTAGTTTGCCCACTACACCGAATTATAGTCCTTGGTAATATATACTCCCAGGTATTTAATCGCTTTATGCTGTCAATTTAAATTAAAATTGATGGAGATTAGTTTTTCTAATGGTTTGGGCAAATTTATGTTTATGGCTTCTGATTTAGATTAGTTAATCTTAAACCCTGAGATTTTATTAAATTGACCCAACAATTCAAAAAGATTGGGGAGCGATGTGAGGGGACGGGACGGGACAGCACCAGGAGGACATCATCTGCATATAGGGCCAACTTATGAATTTGGTTCTTAAACTCAAGGCCTGTGATATCCTTATTATCACGAATTTGGGCCGCTAGCGATTCCATACACAGGGCATTTAGAAGAGGCAAGAGGGGGCAGCCTTGCCTTGTCCCACTTTTGATCTTAAAGGGATCTGAGGGGAAGCCCTGATGCACAACCATAGCCGTTGGGTTCGAATAGAGAGCTAAGATGGCCGATGTTATCTTTTCACCGAACCCAAACGCTGCAAGCGTAGCTTTTAAATATGCCCAGTCAATCCTATCGAACGCTTTTTCTGCATCTAGACTCAACACCATTATGGGTACTTGCTGTGCATTGGCTATCTCTACCAGATCAATGATTCTTCGGGTGTTATCTGCTTATTGTCTATCTCTTATGAAACCGACTTGATCTGGGTGTATGAGTCTAGGTAGGATCTGACTTAGCCTGTTGGCAATCAATTTAGAGTACAGTTTAATATCTGTGTTTATGAGTGAGATAGGTCAATAATTCTTACAATCAAATGGGTCTTTTCCTTGTTTATAAATTAGTGATATGGACGCTTGCAGCATTTGTGCTGGGAAAGCGACTCCCGCTAATACCGCGTTGAACATACACAAAAGATGTCGGGCTAATAGTTTTATGTTCTTCTTGTAGTACAGGCCTGAGTACCCATCCGGTCCTGGGGCTTTAGATATTTTCACATTTTCGATCACTTGCGTGATCTCTTCCATGCTGAACCCTCCCCCCAACGCCACGCGCTCCCCGTCTGTCAGTTTTATTAGGTTTGGGCCCGTTAGAAAATTCTTCAAGGCTCTTTTAGTACTATGGTTTTATACCACTTTCTCCCCATTATATACATTTTCATAATATAGTTTGAATTCCTCAACTATCAATTTAGGATTTGCGGAAATGGCTCCCATTTTTCGCCTTATCGCTTGAATACTGTAATTTGGTATTTTGTTTCTCAATATATTTGCTAGCAAAGTATCTGGCTTGTTTGCTTTGTCAAAATTTTTCCTCTTTGACCAATTCAGTGAGTTATCGGCCTGGGAGGTTAACAGGAGGTTCAGTTCAATTTTAACATCTTTGATTGTCCTGAGGACAGTTGGATTGTTATCCTGTTTATGTCTTTCTAGTAGGTCCTTTAATTTGGCCTGCAGCTGCACTATCTTAGCTTCCCTTTCCCTTTTTCTTCTAGCTGCTAGGTTGATCAATACACCTCTAAGAGTGGCTTTGTGCGCCTCCCAAAGCGAGGAATGGGAAGCTACTGACGCAACATTTAATTGAAAATACTGGCCTATTTCCTCTATCTTTTGGGCAATTTCTGGGACTCTTAGAAGGGACTTCTTTAGTTTCCAGTTTGCTCCTGGCTTTTCTAGGCTTAATTGGGTGCACCTCAGCTCTGTAGGCGCGTGATCTGACCACGAAATATCATGGATTCCCACGTGGGAGATCTTTGGAACCAGTCTGCACGAGACAAAAAAGTAGTCGATTCTGCTGTAGGACGAGTGTGGGTGTGAAAAAAATGTATAATCCATATCTAACGGGTGCAGTTCTCTCCATATGTCTATTAAATTGTTTTCCTTCAGGGCCGCTTTTAGCGTGGGGGGCAATCATATTTTCGCGGTTGACCTGATCGATCTATTTTCGGGTTGAGGACTGTGTTAAAGTCTCCTGCTACAATTATTGGACCCTTCGCTATTTTGTGTAATTTGTTAAAGACCAAAGCGAAAAAGGAGGGGTCGCGATCACATGGAGCGTAGATTGACGCCAGTGTAAGCGGTTGCCCAATTATTGATCCCTGTAGGATCAGATATCTAACTTCTTTGTCTTTGATCACCAAATCTTGCTTAAATGGGCACCTGTTGTTAAAGATGATCGTGACCCCTTTCCTTTTCTTGGAGGATGATGCCATGTAGTATTGCCTAAAGTGTTTGTCTAAGAATTTTGGGGAACTGCTGATGCTGAAATGTGTTTCCTGCAACAGCACTATGTCGGCGTGGCTCCTATGGTACTCTATAAACGCCAACCTTCTTTTCTTGGGCAGTTTAAGCCCTTCACATTGTGGGATAGTAGTGTCAACCCCATTATGGCTGGGTTGTATGTATATTTGATTCCAAAGTGGAGTGTAAAGTGTGTAGATTTTCAGGGTTTACCATACGATTGTCATTCCAGGTAGCGATGGCACTTTTCTTGCCTTTTCTGGAGCCATAATATCCAATATCTTATTTTAATCATTACGTCTTCACCCATCTATACTTGCATATATGTAGCCACTTGCAGTATCTTTGGGTTCACCCTCTATACCAGTGTACATAATTGTACATACGATGAGTGTCAGCTGTATTTTTTTATACTGCCCTCTATAACCTGACTATTCTGGGGTACTTAGAGAGTGTGTAGGAGATAAGAGACCCATTTATACATGCCTCCTTTTGCAGATGAGTACTATTTCACGCCTATTGCCTCCGAAAGGCTGTTACCTTATTGAACCTTAAACTTGTATATATCAGTATGACAGTCTAATAACAGTGTTTAACAGTATAACAGTCAAATAACAAAAATAGTAATTAACCCACTAAATTCTATACATCATGTATATCTCCCCAATCCCAAAGTAGTCTCGTATAAAAAGGGGGAACAAAATTAACTCGGACCAAACAGTACATCAAAGTTTCACTGATGCCTCAGGGGGAACTGATCTGCCCAACCGCCTGGGTATAACTATTGTTGTCGCTGCCACTCAGATCTTTGTCTGCCCATCTCCCTCTGGGGTCATGCCGAATTTCCTGATCACATGCCCTCTGTAAGGGGGGTCAAGGATTTTGAATCCTCGATGCCGGTCTTTAGCCCCTAATCTGCTCCGATCCTACCTGGCAGATCTATTGTATCTGTCCACTCGGATGTCCCTTTGTGGGGTCATAGCACTCTGAAGCCCCCTCCCCACTGTGTATGTTGATTGTGTATTGTGCCCCTCTTAACAGCATCTATCTGTCGCTTCTGCTGTCCCAAAGTTTCATTCGGGCCCAACGTTATCTTTATTTTTATTTATTGGGGGGTGCACTAGGAGGGGGGTATCTTTGTCTCTGTCAGGTATTTAGATCGACATTACCGGCTGCATGTGCTGAGCTGCTTTCAGTTCTTTATTGCCAGCATCTCTTCTGTTGTACTGTCTGTTGTGGGGAATCAAGATGGCCGCCGTCCCTGGCTGCAACTTTGAACTTTCTGAATCAAACAAACTTTATTAGGATCACTCGTTAACAAACGGACACTACAGTGGTAATGCCCTTTTAAGCCTTAATTGGTTCTGAATTGGTATCAATTAAGGGGCTTTTCTTGCCGTTTTCGCGCCGAGCCCTTCACTTTGTTCCAGGCTGGATCAGAGAGGACGCCTCTTCTGCTTCCTGGTCCGTAGGATCGCCCCCAAGGCCCAATTTTTTAGGAATGGCTCCTTTTCTTCTGGGTTTCTTAAGCTGCATCCATAGGACTGCAGGCACGCGGAGGCTGAGGGAAAGCGAGTGCTTTCCCTGGCCTTGGTCCGCGCGCCATCCGGGGGCGTGTCGGGGGGGGGGGGTCTGTGACGTCACGGAGCTGGTTCAACCTCATTGGGCGAACCGCTCACGTGACCGGCCCTGCGCTCCCGTGAGCATGGAAATCTATAATTTGAATAAGATTTACGCTTCCGCATGCTTGCGGAAGCGTGTGCGAGCCCCTGCTAAAGCCGCTCTCATTGCGGCTGCAGGGGCTCACTGAGAAGCGTCAGCGCGCCTCAGCACGGGTCAGCACCTAAGCGCTGACCCTGGACGCAGCCTTAGAGTAATGGCAGCGCCGTTTTTGAGCACCAGCAAGCCGAAGGGGAAACCCAGCGGTACTATATTCCCCTGTCACGCAGCAACTTGGTAACAGGAAAGAGGTTTCTCCTTTTACGTGGGTAGTTGGGGCCAGATCTAGAAAGATCAGCAGTTTGATCTCCTCGAATTCAACTGCACCGGAGGCTCTAGATATGTGGCAAATTGGCTCTTTTATTTTGAAATAGTGCAGTCTGACGATTATATTGCGTGGGGGATCACCAGCTTGAGGTCTGGATCTGAGTGCCCTGTGACATCTGTCCATGTGCAGGTCTGCTTCGTGCTTATTGGGGCACAGGCTTGTCAGCCATATTGAGATGAACTCTTCAGGGTCCGTTACCTCCTCTGGTACACCCCCTCACCCTTATATTGTTGCGCCGGTCCCTATTTTCGGCGTCTTCTTGTTGTTTGAGATGTCATTTATTAGGATCTTTAAATGCAACGTGGTTTTTTCATTTTTACGCAATGCCTTAACTGTAGTGTAACGGATTTTCTGGCCTGGCCTGACCCACCCAATCTCACATTGGCCACTGTCGTCTAACCAGTCCCCATTACATGGTCGTGTCTGGTGGTGCACCTGTTGTCAACAGGACTCCTGGTCTCCCGCATGATGTTGTGTGGGGATTGTCAACCCAGACAGGCAGCTGAGATAGTGTGCATGAGTCCTACCTATATCCAGTGCAGCGCCTCCACCTCATCAGGATCCCTGCATCCGCAAGGGGATGGTTCTGATGAGGAACTTCTCCGTGGTGCCTTCCACTGCAGAGTAATTCCAGACTCACACATGAGGGTGTCTTTAATCAAGGTCATCTTTATTGCTTGTGATGGTATGGGCCAGCTGCCCCTCACAGCTGGCAGCTCAGCCGCACATCTTTCTGTACTGTCCCTTAGAAAGGTACGCCCTCCCAATGGAGTGGGATCCCCTCTCCCCTCAGGGAGATCACCCCTGTGCCAGGTCCCTGGACACAGTGTGGCCTTGTCAGCCTTGCTGCTGCTTGACTTAGAATTGGGCCACTAGTTACTGCACTAGTGGACCCCTCACTCGCAAGTCTCAACCAGGACTTATTCCTTTATCCAACAAGTAACTTTTGGCAGTGCTGTGCCTTATATACTTCAGGAACTGGCACATCTCTGATGTCACTAACGGTGGACTCAGAGTATGCAGCCACTCCCATCCATGTATGTGACACCTCACCAGGGTGTGAGGGCAAACCTCCATGATTACTGCTGGCAACCCTGTAACTTACCAGGTTTACTGCCAGCATCAGAGGAAACTGTAGACCATTTTACAGTGTGGCTTCATTCTCCCCCTGGTGAATCCCAACGGCCCGTCTGGGGCCTAAATTTGGTGTACCTTTGTCCAGGAAGCACTGTAAAATATAAACATAATTGGTTATAACATCAGTTTCCATAAGTACTATCATGGTGCGCACTGACCAGCAGGTGGCACTAGCTAGAACAAAACCTCACTATCCTGTCTTCCTAATAATAATGGCGAGGGTCTGGTTTCTTTATTTCCCGACCACCCATGTCAGTGACAGTTATACTGTATTCCGGTGGTAAGCCATTCTCGTGTCTATATACAGCCTTATGCATATAGATGCTACGACCTATGCTCCACACCCTCATCAGTTGGGAAATCCTCTCCTCCACCTTACGCCCAGTAATCGCACCCCCTTTGTTCACCATGTACAGCTCTATGGTTTCCCTCAGCCATCCATCCCTCTGGTTATCTATCTCCTGCAAGGGGTTCGCTTTCGCTGGCAACACCCATGATAGGGGTTCTTCCGGGTCCACCGGATCCTCCAATTTACTTGGACCCAATGGTTCTATCAGCCCGTGACTAATCTAATACCAACGGTTCTGCAACGCCTCTTTTCGCCCCGCCTCTGTAAACTCCTCCTTGGCCCACCAATGATCCACCACCCCATCTTTCTCCAAGAGGAACCGGGTGCGATCTAGCCAGGCCTCATATCCCTCAAATAAGGGGGCCCACCACCGGGTCTCCCTGATCTCTTCCGGAGCTGACTCGACTGACTCTCCCTCCTCCGGTTCCCCCCCTGAGGACACCCCGGATGTCCCGGCAGACTGAGACTGAGACCCTAACCTCTTGGGCCTACATGCAAGGGTAACACTGACGACTCTTGGGCAGTCACTTGATACGGATATGTGCCGAGAGTACCTCCCACCCGCCGACCCGTCATCCGACGTAAAACAGTCCAGGCTCTCCCCAGTCCGTTCCTCGGAGGTGACTCGGGACCCCCCAGACATCCCTGGGCTTGAAGATGACCCATAGGAAAAGGTGACAGGGGTCGGGGCTTTAGCTAGGGCCGGGGATTGGGCATAGGGACGGGCTGTCGGCATCCGCGGGGCTACGACCCGCTCTTCACCGCTACCTCGTCCGGTGCCACCACAGGGGCTCTCCGCTTCTCCGGTCTTGCTAGTCTCAGGCTTCCGCAGGGCCTGCCAGCTCTTCTTCGACCCAGGCGATCGGGTGACACTACTCGACCGGAAAGGCGCAGTCATCTTTCCATCGGCTCCGCCACGGCCACAGGAAGTGACGTCCTTGACTGTACTGGATGCGTCGCCATCTTGGATTGAGTCCCCAAGCGAGACCTCTTCCTCCACCACGACATCCGGTAGCTCAGTTTTCTTTTGCGGCACTGCTTGGGCCTGGCATCACCCCTCCTCCGCCGTTGCCACCCTCGGAGCCTGGTAGAAGCATGGATTATGCTTACCGCTCCGTTGCGTCGGGGTGGATCTGCCGCCGCCATCGGAACCACTGGTCACAATGGCCGTGGGACTCCGCCTCTCTGATTGCCGCTGCACGGGCGACACTCGACTCCGCTCACTGACGACACAGGTGAGTGGTAT
Organism: Ascaphus truei; assembly: GCF_040206685.1. Lineage (NCBI taxonomy): Eukaryota > Metazoa > Chordata > Amphibia > Anura > Ascaphidae > Ascaphus > Ascaphus truei. The sequence goes on along the minus strand of NC_134487.1, from coordinate 309,718,489 downwards.
CTTTCTGGCGTTACCGCCACAGTGGTTCGCCGGCTGTCGGGTCGACACCACGGGTTCCACATTGGAGGAATCCAACCCCGATTTGGGGAGGGGCACTCCACTCGGCGACCGCCGGTGGGTCTCTCGCCCAGCACTGCATCTGATATTGTCCTTTTCCACCGGCCCGATCCCCATGCTCTGGGATCCGCAGACTCCCTCCAGAGCGCACCTGGGAGTTCTGCCGATAACATGGCTACGTCTCCCGCTGCCTCTACGGCCTGGACCGGCACGAATGTTGGCATTGGCCACAGATATTGAAGGCCACATTGCGAACATCACGCAGCGATACTCACAGCACCCCCTGGCAGTCGGCACTGTAGACATAGACACGCCACTGTTTCGGTGCCCGCCATTCGAAGTACCAGGAAGCCTCCTGGGGCCGAATAGAGCTGGGTCGATATCATGGATCCTTCTTCAGGTTTGCAGGCCATGGTCACTAAGGGAGGCACTCTCAATAGTGGTCTGCTCTGCTCGCTAGTTTTTCGCGACTGAAGTGCAGGGGCTGGTTTGCCAACCCCTCCTTCAGCTAACTCCACCCGCATCTGTCAAAGCTGGAAACCACTCCCACTAGTGGAGATTAGGGGAGGATCCCACAAATTTATTGGGTGTCCTGGTATAAGTGTTGAACTTTTCACAGTCCTAGGGGGCGCGGCCTCCGGTTTCGCGCCACCCCCCCCTGAGCACCACTCCTTGTTTGGCGCCATTCCCGGCCAATTTCTTGCATTCTCTTTGTCTTCTTCTCCACAGGCAGCACTGATTACAGGAACTATTTTCTGTAAGGGTGCAGCTGGTTCACCAGCTCCTCGCTCAGCTGGATCCGTTCCCACTGGGCATAATTGGAAACCACTCTCCCTGGTTGAGATTAGGGGGAGCTCCCATAAATTTATCGGATGACCCAGCACTGGGGCTGAGTTAGTCATAGTCCATGAGGGCACGGCTGCAGCTTTCGCACCATGCTCCCCATCAAGGTGGGGTTTTCCTGTTGGCGCCACTCCTGGCCAACTCTCTGCAAGTCCAGTATTGTATTCATTGTCTGCAACTGGCCCACACGGTCTCCCAGGCAAGCGGGAGCCGCCATTTGGATTTGCACTGTCAATCTCTTTAACAGTTGAGGTAGCTTTTGATTGTTTGTACGCCGACTGACAAGCAAATCCATCATGTTCCCCACACATCACCACAATGTTCTCCTCAATGTCCTCAGGGGTAGTACCCCTAGGTCCTAGACAGGACAAAAACTGCGCGGCCACAGCTTTCGCGCCACTCCACAGCAGGCTCACAAAAGTCGTTTCCGTAGCTTGCTCTTCACCCGCACACACGCCATGTATGCTCTCTCCATCAGCCTCCGTCCGCCATTTTGGACCTTCCGCACCACGCAGATCCTCCATTCTTGCGGTCGCCATTTGGTTACTGTATATGTTTTTATTGTACATGGAGCTCCTCTCTGCGGGGCAGCTGCCACACCGATACAATAAAGATTGCCTTGATGCACCACCTAGTGTACCTAATGTAGGTCTGACTCGTGTTGCACTACCTCAGGCTAGGCTCACTCTTTCTGTGTCTGCTGTATCTCCTTCCTCCCAGTCTGTGCTCCCTTCGGTAAGTGGTCTGGAATGGGCTAGAGTACTCTGGCTCTTCCATGCAGTACTTGGGCGTCTACCTACTGTTGGCCAGCCTAGCGCAGACCCTCTCCAGGATTCCTGACCACGTTAACAGGCTATCCCTTTAGGCATCCTACCACTAGCACTACCTCAAGGTGACTAGGACAGCTAAAGCCCGGCTCCAGACTCCCAACTCCTCTCAGGTTCCTAGGTCGTCCCTGCGGTCTGACAACTCCATCAGCTCCCCTGACGACCCCTGGGTCCCGTCCCAAACAGCACAAAGTGGCAGCATACACTCTCCTGTTTCCCAGTGTGCCTAGCAAAAGCCTGTCCTGTTGACAGGTATCTCAGCAGCGCCTCCAAATGTAGTGGATTTTCTGGCCTGGCCTGACCCACCCAATCTCACATTGGCCCCTGTGGTCTAACCAGTCCCCATTACATGGTCGTGTCTGGTGGTGCACCTGTTGGCAACAGGACTCCTGAGTGTCCCGCATGATGTTGTGTGGGGATTGTCAACCCAGATAGGCAGCTGAGGTAGTGTGCATGAGTCCTACCTATATCCAGTTCAGCGCCTCCTCCTCATCAGGATCCCTGCGTCCGCAAGGGGATGGTTCTGATGAGGAACTTCTCCGTGGTGCCTTCCACTGCAGAGTAATTCCAGACTCACACATGAGGGTGTCTTTAATCAAGGTCATCTTTATTGCTTGTGATGGTATGGGCCAGCTGCCCCTCACAGCTGGCAGCTCAGCCGCACATCTTTCTGTACTGTCCCTTAGAAAGGTACGCCCTCCCAATGGAGTGGGATCTCCTCTCCCCTCAGGGAGATCACCCCTGTGCCAGGTCCCTGGACACAGTGTGGCCTTGTCAGCCTTGCTGCTGCTTGACTTAGAATTGGGCCACTAGTTACTGCACTAGTGGACCCCTCACTCGCAAGTCTCAACCCAGACTTATTCCTTTATCCAACAACTAATTTTTGGCAGTGCTGTGCCTTATATACTTCAGGAACTGGCACATCTCTGATGTCACTAACGGTGGACTCAGAGTATGCAGCCACTCCCATCCATGTATATGACACCTCACCAGGGTGTGAGGGCAAACCTCCATGATTACTGCTGGCAACCCTGTAACTTACCAGGTTTACTGAAAACTGTAGACCATTTTACCGTTGGCTACATTCTCCCCCTGGTGAATCCCAACGGCCCGTCTGGGGCCTAAATTTGGTGTACCTTTGTCCAGGAAGCACTGTAAAATATAAACATAATTGGTTTAACCTCAGTTTCCATAAGTACTATCATGGTGCGCACTGACCAGCAGGTGGCACTAGCTAGAACAAAACCTCACTATCCTGTCTTCCTAATAATAGTGGCGAGGGTCTGGTTTCTTTATTTCCCGACCACCCATGTCAGTGACAGTTATACTGTATTCCGGTGGTAAGCCATTCTCGTGTCTATATACAGCCTTATGCATATAGATGCTACGACCTATGCTCCACACCCTCATCAGTTGGGAAATCCTCTCCTCCTCCTTACGCCCAGTAATCGCACCCCCTTTGTTCACCATGTACAGCTCTATGGTCTCCCTCAGCCATCCATCCCTCTGGTCCTCTATCTCCTGCATGAGGGGTTCGGGGACATAGGGATACTCTAACCCATGTGAATTCTTATATTTTGTCACGATGGCCCTTTCCGCCCGGCTAGTCCGTATTAACCTAGTGTTACCCGCTTTCCCTGGCAACACCCATGATAGGGGTTCGTCCGGGTCCACCAGATCCTCCAATTTACTTGGACCCAGCCCGTGACTAATCTCATACCAACGGTTCTGCAACGCCTCTTTTCGCCCCGCCTCTGTAAACTCCTCCTTGGCCCACCAATGATCCACAACCCCATTTTTCTCCAAGAGGAACCGGGTGCGATCTAGCCAGGCCTCATATCCCTCAAATAAGGGGGCCCACCACCGGGTCTCCATGATCTCTTCCGGAGCTGACTCGACTGACTGTTCCCCCCCTGAGGACACCCCGGATGTCCTGGCAGACTGAGACTGAGACCCTAACCTCTTGGGCCTACATGCAAGGGTAACACTGACGACACTTGGGCAGTCACTTGACACGGATATGTGCAGAGAGTACCTCCCACCCGCCGACCCGTCATCCGACGTAAAACAGTCCAGGCTCTCCCCAGTCCGTTCCTCGGAGGTGATTCGGGACCCCCCAGACATCCCTGGGCTTGAAGATGACCCATAGGAAAAGGTGACAGGGGTCGGGGCTTTAGCTAGGGCCGGGGATTGGGCATAGGGACGGGCTGTCGGCATCCGCGGGGCTACGACCCGCTCTTCACCACTACCTGGTCCGGTGCCACTGCAGGGGCTCTCCGCTTCTCCGGTCTCGCTGCTCTCAGGCTTCCGCAGGGCCTGCCAGCTCTTCTTCGACCCAGGCAATTGGGTGACACTACTCGACCGGAAAGGCGCAGTCATCTTTCCATCGACTCCGCCACGGACACCGGAAGTGACGTCCTTGACCGTACTGGATGCGCTGCCATCTTGGGTTGGATCCCCAAGCAAGACCTCTTCCTCCACCACGACATCCGGTAGCTCAGTTTTCCTTTGCGGCACCGCTTGGGCCTGGCATCGCCCTTCCTCCGCCGTTGCCACCCTCGGAGCCTGGTAGAAGCATGGACTATGCTTACCACTCCGTTGCGTCAGGGAGGATCTGCCGTCGCCATCGGAACCGCTGGTCACCACGGCCGTGGGACTCCGCCTCTCTGATTGCCGCTGCACGGGCGACACTCGACTCCGCTCACTGACGACACATGTGAGTGGTATCTTTCTGGCGTTAATGCCACAGTGGTTCGCCGGCTGTCGGGTCGTTACTTCGGTAGACACCACGGGTTCCTCATCGGAGGAATCCAATTCCGACTTGGGGAGGGGTACTCCGCTCGGCAACCACCGGTGGGTCTCTCGCCCAGCACTGCATCTGATATTGTCCTTTTCCTCCGGCTCAGTTTTAATAGCCCGGCCCGATCCCCATGCTCTGGGATCCGCAGACTCCCTCCAGAGCGCACCTGGGAGTTCTGCCGATAACATGGCTACGTCTCCCGCTGCCTCTACGGCCTGGACCGGCACGAATGTTGGCATTGGCCACAGATATTGAAGGCCACATTGCGAGCATCGCGCAGCAATACTCACAGCACCCCCTGGCAGTCGGCACTGTAGACATAGACACGCCACTGTTTCGGTGCCCGCCATTCGAAGTACCAGGAAGCCTCCTGGGGCCGAATAGAGCTGGGTCGATATCATGGATCCTTCTTCAGGTTTGCAGGCCATGGTCACTATGGGAGGCACTCTCAATAGTGGTCTGCTCTGCTCACTAGTTTCTCGTGACTGAAGTGCAGGGGCTGGTTGCCAACCCCTCCTTCAGCTAACTCCACCCGCATCTGCCAAAGCTGGAAACCACTCCCACTAGTGGAGATTAGGGGAGGATCCCACAAATTTATTGGGTGTCCTGGTATAAGTGTTGAACTTTTCACAGTCCTAGGGGGCGCGGCCTCCGGTTTCGCGCCACCCCCCCTGAGCACCACTCCTTGTTTCGCGCCATTCCCGGCCAATTTCTTGCATTCTCTTTGTCTTCTTCTCCACAGGCAGCACTGATTACAGGAACTATTTTCTGTAAGGGTGCAGCTGGTTCACCAGCTCCTCGCTCAGCTGGATCCGTTCCCACTGGGCATAATTGGAAACCACTCTCCCTGGTTGAGATTAGGGGGAGCTCAAATAAATTTATCGGATGACCCAGCACTGGGGCTGAGTTAGTCATAGTCCATGAGGGCGCAGCTGCAGCTTTCGCGCCATACTCCCCATCAAGGTGGGGTTTTCCTGTTGGCGCCACTCCTGGCCAACTCTCTGCAAGTCCTGTATTGTATTCATTGTCTGCAACTGGCCCACACGGTCTCCCAGGGAAGCGGGAGCCGCCATTTTGGTTTGCACTGTCAATCTCTTTAACAGTTGAGGTAGCTTTTGATTGTTTGAACGCCGACTGACAAGCAAATCCATCATGTTCCCCACACATCACCACAATGTCCTCCACAATGTCCTAAGGGGCAGTACCCCTAGGTCCTAGACAGGACAAAAACGGCGCGGCCACAGCTTTCGCGCCACTCCACAGCAGGCTCACAAAAGTCGTTTCCGTAGCTTGCTCTTCACCCGCACACACGCCATGTGCGCTCTCTCCATCAGCCTCAGTCCGCCATTTTGGACCTTCCGCACCACGCGGATCCTCCATTCTTGCGGTCGCCATTTGGTTACTGTATATGTTTTTATTGTACATGGAGCTCCTCTCTGCGGGGCAGCTGCCACACCGATACAATAAAGATTGCCTTGATGCACCACCTAGTGTACCTAATGTAGGTCTGACTCGTGTTGCACTACCTCAGGCTAGGCTCACTCTTTCTGTGTCTGCTGTATCTCCTTCCTCCCAGTCTGTGCTCCCTTCGGTAAGTGGTCTGGAATGGGCTAGAGTACTCTGGCTCTTCCATGCAGTACTTGGGCGTCTACCTACTGTTGGCCAGCCTAGCGCAGACCCTCTCCAGGATTCCTGACCACGTTAACAGGCTATCCCTTTAGGCATCCTACCACTAGCACTACCTCAAGGTGACTAGGACAGCTAAAGCCCGGCGCCAGACTCCCAACTCCTCTCAGGTTGCCAGGTCGTCCCTGCGATCTGACAACTCCATCAGCTCCCCCTGACTACCCCTGGGTCCCGTCCCAAACAGCACAAAGTGGCAGCATACACTCTCCTGTTTCCCAGTGTGCCTAGAAAAAGCCTGTTCTGTTGACAGTTATCTCAGCAGCACCTCCAAATGTAACGGATTTTCTGGCCTGGCCTGACCCACCCAATCTCACATTGGCCCCTGTGGTCTAACCAGTCCCCATTACATGTCGTGTCTGGTGGTACACCTGTTGGCAACAGGACTCCTGAGTCTCCCACATGATGTTGTGTGGGGATTTTCAACCCAGACAGGCAGCTGAGGTAGTGTGCATGAGTCCTACCTATATCCAGTGCAGCGCCTCCACCTCATCAGGATCCCTACGTCCGCAAGGGGATGGTTCTGATGAGGAACTCCTCCGTGGTGCCTTCCTCTGCAGAGTAATTCCAGACTCACACATGAGGGTGTCTTTAATCAAGGTCATTTATATTGCTTGTGATGGTATGGGCCAGCTGCCCCTCATTGTGATGGTATGGGCTCAGCCGCACATCTTTCTGTACTGTCCCTTAGAAAGGTACGCCCTCCCAATGGAGTGGGATCCCCTCTCCCCTCAGGGAGATCACCCCTGTGCCAGGTCCCTGGACAAAGTGTGGCCTTGTCAGCCTTGCTGCTGCTTGACTTAGAATTGGGCCACTAGTTACTGCACTAGTGGACCCCTCACTCGCAAGTCTCAACCCAGACTTATTCCTTTATCCAACAACTAATTTTTGGCAGTGCTGTGCCTTATATACTTCAGGAACTGGCACATCTCTGATGTCACTAACGGTGGACTCAGAGTATGCAGCCACTCCCATCCATGTATATGACACCTCACCAGGGTGTGAGGGCAAACCTCCATGATTACTGCTGGCAACCCTGTAACTTACCAGGTTTACTGCCAGCATGAGAGGAAACTGTAGACCATTTTACAGCATGGCTACAGTAGTATCCAGCCTCTTCTCCAATTCTTCCGTCCTGACCCCAATATGGTTGATGTCCCTCCTCAGGTCAGCTAGTTCTTTGCGTAGGCAATCTTTTATTTAATTGCATACTTCTCTCAGATCGCTTCTAGTGACTGTCTCCTTGTCTCTCTCCCTTATCTGTGATAACGGCAGTTCATCCTCATCTGAGTCTGTTCCCGCCATAGGGGCTGGTGCCTCCACTCTCCCCGAACGTGCCATTGCTGCTTTGTTAAAGATCTTGTCATAACTGTGGTAGATCTCCCTGTTTCCGGTCTCGTTTGCATCTCCACGGCATCCCCTGTGTATTATGTAACTTTCCGGTGTGATTCTGCTTAAATTTGCACTCGTATGATGCGATGTAGTGGCCGTGGGTTATGGAGCTCACGGATCAAGCATCCATTCCCCTAGCCCTAGCCCTCGTGCATGCGCCTCCTGATTTTGTTCCTCTTAAGCCAAAACAAGAGTTTGCCACGATCCCTGGTTTTGATTCTACCTCTCATTTCTCTGACTCTGATGTTTTACCTGTTTTAACCCCTGCTTGTAAACCCTTTGAGACACCCTTTGTGCATTCCTGTAACCCCAAAGCCAATGTCACCATCTTAGAGCCTGAAGATGAACCTTCTATAGCTCCAGTTTCCTAGTCTAATCCCCTTCCCTCTGACTCTCATGCACTGCTTGCTTTAACCCTTGATAGTTCTCAACCCCTGGTTTTAAAGGCAGACCTTGCACGTTATGCCCTAACCCTGAAGTTCATTGCTTTCATCCCCCTGTCCCAGCTAAAGTTCCTGCTACTGAGTTCCCTGAGATTTCTTCTGAAACTTTAGCCCAATCTAAAGGGAATACCCATGAATCCGCCTTAGCCATGAACCACCATGCAGATTCCCCCCTCACTAAAACTTTTACGGTACCTAGTAATACCCCTCCAGTTTCCCAGAGAGTTGAAATTCCAGCCTTAGACTCTAAATCTCCTTCCTTGGAGCCATCCACGGCGGTTGGTCCCCCTTTGGCTGCTTCTCTAGCTACCACTTCAGTGGTCAGCGTACCTGCCTCTGTTCCCTTCGTGAAGTCAGAGTTCCCTTTCCCTCCTCCGGTAAACCCTCAATTTTCTCTTATTGCATTTAAGAATTCGCAAGCACACTCTGTGTTAACCTGTGCTATTGCTAAAACTCCTGCTGCAAAAGTAGGTCACCCTGTTTCTGGCCCTTCAGTAGTATGCGATACACCTATCACTAATGCTATTCCTCCTGTGTTTCAGACTTTAGCAATACCTGTCCTTGACTCTAAGTCTGTCTCCTTGGAACCTTTTACAGCGATTGTTCCCCTTTTACTGCCCCTCAGGCTATCACTTCAGAGATCAGCTTATCTGCCTCTGATCCCTTAGTACACTCGGAGTCTCCCCTTACTGCATTCTCCAGCACTTCCTGTGTTAACCTGTGCCACTACTTTAACTCCTGATGTAACGCCAGGCTTCCTGCCCTCCGACTCCCCTGTAGTCTGTGAGATGCCCATCACATTTGCTAAAGCTCCTGTTTTACATGGTGTCTTTCCTGTTATGTCTGTACAGTAATACCTGCTATTTCGTTAATTGATTCCATGACCCTTGCCACAGAGTCTCCCATAGAGCCTGATGCCCCCACTATGGATTCTCAGACACCAACTTCAGTGGCAAGCGTAATTTTCTCTGATTCTATTGAAGTACCTAATCTAGCTCTTGTTTTTTTCACAAATACCCACTTCAGAAACAAGAACAATATCCCCATGATTCCATAGAAGTACCTAGTCTGGTCCTTGCTGTTTCACAAATTCCCACTTCAGAGACAAGCGCAATGTCCTCTGATCCTATTGAAGTATCTAGGCCTGTCCCTGCTGTTCCACAAATATTCCCTTCTGAGACAAGCGTAGCTTCCTCTGATTCAATTGAAGCATCTAGTCTGGCCCTTGCTGTTTCACAGATACCCACTTCAGAGGCTAGCACAATGCCTTCTGACTCAATCGAAATACCTAGTCTGGCTCTTGCTGTTTCTCAGATACCTACTTCAGAGCACAACGTCCTCTGATTCAATCGAAGAACCTAGTCCAGTCCCTGCTGTGTCTCAGGCATTCATTTCTGGAACAAACATATCTCTCACTGACTGTTCTGCAGGTCCTGTTATAACCATGGATGATCCTAAGATTCCCACAGCAAAGCATCAGCCCTCCCTATTTTTCCCATAGTACCCCATGCAACCTCTGAATCTGGGATTCCCACTCCTCAGATAATATTATCTCTCTCTGACTCTCCCACAGTATTTGAGGTATCCGCTACAGACTGCATGTCTGCTACTACGAACTCAGGGTTATCTCTCTTGGAACCTTCTGCAGTACCTGCTTCTCCTACAGATTCAAAGGATCCAGTGTTCAAAACTGAGATATACTCCTCTGATTCTTCCACAATATTTGGGGTACCTACTACAAATTGCTCTACTTCTGCCGCAAACTCAGGCTTACCTTCCAGTGAGGTTTTGCTAGTACCTAATGTATCTACTGCTTCAAAGGACCCTGTGTTCGATACAGATGTATTCAGTACTGTCTCTCCTACAGTATCGCGTGAAGCCTCGGACTCTGGGACTGCAACTCCTCAATCAAGTTCGTGTTGTCCTGATCCTTCCTCTGTGCTTGAAATACCCAGTTCTATATCCAAGACTTCTGTTTCTAAGTCAAGAATCGACTAACCCACACTCTCCAGCTCAGACCCACCTACATTTGCCAATCCGCCTGCCAGGCAAGCTTCCGCTGCTGTGGGTGCATGGTTTACTAGTTCCCCACCCCAGTATCAGGTCCTGTCTTGCTTGTCGGCAGTGCAAGCGTTACACAAGGCAGGGGTCAAGGCAGGCGGCACAGGACTGAAGGTCGAGGTCAAAGGCCGGGGTCAGTACCAGGAAGCTTCAGTGAAGAGCTTCAGCTTAGAGCTTTAGCATAGGCGCTTCAGCCCAAGGGAATGTCTCCGGAAACAGAGCAGCTCCAGCGCAGGGGATCCAGTGTAGATGTACCAGCATGGGAGGTCCTCAGGAACAAGGAAGGCTTCAGCATAGAGCTTCAGCGTAGGCGCTTCAACACACGAAGGCCAGGTGGGCCAAGCAGCAGGAAGGGATGAAGGCTTCTGGAAGCAGGATATGCAGACAGGCCACAGGAGCCAAGAAGCTTTAGTGCTGAGAATCCAGAGCTTCTGCACAGGAATGGGAAGACCGAAGGTAGGTCAAACAGAGATGCTTGTAGCACGCACAGGTTACCAGGAATACAGTGATTCCAGAATTATGCTCAGCCACTTCCTGATGGAAGGGCTGAACCTAATTCCCACAGGCAGCCAATCAGAGCCGCCAACAGAAATCAAGGGGCCCAGGACAAATTAAAGGAACAGTCCCCTCCCCCCACCCATAGAGCACCTATCACGAAAAAATTTTTTTAGCTTGCAACTTTTATTTAACTGTTTTCTTGTTATTGTTAATATGGAAAAAAAAGCATTACAATGCAATCTGTTTATTTGAATATTTTCAACAAAATACAGATTCCCAATGCTACATCAAATGTGACAAAAGGCCTGGGGGGGATTCAGTATGGACCTGTGGGGGGAGTTGGATGATCAACTTGGTTAGGGCACGGGTGGGAGGATTTGGAGTGGGGAAGGAAGGCCACGTGTGGTCCTGCAGCCTGCTGTACCGGGCGGCAGCAGAGGAGGAACCGGGAAGGTAGGGCTGGGGCCTGATGCCTCGGGAATTGCACGTGGGGGGGCGGGGGGGGAGAAGGGGGCCGCAGCCTGTACCCGTGTTTGCAGGTAACAGGACTGACTCTTTGGTGGGTGACTCATGGGTATGTGACTCGTGGGTGGGTGGGTGACTGACTCGTGGTTTTGTGACTAACTCATGGGTGGGTGACTAACACTTGATGGGTGGGTGTTTGGTTGACTGACACTTGGGTGGGTGGGTGACTGACTGACACTTGGGTGGGTGACTGACACATTTGACACTTTGGTGAGTGACTGACACTTGGGTGGGTTTGTGACTGACTGACTGACTGACACTTGAGTGGGTGACTGACACTTGGGTGAGTGATTGACACTTTGATGGGTGGGTGACTATGACGGACTGTGGGTTGGTGTCTGTATTCATTCACACACACAGCACTCACACAGACACTCTCACACACACTCATGCACACTCACTCACTCCTACACAGACACTCTCACACAGACACTCTCACACAGACACTCTCACACAAACACTCTCACATAGACTCTCTTACACAAACACAATCACACAGACACTCTCACACAGACACTCTCACACAGACACTCTTACACAGTCACTCTCACACAGTCACTCTCACACAGTCACTCTCACACAGACATTTTCACACAGACACTCTCACACAGACACTAACTCACACTCTAACTCTCTCACTCAACTCTCTCACTCACACTCTCTCAATCAAACACAATCAGACACACATACGGGTACACGGGGGCAACAGAGCAAGGATTGGGCAATCGGAGCAAGGAGGGGGGATTAGGGGCAAGGAGGGGGCAATGGGGGTCAATCGGAGCAAAGAGTGGGCAAGGAGGGGGCAAGGAGGGGCAATCGGGGCATGGGGGAGCAATCAGGGCATGGAAGCATGGGAGGTAAAGGGGAGGTATGGAGCAGTACTTACCTTACTTGCTCCATGCAGGAGAAAGCTAGCTTTGTAAGATCGGATAGAGCTAGGTGCGGGTCCCCCCCAAAAAAATCCTGGCACGGGCCAGCGAATCAAGGGGGGGTATTTATTTTTTCTTTGGAGAGAAGCCCACACTGCTTGGCGGTTCACCAGGTCGCAAAATGCTGTCGCCAGGAGACTGGATTTGTCGAGTGGCATGGCCGTGGAGGGGGCCGGGGCCCCCTGACTCATGGAGCCTGGGACACCAACCCGGCAGAGCTCCCCTGTTGGCGGCCCTACAGCCAATAGGGACATAGCTGCATAGAAGGCAGCATGAAGCAGACTGCAGTGTAAGTCCAGAACCAGGTGATTCCAATTGCCTAGTACTGGGAGGGATTTGCCTAGAAGCTCTATAGCCCTGTAAGGGTGGGTTCCAGCCAAAGCCAGGACCAGAACCCTTACAATGAGGGGCTGAGCACATGTCTCTCTCCAAGCCGGGAGGAGACAAGGATAGCTCCTACCCCATGAAGGGGTAGTCTGGAACTCTTCTCACACAATGAGGTCCTACACCTAAGCGGCTGAACTTTATTATAATTTAGCTACTTCCTTCCTGAGCTCAAAGAGGGAGGGCCCAGTATCTGCACCACCACTCCTGTCACTCAGGTAGTCAACATGAGGAGGGGGAAATCACCATAGGATAGCCTGTCACTGTCTGTATCTTACTACAACATACATAACAGGAAAAGGTAGAGAGATAGATGGACCAGTCAACGCTATACAATAATAATAATATTATATCGCCCTGATATGTATTTATAACTAATATTTAGAAATATTGTTTTTGAAACTTGATTTAGTGGACAAAAAACGATTTATGGTGAATCAATTAACTTGGCTAACAGGTATATGTTTTAGTGGGAGTTTGTACAAAAGAGTAATTGTTTAAAATTATTTTTTGTTTAACAAAAATATATTGTTCATACCGTATATAAAAAGGCTTAACTTGTCAACTTTTTCAGCTTATGTTATGTTTCATTTTTATTATACATTCTGTCAATTATTTGAATTAATCATGTAAGACATACTCTAGTACCAACAATGTGTGTGTAATTTAGTCAAGTTTTATAGCAGAGCACTGAAAAAAAGAGTTTTATGTACTGTGTCATATCCTAGTGGGATAAATGCAACGTGTTAAAAAATCAGCATCTAACCTGTGATTTCCATAGGTATGCCTCAATAAATTGCAGGGTTCCACAAAGGGAAATCTAAGATGCTGTGTGGTACAAAGTGCTACAATACAGATGTAACCTGTTATACTCTGTGTGTGTGTGTGTGGTGGGGGCGAGGGAGGCTAGAGAAAAGCACTGTATAGTGAATGGCTTGAACAGCTTGTTTGAATTTGCTTGAATGCAACTTTACTGGCAACCAGAATTCCTAAAATGAACTGGCAATGATTTAACTTTTTGATAAAAGACTATGTCATAGGAATGCCATTTTATTATCGTATTTAGAAAGCTTCATATTTCCACTGCTTTAGGGCACAAGGTGGTAATTATGTTTAAAGCCTCAAACAAAAACCTAATTTGTTCCAAAGGCAAAGAGGGAAAAGCTAGGACTAGGTTAAGGTGGGTGGAATTTTTAAAAGCCTGAAAGGTAATGTTTTGAAAGGTTAATGTATGTGCCAAGCTGTTATTTTTTAGAATAGGAGAAACCTGTCTTTTGATATGTCCCAGACATTTGATCAATATAATGTATTATTAGATAATTTAAGAGGTAAATCATTCTAAGTGTTCTGTTAACTCATGGCAGCCTAGACACTGCCGATACACATGTAATGGAGACACAAATGATAACTGCTTTTACTTTGTAGAATTTAATACTGATAAAAGTACTTGTTTTAAATTGTAAGTTTTTATGTAATTAGTAAGACTTTGGGAGGGGGCAGTGGACTAAACACAGTCTGGTGATTTTAGAATAGAAAATAGAATGGTTTGCGTGAAATTTCTGGTCAATATTTTGCAATCAGAGCTGTAATTTTTTTTTTCTCTTGTCAGATAATTTGAAGAGATAAAGTAAGAAAAGTTGGGGTAATGGAATTGCCACTCTGCAGGCAAGAGTATGAACTCTTCTGCCCCTCCTTACATCTCAACCCTAATTTCTCGCTATACACCATCCCAACTCCTGCATTCTGCTCAAGGATGTCTTCTCTCAATCCCTTTGTTTCTAAAGCCCTCTCCCACCTTAAACCTTTCTCACTGACTGCCCCGCGTCTCTGGAATGCCCTTCCCCTCAATATTCGACTAGCACCCTCTCTATCCACCTTTAAGACCCATTTTAACACACACCTCCTTAACAAAGCATATGAGTAGCTCTGCTACTGATTCTCATACATACACCTTAGCCCCTTGCAGGCGCACTTGCTAGAACACCTTCCTATTGTCTCTGTACCTTCTTCCTACCTACGAATTAGATTGTAAGCTCTTTTGAGCAGGGACTCCTCTTCCTAAATGTCACTTTTATGTCTGAAGCACTTCTTCCCACTATGTGTTATTTGTATTATGTGTTATTTATATAATTATCACGTTTATTACTGCTGTGAAGCGCTATGTACATTAATGGCACTATATAAATAAAGACATACATGCATACAACTATCGGAGTGGGATTGAGTGTAACTCTCAGAAAGCATATGTAGGATAAACACAAAGGACACCTATTTATTTATATCGCCCCCTTATCCATGTGGTGCATAGGAGTGGGAACATAGTGGGAACATTCTTGTACAATATAGACCTGATATACTTGTTTCTGCATTTCGCCGAGCGGCATCCTGAGCCGAGCCTGTCCCTGTCGTGAGATTTCGAAAAAAAAATGAATCGAGTCCGCGATTTAACCTGGGTTAACAGTGGGTAGAAGGCGGACCGAAATGTAAATTTGTCGTTGTCTGTAATACCGGCAAGGAACGCAAGTCGGTGATCGTGAGTTATTGTGTCTTAAAAATCTAATTTGATAGTCCACACAGACCCGCTGTTTTTTTGGGGCTTTAGTGACTTGACCCCCAACTCTTCATTTTAGAGACGCTTTTGCAGCTGATCAGCAAAGATGGGAAAAGAGCACTTGAAGAACCTTGAAGCACAGGTTCTCAAATGCAGTCTGCAAGAACCACCCAGGGTTATCCCTGCTTCAGCACAGGTGGCTCAACCTGTCCTGTAACTTATTCCTGTTCATACAGTATGTGCACAATCCGATATCATACAGATGTTTTGTACTGTGTTGTATTGAACGGTTGAAACACCCATGTGTCACTGTGGAAACTGGTTGAAACCCCTGTGTACAGTATGTGACATGATGTCAGCCAGCAGCTAGGGGTGTGTGACCCTCACTATATACTGTATGTCACATGATGCCAGCAGCTGGAGGAGGGTGTGACGCTGTATGTGGCATGATGCCAGTGTGTACACAGTACTGTACATTAAATGATGGATGTTCACAGGGTGGTATATAGTAGGTTACCACATTGATACTCAATGTGTTTACTGCCTTTCTGTGTATCCTAAAGCACATTTAATGTAATGCATATTTACACTGTTTGTACTGTTTCCACACAAATTACCATAGTACTTTATTTACAGTACTAACAGTACTACTGAAAGTTTATTTAATTTACTGATAAAGAGTAAAACGTGAACACACCAAAAGTTATTTATACAGAATCAAATGTTTATTTTCACAGAGAGAATTAAATAAAAAAGAAAAGAATAATACAAAAAATACAAGTCGTCTCTTCTTTCAAGTGAATAATCTTCATTTTTTTTCTTCTTCTTTGTACCGGCTCGCTGTTCTTAGACATCTTGTTCTGTAAAAGATAGAGACAATATTACATTTTGACTGTCACGCCACCAAGATTAATTCAAGATTAATAATCGCATTTTACTTAAAGAACACCTGATTTTGTGGGGGGACTTGGATGGAAACAGCATGTTCATCATAGCAGAATTGGAAATAAAGTTACTACTGCACATTATGAAACCAGGATATTTGTGGCGGTTGGAGGGGGGAGAAACCATGGCATGGAGTACAGGTCATTACTGGGTGCATTTAAAAGAAAAAAGTAATTAAACATGTAGTCCTCCCCATCTGTTTATGTATTTTTCCCGTATGTTCTGAGGGAGGTCATTTACCGTCATGTCTGGGACCGCGATCGGCTCGGTTCGTATCACCGGTGGCATTTGCAGCTGTACTCTCCTGGGTGCAGCATGTGATTGACTGGGGGTGCTTCTGTCAGTATGTGAAAGTAGAGTGTCTGGGAGGATGCTTTCCTCCTGTCCTTCCTGGGCTCTTTCTGGGATTGTCATTGACTCAGGTGGACGAGAGTCCTCCGGTGGTGTAAATTGTCTTGGTGGCGGGCAGGTCAATTCAGGTGATGGAAAGGGTAGATGCGGTTCCTCCTGGTTACCGACCTGCATCAGACATACCGAGGCAGTCTGTACAACAATCAGGGACAACAATCAAAAATAAGAGCCCCATGCCCCTCTCCCTCCTCTCCATTCTCTCCAAAAGAAGATCCAACTTTGCCTCCATTGTTTCCCGGTATTACTTGTTTATGTTGCTAGAGTTTTCGTAACCACTTACAGCATCCAGTATGTGACCGATGGAGCTGGACCTGGTGAAAGGTGACAGGGTGTCATCCGATTGGGCTTTGAAGTGGCTGGGTGATGGGAGGGGGCCTTATGCTTGGGCATAAATGGGGTGGGGGGCATCTTGTACAGCTACGGTTGTGAGATGACGTCTGCTTGGGTATAGATGGAGCAGGGGGTGCCTTCTTCAGCTTTGGCTGTGAGAGGGCCGTCAGCTTGGGCATTGATGTGGTGAGGGGCATCTTCTTCAGATGCAGTTGTGAGAGGGCCATCTGCTTGGGCATCAATGGGATGGGGGGTTTCTTCTTCAGCTTCAGCTGTGAGGGGTGGGGCGTCTGCTTGAGCATTAATGGGGCAGGGGATTTCTTGTTCGGCTTCTGCTTCGGTGGGGCGAGGGTCATCTGGTTGGGCATCGGTGGGTACAGTGTCCTTTAATATGATGTTTCACCATTTCCACATTCTATAGCCCAGTCCAGGGTTCATTGCCTTTGGAGCTTTTGGTGCCATTTATTTAGGCACTTTTGCCTTTTGCTTGGAAACAGCTGCCGCCTTTCTCTTTCTCATGTATGGGACATCAGCAGTAAGACAGTTGGTGAGTCCATAGAATCGGGGACGATCCATGGCAGAAGATGAAGCACGATACAGTAGCTGGACAACAGTTGGTTCAGATAAAGATAAGCGTTTGTGAGGGAGGCTATGCAATTTCGTTCCCCGTTTATGCACAGTATCCCTGATTCGATGATACAGGTGTTAAAAGTGGGCGTAGATGTTAATGGTACAGTACTGTACATGATAAGTTCTGTACAGTACAGTGCATACAGTAACTGTGCTTCATTTCTTTTCTAAAGCAGCAATGCCCCGAAAAGTTATTTCAAAGGAGCTCAGCATGAAAGAAAAGAAAGAAAGGACACCGAATAATGCATACCCAAGCCCGGTTAGCAACCTTGGGCGTCGAGGTATCTCATAACTGTGTGAAAAAATAAGAAACATACAAAAATAGTGCAATATGTTCCAAATAATTAGTGAATCATAGTGGTCAAATCCTGCATAGTAAATACTCACAGAACCCAAGTTCTTTGAAGCATATTGTAACGCTTGCGTTCACCACGAACAAGGCGGGACCCCGGTACTTATGTGGGAAAGTATGAAACTGCGCACCCACAGCAGCGGTGGTACGCCTGGAGGGTGGATAGTCAAGATAGCCAGGTCTGGGTTGGAGAGAGTGGGTTAGTCATAGTACTTGCCAAGGTCATAGGTAGGTGCCAGATGAGTAGTCAAAGTCCAGAGTGCTGTGGTCTAGGGTCAGAGCCAGAAGAGTAGTCAGGTGTCTGTTAGCCGTGGTCAGGGATGGAGAGTAACGGAAGGTCAGAGGCAAGCCGGGGTCAGTAATCCAGAGAATGATCCAAAGTCTAGCCGGGTCGGTACACAGGGAGACAAGCAGCAACAGAATAAAGCAGGACACAAGAACACGGAAGGCACAGGGAAGTGGGAACACAAGGTCACCTATGACCAGTGTTCGACAATTAATGATAACCACACACCCTCCCTGATTGGCCTGACCTGAGGCTGGCAGCTCTGGGTCAGCCCCTCCACCCCCCTGCACCTGATCCCCGCTTGCTGCCCAGGGTGGGATGTAGGCTGGGGGGGTCCCCGTGGCTGCTGCCCAGGGCTGGAGGACAAGGTAGGCGTTTCCCCTCCATCCCACGCTCCTTTGACACCAGTGCGGGCAGGGTAATAGGAGCGGGGAAGAATGGAAGCAGCCTGGGCGGGAGGTAGAGGAGGGGCGTGTGTGCATGCGCACTGGAGGGGGGGTTCTGGCAACGTTCCCGGCCACGTTTCCCATCGGGGAGGTTGGTGTGGCCGTGCGGCTGTTCCTTGCTGGCCCCCAATCCCCCCGCAACTAATGTCGACCTCCTGCCTGGCTGCCCGACCCCCCCCACATGCCTGCATGTCCCCCCCAGCATGGCTGCCCGACCCCCCCAGTATGGCTGCCTGACCCCCCCAGCATGGCTGCCTGACCCCCCTCCTGGCTGCAGCCTGGGCACACGCGCAGCTGGCAAAGTTCATCGGGGAGGTTGGTGTGGCCGTGCGCCTGTCCGGCTGTCCTCCCGCTGCCCCCCAATCCTCCCGCTGGCCCTCTGATCCCCCCGCTGGCCCCCTGATCCCCCCGATGGCCCCCCGATCCTCCCGCTGGCCCCCCGATCTCCCCACTGGCCCCCCGATCCTCCCACTGGCCCCCTGATCCTCCTGCTGGCACCCCGATTCCCCCGCTGGCCCATGAATCCTCCCTCTGGCCCCCCAATCCTCCCGCAACTCCTGCCCGACACCCCGCCCAGCTGCCTGATCCCCTGGCATGTGGAGCAGCATGTGGAGGATAAGCAGGCCCTGGAGGAACAGGTGGGCCCCCTCCCTTCCAATGAATACCCACCCAGTCACCCACCCAGTGTGTGTGTGTCTGAGTGTGTGTCTGTGATTGTCTGCGAGTGTGTCTGTGAGTGTGTCTGTGAGTGTGGGTGAGTGTGTCTGTGAGAGTGTGGGTGTGTGTGTCTGAGAGTGTGGGTGTGAGTGTCTGTGTGTGTGTCTGTGTGTGTAAGTGTGTGTGTGTCTGTGAGTGTGTGTGTGTGTGTTTGTGTGTCTGAGTGTTTGTGTGGGTGTGGTGAGTGTGGGTGAGTGTGTCTGTGAGTGTGTGTGTGTGTCTGTGAGTGTGTGTGAGTGTGTCTGTGTGTTTGTGAGTGTCTGTGTGTGTGTGAGTGTGTGTGTGTGTGTGTGTGTGTGTGTGTGTGTGTGTGAGTGTGTGTGTGTGTGTTTGTGTGTCTGTGAGTGTTTGTGTGTGTGTGTGTGGGGGGGGTATGTGGGTGTGTGTGGGTGTTTGTGAGTGTATGTGTCTGTGAGCGTTTGTGTGTGTGTGTGTGTGAGTGAGTGAGTCTGTGAGTGTGTGTGAGGGAGTCTGTGAGTGTGTGTGTCTGTGAATGTTTGTGTGTGTGTGTATCTGTGAGTGTGTCACCCTCTCACCCTCTCCCTGTGTCACCCTCTCCCTGTGTCACCCTATCCCTGTGTCACCCTCTCCCTCTCCCTGTGTCTCCCTCTCCCTCTTCCTGTGTCTCCCTCTCTCTGTGTCTCCCTCTCCCTGTGTCTCCCTCTCCCTGTGTCACCCTCTCCCTGTGTCACCCTCTCCCTGTGTCACCCTCTCCCTGTGTCACCCTCTCCCTGTGTCACCCTCTCCCTCTCCCTGTGTCATCCTCTCCCTGTGTCACCCTCTCCCTGTGTCACCCTCTCCCTGTGTCACCCTCTCCCTGTGTCACATTCCCCCCCTCCCTGTCACCCTCACCCTCTCCATGTGTCACCCTCTCCCTGTCCTGTGTCACCCTCTCCCTGTGTCACCCTCTCCCTCTTTTCTGTGTGTCTCTCTTTCTCTGTGTCTCTCTTTCTCTGTGTCTCTCTTTCTCTGTGTGTCTATATTTCTCTGTGTGTCTCTCTTTGTGTGTGTGTCTCTCTCTCTCTTTGTGTGTGTGTCTCTCTCTCTCTTTGTGTGTGTGTCTCTCTCTCTCTTTGTGTGTGTGTCTCTCTCTCTCTTTGTGTGTGTGTGTCTCTCTCTCTCTTTGTGTGTCTCTCTCTCTCTCTCTTTGTGTGTGTCTCTCTCTCTCTCTTTGTGTGTGTGTCTCTCTCTCTCTTTGTGTGTGTGTGTCTCTCTCTCTCTTTGTGTGTGTGTCTCTCTCTCTCTTTGTGTGTGTGTCTGTCTCTGTCTCTGTCTCTGTCTCTGTCTCTCTCTCTCTCTCTCTCTCTCTCTCTCTCTCTCTCTCTCTCTCTCTCTCTCTCTCTCTCTCTCTCTGTGTCTGTCTCTCTCTATCTCTGTCTCTCTCTCTCTCTCTCTCTCTCTGTGTCTCTCTCTCTGTGTGTGTGTGTCTCTCTCTCTGTGTCTCTATCTCTCTCTCTCTCTCTCTGTGTCTCTCTCTCTGTGTGTGTGTGTCTCTGTGTGTGTGTGTGTGTGTGTGTGTGTGTGTGTGTGTGTGTGTGTGTGTGTGTGTGTGTGTGTGTGTGTGTGTGTGTGGTGTGTGTGTGTGTGTGTGTGTGTGTGTGTGTGTGTGTGTGTGTGTGTGTGTGTGTGTGTGTGTGTGTGTGTGTGCCGTTCTGTGTGTTTGTGTGTGTGTGTGTGTGTCTCTCTCTCTGTCTCTCTCTCTCTGTCTCTCACCCACACTCTCTCTCTCTCACACTCTGGATCTCTTATTTACCCTATATATCTTAACTGCCCTATACCTAAACCGAAATAACCTATACTGCTTTCTTCCAGATCTAACTCTCGAGCTTCACACGGACGACATCGGAATCCCCCTGAACCAGAAGACAGGTAAGGAACACCTCCCCTCCAATGTATAACATTGCGGGAATGAGGTACCTGGACATTGAGGGACTGCGGATCAGGTAAGATCCCAGGTGGGATTGCTGCTTTAGATATTGTGATGTGGGGGCATCCAGGCACTAGTTATGGGGTTCAGGAACATTTACACACACACACGGAACAAGGACTAATAATTGTAGTATAATGTAATACAATAAATAAACTAATGTCAAAAACAAATGTTGTTCTCACTATGAATTTATTCATTTTTTTTAAAGCAGGCCTGGGGGCGGGACTAGGGAGGGGTTGGGGGCAGGACTAGGGCAGGGTTTGGGGCGGTACTAGGGCGGGGTTGGGGGCGGGACTAGGTGGCGAGTAGATTTTTTTGTTGGCGAGTAGATTTTTGGGTGATTTGTCGAACACTGCCTATGACTATGCTCAGCCAAAGTGTGAATGCACTAGCTGAGCATACAGTATATAGCATGAGGGAACCAATTGGACAGAGGGGAGGAGCAGAGGTGTGTGCACAACGGAGGCAGGAATAGGCTGTGAACAGTGCAGGAGACAGATGAGGGTGATCACATACGACGCGCAGCTGGAGAGCGGTGTGCACGTCGCGCGTCACAAGCGGAGGGGTGGAGCAAAGCTCAGTGGGATTCCTGAAAGCCCTCCGTGGGCGCGCACGTTCTGTAATGTGCGCGGGAGGTTGCACAGCAGGGGTCAAAGAGGATGCACGCCATGGGGGATGTGCCCTGAATATCCTTGCAGCAAGAGGCTGTGCAGTGGAAGGTAAGGAGGGAGCGCACCGCGGGGGATGTGTTCCCCGATTCCTTACACATATCCATATAACAGTGGCAATGTTGTGGTGTCTTTAAGTTGTGTAGCTGTCTGTGTTCAGTGGAGTTGTAGATGTAATACCCTCGTGGGATAAGGCAAAGACAAGCCAAATACTGCAGACGCTAAAAAACATTTTTATCCAGATAATAAAAAGTAGGATACACTCACATGGTTAGATAAAGAAAGAGCAGTTCCCGCTCTGCTAGTAGATGTGAGTGGTGCACTTGGGAATCAAGGCTGTATTGGAAGAAAGAAAAAGTATTCCCTTTTAGCAGTGCACTCTACCTCTAGTTCAATATAGGAACTTAATTGTGAATCACTGGAAAGAGATGGTTTCCCATCTCCACTGATACATTAATATTTATTAAACAAGAAAATTTGCTATTTAAAACCTAAATCAAATTAGCGCTGCTAAACAGACATGTACATGTATCTGCACTATCTGTTAATGCTGCTATATCCCTATACGATAGCTAGAAAGAGTAATGGGTCATATCCCCATAGGTATACATTCATTGTAATCGCTAAACAAAGTGATCGTGTGTGCTGTATACAAAGTACAGAGTAGGTGTACTGATATAAGAAACCCTATATTCAGTAATATCTAAAGTGGCTACAAATATAAAAACATAAATAAGTGAAATATAAGGTATAGCGATACACTGATGAACTGTCTATGAGAATATAACCTCTTAATATGATGAAGAGGTATGTTATACTAGATGTTAGTATTGACCCTAGAAAACAGACACATGAAAACTACTGTTGTAATTATTTAATTCACAATGTACTATATTTCTCTATGGTGTTATAGTTGTTACTCATACAGCAGTCTTATTCACAGGGTGCAATAGTGACATGGGCAGTATCACTATACTGATAATTGTCAGGGATAGTTGTAGGATATAAGTCAGCCGCCCATACCCTGCACTCAGCATTGTGGCTACGTTATTGATACAGAAGTATTTATACCTTGCTGTGATGTTAACGTTAACGTTGTTATGAATTCAGCCTTTAGAATTGCAGAGGACAGCGATATTGGATATTGGATATTATCTATTAATACGAATGTATTACCCCCTTGCTCCCCCTTGCTCATGACCCGTTACTGTACCCTCTTTCTAGCTATCGTATAGGGATATAGCAGCATTAACAGATAGTGCAGATACATGTACATGTCTGTTTAACAGCGCTAATTTGATTTAGGTTTTAAATAGCAAATTTTCTTGTTTAATAAATATTAATGTATCAGTGGAGATGGGAAACCATCTCTTTCCAGTGATTCACAATTAAGTTCCTATATTGAACTAGAGGTAGAGTGCACTGCTAAAAGGGAATACTTTTTCTTACACTCACATGGTGTCAGATATATTCAAGCATATGTGAGCTTAGCAACGAGCACGATCAGCTGGGCACCGGGGCGTCTCTCCACTCCTCTGCTGGGTTCGCGTCACTCGTCTCGGCTTGTTTCAGTTCGCACTTCCGGGTTGGAGTCCCGGATGTCAGGAGGCTGGCAAGCAACACTGTGTGGAGCGTCCCTCACAACAGAAGTTTGTTTACACTCTACACGTTTCACCGGCTGACCGGTTTCCTCAGGAGTGTCTCTAGATTACTACATTGCATTTAAATACCTCCTACAGTCCTTTCATTGGCAGTCCCCAGGCTAAATGGACAGGCTATTTATTAAATGTTATATATGCTTAAAAATAGCAACATAAAGACATGGTTGTAGAGGGAGAGGGGGTTTGGCCCAGTATTAAAGGGGTTGCACCCCATATGGCCACTCCCTGACCTCACTGGGGAGGCAAGGGGTTAACTGGACTGCGGTCCAGTAATGTGTTTTTACCTTGCTTCAGTACCCAAATGTGCATTCCCCTGTAACAATGTGTTTCCCCCATTCCAGTGTCTGCACCAACACTCACACTGGGATCCGTTCGGGAGGAGAAGGGTTAATAGTTAGGAAGTGATTATAGCCCTTTGTTCCATGTTCCCGCCTTTACAGGCTCCATTTTGCAGCTTTCCATAGGTCGCCATTGCAGCTCCATGCATTCCAATGGCGAATCCGGCGATTTGGGCCCGTTTCCATAGAAGACCAGCAGGTGGTGCCCGAGAGGAGGAGCGGCGGTTCCCCATTGTAAGTCAATGGAGCCATTCATTTCAATGGGGATTCCTCGACGCCGACCTTCAGGAATGGGTTGGCAGCGATCCAAACCGCAGACCGCAGAAGCGGATACAATATCTAAAAGAGAGCTTTTGATCACACTAGTTAAAGTTCAAACACAATTGGCGTGGGAAACTTAGGTTCTAGGGCACCCAGGAATAAAATTCTTTTTGCCCCTAGACCCTAGGAACTTCCACACTCGACCACCACCGGGTCTGAGAATTAAGGACCCCCGTAAAGGGTCGCGCTCACCACGAGGGTCACGCCATTGACTCCAATGGCGGAGGGAAGAGCAGCGCGTAAAAAACAGCTATGTCAGAATGTGCAGAAACCCAGAGCCCATAACTCTGTTTCTGTTCAACCTAGAGGGCTGAAATTTGGCCACCATGTAGTCCTAGTTCCGGCAGGATTGCATAGCAAATATCGACCCTCTCGGGGCAAGAGAACGGAGTCAGGGTAATTGCAAATTTTGGGTTTCTGCCATTGACTTGCATGGCGGAAAAAAGCCTCATGTTCAAAAAGGGTTTTTAAACTGTAATTTTGTATCTCCGGTCTGGTGGGTCACAGCGAGCTGAAACTTGACCACCATGGAGGGTCTTGCAAGTTTCAACCCTCTCGGCCCAGCCGAACGGATTATTTTAATATATTTTGATATTGAAAAATGTATTGTATTTCGAAGAGGGGATAAAAGCCTGCGAAGGTTTCTGACTCTGTTTAATGTAAATGCTCAGGGGGGGCGACCCATTGTCTACAACAGACCCCCGATCAAACACTCAGCCACTCTGGCTGTATACATTAGGGCGGAGAAACGCGGGGCTTGAGTGGTCTGTAAGTGCTGTAATTCACACTTACAGACAAAGGGTTTCCTGACCAGATCCAGGTCTGGTAGATATGTAGGCACCCTGACTTTTGTGAGGGGCTAAAGAAATGAAACCCCAAGGGCCAGAAGTATGCATGTGCCAACTAGCAAGGGGGCATGATCTATCAATGTTCCCACGGTAGAGATTGGGTGCAGTTAATTGTTCTCCAATGACTGGCACTCAATGACAATGTATAGGACTAGAATCACATATAAACTAGTGTCAGTCCTATGCTCAGAGTCTTTGATTTTACCAACTACTTGATGCCTGATTGCAGTATGAATTTCTAATCCTGTACCTGATTGCTTCATTACCCAACCCCTAAGTAAGTGTTATTTCTTGTCTGTTATTTGTACTATCTTGTGTGTTCACCTATCTAAGGAATAAACTCTCTTTATTATATCTAAGTCGTGTTCAATTCAACCTAGTTATTTGTGTATATTATATCCTATCACAAGTTACCGTGACAGGCATAAAATAAACTGGTGGCAGCGGCGGGATTGAATTGAACCTGTATTACAGTTTACTGCGGGACTCTGTAATACAGTTGGAACTCCGGTGAATTGCGAGTTCCTAAGGCTAAAGATATTGAACACACGGGTGTACAACATATAACACGAGCTATAACACCACCTCACTGTTCAGACCGAACACCTACCAGCCTTGAACCATGAGCAAGGGTGCCGGCTCATCTACTGTCTGGACCCGGGCTCAGAAACGGGACAAGTGCTGCGAATACGGACTGCCCACGGAAGGAAAAGATGTCGAGCAGATGGAGGAGGCGATCAGAGCCTACTGTCCTGGCTTGTGGAGCCCCCAAGTACCTCACTGTTCAGACCGAACACCTACCAGCCTTGAACCATGAGCAAGGGTGCCGGCTCACGGAAGGAAAAGATGTCGAGCAGATGGAGGAGGCGATCAGAGCTTACGAAACCCGGCTTGTGGAGCCCCCAAGTACCTCACTGTTCAGACCGAACACCTACCAGCCTTGAACCATGAGCAAGGGTGCCGGCTCATCTACTGTCCGGACCCGGGATCAGATACGGGACAAGTGCTGCGAATACGGACTGCCCACGGAAGGAAAAGATGTCGAGCAGATGGAGGAGGCGATCAGAGCCTACGAAACCCGGCTTGTGGAGCCCCCAAGTACAGCTCAGCTCGCCATCTTGCAACCGCCTGGAGAGCAGGGAATGGACCCAGCTCCGGGATGGCAGAATCCCGGGGAAGGAGCGGGATCACCTCCCGGGAGCAGTGCAGCAGGAGGGGTATTGGTCGCTGCGGCTACCAGTCCATTCACCCCTGAAATGCTGGCACTGATCACCGCGTGGGGTGACAGAGGGACACCGGAGGAGCAGCTACAGTTCCTCACAATGGCAGTGAACCGGCTCGCTTATTGCCCCCCTGTCCACCAGGACCAAGATACTCCCAAGCTGGACCATCACAGCCTCGCCAAGTTTGTGGAAGGCACCGACCAGATCGACAGTTTCCTAAAGAACTTTGAAACACAGTGCCAGTGGTACAAAGTGCTTCCCCAACACTGGGTCATGCGACTGGACCCCTTGCTGTCTGGTCTGGCTAAGCAGACCATGATGGCGCTCCCGGAGGAATATGCCGATGACTATGATCATTTAAAAGAGCTATTGTTATTCCAATATGGTCTCACCCCTGAAGCCTACCGGGGCAAATTCCGGCTGGAAGAGAGACAGCCCCTGGAGTCTTATGTGACTTACGATACCCGCATGGCATTGTACGGGATCCGATGGGTGGAGGGCTGTGGGGCAAAGACTTACCAGGTCCTGCTGGACCTGATATTCCAGGAGCAGCTCATGCAGCAGTGTCCTAAGGCGGTGAGGGCTTGGGTGTACGATAAAAAGCCCAAGACTCACCAGGAGGCAGCGAGGCTCGTGGATGACTACGTCTCCAGCCGGGCGCTGATGCCCGCCAAGGCAGCGGCCAAAGCGGCGGCAGCAGCCCCAGCCAAGAAGGCTGGCAGTACTCCCTAATGGACTCAGCAGCCGCCTGCGGGCAGCAGTCCACCGAAGTTGGGAGAGCTCCGGCACCAGCGCCGGTGCTACAACTGCAACTGCACTGGTCACATCCAACCGGATTGCCCGGAACCCCTGCGTTCTGGCGGACCCCATCAGGGGCAACGCACCCCAGCTGCGAAGCTAGTAGCCTGCGTGCGGGTGGCTTCCACCAAGGATCTTGGGCCGATCATGGAAACAACTCCCAGCGAGACGTCCCATGCAATGCCTGTCCCGATTTCTTCGGTGCCTACAGCCAGGAGCGGAGGACATCCCAGCGCCGCAATACAGCAGACGGATGGCCGGAGCAGACACCTCACCCCGGTCACAGTCATAACCGGCAAGCAATCGGCTTGCTGGATTCAGGTGCAGGTGGATTCAGGTGCAGCAGTAACCCTGGAATTGTTCCCAGGACCCGGGATGCAGATTACCGTGGCGGATGGAGAGCCACGATTCCTGCAGATTGCCAGGATCTTTTTGGATTGGGGGAGGGACAGGGTGTGCGAGAGGTGGGGGTTTTGCCCGGTATGGATGTGGAGGTTCTCCTCGGCAACGATCTGGGACCGATGACCTGCATCTATGATCGGGTACCAAGACCCGCTGCTGTAGCGGCAGTCACCCGGAGCCAGATGGTGGCGATGGCGGCGGCTCCAGTCCCCCGGCATTTGGGACCAACGATAGTGGAGGGCGCTGAGGCGCCCGGGGAGGTAAGCCAGGCACAGTTGCAACCACAGACTGACTTACTGTCCCCTCACCGTACCCCATTCCCCGACATAGACATGACTGGGGGGTGGCTAGAATTAGGAGCCCAGTTTAGGGAGGCAGTGAAGACAGACCCCAGCCTGGCCGGCATGAGTCTTCGGGCGTCGGAGTCTCAGGCAGGGGAGGGCACTGAGCACTGCCTATGGCACCGTGGACTCCTGTACAGGGAAGCGGGGATCCCAGGGATAGAGGAGGGATTGACCGGTAAGCGACAGCTGGTAGTGCCCCAGGGGTACCGACAGCAACTGTTACGGGTAGCTCACTCTATTCCGCTAGAGGGACATCAAGGGGTCAACAGAACGCGAGCCCGACTATTGCAGCGTTACTACTGGCCGGGGGCGTCCCGGGATGTGGGCACTTTCTGCCGCTCCTGTGACGCCTGCCAGCGGTTAGGTAAGGCGGGTGACCATGTGAAGGCACCCCTGAACCCACTACCGGTGATAGGGGAACCCTTCCAGAAGGTAGCGATGGACCTTGTAGGACCCCTTATGATTCCTAGCAGGTCAGGGAAGCGCTACATCCTCACGGTGGTTAATTTTGCCACCCGGTACCTTGAGGAGGTAGCGCTTGGCACCATAGATGCCAGGACAGTAGCGGCAGCGTTACTGAACATCTTTGCAAGGGTAGGTTTCCCTAGTGAGATCCTAACCAATCAAGAGTCGCAGTTTATGAGTGAACTGTTAAAGTGTCTCTGGGATGCATGCGGTGTACAGCACCGGCGCACTACCCCTTACCATCCCCAGACAAACGGATTATGTGAGAGGTTTAATGGTACCCTGAAGCAGATGCTTGGGACCTTTATAGAGGCGGAGGGGAAAGACTGGGAGATTCATTTACAGCACTTGCTATTTGCCTACCGAGAGGTACCGCAGGAATCTACAGGCTTCTCCCCCTTCGAGCTACTATATGGCCGCAGGGTACGTGGACCTCTGGACCTATTCCAGGAGGGATGGGAAAGGGAGGCTACTTCTACTGATGCTTCAGTGATCCAGTATGTAGTAGATCTCCGAGACCAGTTAGAGATGCTCATGGGGGTGGCCCAGGACCACCCAGGCCCAGGGTGTCTCCATATGGCAGACATTTCTACTACTCTTATAGCACTTACTCATTTTTAAGGTTTTGGTTGTGTCTTTTAACATGTTCTCAGCTAAATCAGTGCATTGTTGTGGAATGAGTCCATTGTAGTGGGAACTGAGGTTTTCCAGTTAACTTCTCATATGTTCAACCGAATAAAATATTTTTGGCAACAAATTACAAGCTGAAAAAAATGAATCTATTTAGCTTAAAGGAGCAATCCAAGCCATTTTTTCCTTGATTTTTTAATACAGTTTAACAGGTACGTACCTCTGAAGGAGGTGCCGGTATCTCTGCAGTTTTCTGTAGTTTTCATCTTCCTCATCACATGCGCCAATAGGAAGGCGAACATGGTGACGTCACGGCTTCCAATTGGCCTGCATGGCCCAGGAGCATTGAAAAGCAGACATATAGTGAATCCTGGAGTGGGTACCATCACCCCCTGTGGAGGTAAGTATCTCCAGCAGAAGGGGGTCCCCGGAGCTGAAATTAATGGGGTTATAAATTAAAAATGAAATAACCCGACATGGAGCTCCTCTTTAAAAATGGGAAATAACTTCCTGTGAAATATCTAACGAACTTCATTCAAAATACGATATTTAGCAGAGACTGCATTCCAAAATGCATCAAAACACAGACAGTATACAGTAGTAGACATAACAAAACTACAAAAATTGTAATATCAATTTATTTTATTTTTAATAAATGTTATCAGTCATAATCGTCCAGCTAGAGTTTAACCAAACATTTCCTTAGAATGGATGGGTTGAGTTTAGTTGCTTTTAAATGAAATTTTTTATGTATTTTGGATTAACACATGAGAAAGGTTATTTTCTAGTTTTACTATTTTTTTTACAATAGTTGATGTGATTACAGTACGGGAATTTGTTTTAAAACTGGAATTAAAAAGATAAAAAGAATAATGATACATTTTTCTTGCTGTTTTATATCTGACTTTAATAACTAATTCATATCAATTTGTTTTATATTTTTTTGGTAACAGCATTAATGTCTAGCATCTACAGCAGTTTAAAAATGTACACCTTGTTCAGGCTTCAGCTTTAATGGTCAAAATGACATCACTTGTTCCAAACAGAGCACACTTAGGTCAGCAGGAGTGACACAGCACATAACATTCTTTGTGTTGGGACCATTTTCCATATGCTCTAGTATTCCCTTTAATTGAATATACATGGCTTGTCACGATTTACAATTAATCCAACTAACGTATACCGACAACCATTTTTTAAATTATTTTGTGAGCATTTTATTCTTAATACTGAGTTGCTAAATATGAGTTTAAAGTATTGCGCAAAATATTTTTTTATTTAAAATATACTTAGCACATGATTCTATGCCAAAAAATAAATAAACTTTCATATGTACAAATCATTGTGAATAAGAGGCTTTATAAATAAAGTGGAAGGGTTTGTACACCTATTTCAATTTGGTGGTATCACAAGATTTAATGAAATTGTGGATCCTCATGTACAATCATAATGAGCATATAGATGCAGCGGCCGTTATACGAACATATCACGGAGCAATTTTCGTGTGCGCTGCTGTATTCCACGTGACCAATCATGCGGTTGCTTTGTTTGAATTTCATGGATCCCGTTTTCTTCGAGTGCAATTCTTTGCGTTTCCGTGGCAGAAATGAATGAATTGTAATGTGTACAGTACAGTACTGTGTCAATTTTCAGGTGTTTAAAAAACAGAACACTAAAATGCAATTTTCTGCACTCGATAAAAACGAGTCAACAAGGGGTCATGACGCGCCATAACATGGGTATTCCGAGGTATACAACGCATGATATGTTCGAATAACAGTCGCTGCATCTGTAAACTCTAAGAGCATATTAAAATGATTTCATGTAGTCCAGTTTGCTAGAGCAACTCTTAAACCTCAGTTAACATTGTGGATAACACAGAAACTAGAATGGAGACCAGATTGCTAATTTGAATATTCTCAGAGGTCCATTATAATTCACCACAGCTTCCACATGCTGCATCATCAACATTACTCCACTGTCTTTTAACCATTGAAAGCATGTACTGTACTGATTAATGTTCCTTGATATTTTTTATAGTCTCCTTTGAAATATGGATAGAGATGGGAGAATGTGGATCCTCCGTTTCCTTTGGTCCGCAGATCTGGAGAGAGAGACTTCAATCAACTGTGTCTTCAGTTGTATATATACAGTATATATCCCCTCAAACGTCCCTCTAAATAAGTTAGGGACCCATGCCTGTGTTACAAAAAGGAGCTGACCTGAGGTAACTGACTGGGAGATATTCTAACGGCTATGGAAAGTATATTGAAATTAGTCTCATCCCTCACTTCCTAAAATAATTTCCATACCAACTATATAGATTTGATAAGCTTAAAGCACCAACCTAATGACTAGAATGGTGTCAGACCCAGCAGAACCAGAACCCACCACCACTGCTTTCCTAGCTCTAGTAGTGTGAGCTACCAGCTGATGGCTAGCAGTGCACACTGTCTACTAACAGCATACCCCCAAGGGATATCTATTTTGTTGATTGTAACCTTGAAAGGGCATCAAGAACAAAGTAATAATATGTACTGAGAGCTATGAGTTACTGAGGCCAGGTGAGATGAAATAAAACACAGGTTTTCTGACACATACAAGTAGAAACAAGATAAAGCACAGAGACTAAAGCAGATGCCGAGAGAAAATATTATAACGAAGTGAGTTAGTGACTTGCATTCGTACTTCTAATATTATAAATGCTAAAGCCAGTGGGCCACATTTACTAAGCAGTGTTCTGTCATAAGGCACCTTCGGTGCTGGAATACATAATAGCCTATTCAAATAAATGGATTGGCAGAAGATTGCTTATTAGATACACTTCTCTATCTCAGAAAAATGTGAAGTGTTTTGTATAGGTATGAGCACTCAATGGGAAGTGGAGCTTAAAACTAAGTACCCTGTGACAGTAGTGCTACTGTAGCAATCAGCTAGATTAGCTCACACTGCTAGTGCTGTTGTCCTCAATAACAGAGGTTGTGTGGGTTCAACTTCTGATTCTGTTGGGTCTGATACCATACCCCATTCCTCATAAGTTGCCTTAGACTTATCCACCCAATAACACTTTGTGTGCTGTGGGAAGACAGTGGAATTACTTCCTGCAGTTTGAAGAGTTGTATTTATTTAAAATTATAGGCTAAAGTAGTAAAATTCTGGGCATTACTGAAATCCCTGCTCTCTGATTGGTTAGAAATCCGGGCACTATTCATTCAGTAATGCCCGGAATTTTTGGCAACTTGCCAACTCACCTTTTCAGAGATGCAGGGAGAGCATGGCATCTCTGTTCCTCTCCTCTCACAGCACAGCAGCGCACGCAGGCTCTCTCTCACAACACATGCAGACACTCTCTCACAGCACATGCATGCTCCCTCTCACAGCACATGCAGGCTCTCTCACACAGCAAATGCAGGCTCTCTCACACAGCACATGCAGGCTCTCTCACAGCACGGCAGCACATGCAGGCTCTCTCTCACAGCACATGCATGCTCCCTCTCACAGCACATCAGGCTCTCTCACACAGCACATGCAGGCTCTCTCACAGCACGGCAGCACATGCAGACTCTCTCTCAAAGCACATGCAGGCTCTCTCTCAAAGCACAGCAGCGCATGCAGGCTCTCTCTCACAGCACATGCAGGCTCTCTCTCACAGCACATGCAGGCTCCCTCTCACACCACTGCAGGCTCTCACACAGCACATGCAGGCTCTCTCACAGCACGGCAGCACATGCAGGCTCTCTCTCACAGCACATGAAGGCTCTCTCTCACAGCACATGCATGCTCCCTCTCACAGCACATGCAGACTCTCTCTCACAGCACATGCATGCTCCCTCTCACAGCACATCAGGCTCCCTCTCACAGCACATCAGGCTCTCTCACACAGCACATGCAGACTCTCTCTCAAAGCACATGCAGGCTCTCTCTCACAGCACATGCAGGCTCTTTCTCACAGCACATGCAGGCTCTCTCACAGCACGGCAGCACATGCAGACTCTCTCTCAAAGCACATGCAGGCTCTCTCTCACAGCACATGCAGGCTCTCTCTCACAGCACATGCAGGCTCTCTCTCACAGCACATGCAGGCTCTCTCACAGCACGATAATTGAGTGAAAAAAGGGGAAAGTGCGCAACTAATGTTATATTAAGTGACGTGATGAGTAATAAAGTAGATTACGTGACCTTGAACAGAGCGTCTGCAGCTGCGATGGAGGGGGGGCTCAGGGACCCCCTATAACTAGCAGGAAAAAACAGAAAAGACACAGCGCACAACGCTCATAGTGTATTAAAAATTATATTGACAGATTATAAAAAGGTGAGTATTGTGCGTACTTCAATAAAGTGTTAAACAAACAGTTTCGAGATATTGTTACCCAAACGCCACAGGAAACCGGAACAGATGTCCTCGCATGGATATGGACACTGGTGCCTCTAGTACACAGTCTTGTTGGGGTAGGTAAGAAGCCTTTGAAAGTTCTACTCCCACGACACGAGTTAAACGTGTGCTGCTGTCCCATACAATGCTATAGCAAAGCGGAGCTCCACGCCAGCTGGATTCTCTCTCTCCCCTCCGTGCAAAACACTTCCGGGTTGGTGACGTCACCGCGGGGAAAATCGCCGATTTTGGCGCCGTTTTCGCTGGGGCTGCTCGCGTGATGGGGTAGTTGTTACAGATCAAACTCTTGACAGCTTTTCCAACGCGTTTCGAAACCCGTAGGTTTCTTCATCAGGGAATAAAGTTGAGTGGTATTGAAGGGATTATAAATACCCCGCGACCGTACCTCATTGGCTAAGCTTACTGCTCTCACAATCAATAGAAAAGTGGTAGGGGAGGGGTAAAGTCCCGGTAGCGCACGTCACTGGTTGTCAATAGCAACATAACAAAAATAAACTTTAATGACAATCAGATAAAAATAACAGTGCAAACGCGATTGATGATACTAAAACAAAGAAAAGAATATTAGACATTGGGAGAAGACATAACACAGGAGTGTATCAATACCTGACACACTGGGATGACTATCTTTTTACCCAATGAATTAAAGTGATTTGGAAAAGAAACACGAAAAGTTCTCTGAGCCGATCAATCTTAAGGAACATTTAAGATAAAGGTGCAACCTATATATTGTGATAAAGGAGAACCTAGCAGCAATATTAAACTAAAAGGACATAAAGACAAAGTTTAAAATTAATAAATATCTAAAATGAGTTAATAGCTTAAATAAAATAAACAGAAGTCTTGGACATTGGATAAACAGAGACATCAATACAGAGACCAGATATCTATGTCTTCATTTAAACCCCCTGGATACAAGGTGTTCAATTTGTGTATCCAGAAGGTTTCCTGCCTAGAGAGTTCTTTCACTCTGTCCCCCCCTCTCCTATTTTTTGGTATATGTTTAATACCTTTGAATAGTAGAGAGGAGGGGTCGCTATTATGGCATTGTGCTTAGTGTTTCGACAGGCTGTGCTTCATAAACCCTATTTTAATGTTGCGCAGGTGTTCTTGAATGTGCACTTTTAATTGACGTTTAGTACGTCCTAAATAAAATAGGCCACACGGACACTCTAATAAATAAACTACATGGTCAGTATTACAATATATAAAATCTTTAATATCGTGGATTTCTCCATTTGAACAGCTAAAAGTTTTCTTGTCAGGGTGCAAATGCTTGCAAGCTGAGCACTTGCCACACTTGAAATTCCTGACTGGTTTATTGCTTAACCATTTTCTATCCACACTAGGATATTCCGATATTTTGATATCACTTGGGGAGAGTGTATTTTTTAGGTTTTTAGCTTTTCTGTATATAAATTTTGGGAATTTCGAGAGGTGAGCACCCAGCAGCGAGTCATTTGAGAGGATTGACCAAATGTCTTTTTATAATTTTCTCAATTTGCCCCGTCATTGAATTAAAGTTTGTGATAAAAGATACATTGCATTTACCCTCATTCTCCCTGAGTTTCTTGCTTATTTTATTTTTTGGTAACAGCATTGTTGTTCTCTCTAATTTTCTTATTTTTTCCAAATCTTTAGTGAGTTTCTCCAGACGATAACCTCTCTCTAAAAATCTTGAGGTCAATTTTTTGGCCTGTTCTTCAAAGTCTACTTCTGTGCTGCAATTTTTCTTTAATCTGTAGTATTGGCCACCGGGAATGTTTGTTATCCACGTTCTTTTGTGGTTACTTGTGGCTACAAGGAGGTTGTTTGAGTCAACCTCCTTGAAATGTGTTTTTGTCACCACATTACCCATTACAGATAAAGCAAGATTGAGATCCAAGAAGTGTATTTCTTTCTCGTCCTCTACATATATAAAAGTTAAATTTCTGTCATTTTTATTTATATACTGCAAAAAATGGCCAATTGAGCACTGGTCGCCGTCCCATATGCATAGAATATCATCTATAAACCGGCGCCACACAATGATGTTTGCTTTGAAAGGGTTGTTATTGTAAATAAAGTAATCTTCCCATCTTCCCATATACAGGTTTGCGAAACTGGGGGCAAATCTAGTGCCCATCGCAGTTCCGCAAACCTGCAAGAAAAATTCATCAAGGAACATGAAATAATTATGTTTTAAGATGTAGTTGATTGAGTCTAAAACGAATTTACTGTTTAGGGGGTGTAGGTTAACATCATCCTGTAAAAAAGAATTAACGGCATTTAGACCTTCCGCATGTGGGATGTTAGTATATAGGGCCTGCACATCGCAGGTAAGCCACCTATAGGAATCTTTCCACACAAAACCTTCCAACAAATTCAGCACTGATGTTGAATCTCTTAAATAGTCCACATATTGGGATAGATTTGATGTTAGGCTTTCTATTCCCGAAATAATCGGTCTGCCTGGCGGGTTCGTTATACTTTTATGTGTTTTTGGGAGGTGATAAACACGTTTAACTCGTGTCGTGGGAGTAGAACTTTCAAAGGCATGAGATTCAACATCAGTGCTGAATTTGTTGGAAGGTTTTGTGTGGAAAGATTCCTATAGGTGGCTTACCTGCGATGTGCAGGCCCTATATACTAACATCCCACATGCGGAATGTCTAAATGCCGTTGATTCTTTTTTACAGGATGATGTTAACCTACACCCCCTAAACAGTAAATTCATTTTAGACTCAATCAACTACATCTTAAAACATAATTATTTCATGTTCCTTGATTAATTTTTCTTGCAGGTTTGCGGAACTGCGATGGGCACTAGATTTGCCCCCAGTTTCGCAAACCTGTATATGGGAAGATGGGAAGATGACTTTATTTACAATAACAACCCTTTCAAAGCAAACATCATTGTGTGGCGCCGGTTTATAGATGATATTCTATGCATATGGGACGGCGACCAGTGCTCAATTGGCCATTTTTTGCAGTATATAAATAAAAATGACAGAAATTTAACTTTTACATATGTAGAGCACGAGAAAGAAATACACTTCTTGGATCTCGATCTTGCTTTATCTGTAATGGGTAATGTGGTGACAAAAACACATTTCAAGGAGGTTGACTCAAACAACCTCCTTGTAGCCACAAGTAACCACAAAAGAACGTGGATAACAAACATTCATGGTGGCCAATACTACAGATTAAAGAAAAATTGCAGCACAGAAGTAGACTTTGAAGAACAGGCCAAAAAATTGACCTCAAGATTTTTAGAGAGAGGTTATCGTCTGGAGAAACTCACTAAAGATTTGGAAAAAATAAGAAAATTAGAGAGAACAACAATGCTGTTACCAAAAAATAAAATAAGCAAGAAACTCAGGGAGAATGAGGGTAAATGCAATGTATCTTTTATCACAAACTTTAATTCAATGACGGGGCAAATTGAGAAAATTATAAAAAGACATTGGTCAATCCTCTCAAATGACTCGCTGCTGGGTGCTCACCTCTCTAAATTCCCAAAATGTTTATACAGAAAAGCTAAAAACCTAAAAAATACACTCTCCCCAAGTGATATCAAAATATCGGAATATCCTAGTGGGGATAGAAAATGGTTAAGCAATAAACCAGTCGGGAATTTCAAGTGTGGCAAGTGCTCAGCTTGCAAGCATTTGCACCCTGACAAGAAAACTTTTAGCTGTTCAAATGGAGAAATCCACGATATTAAAGATTTTATATATTGTAATACTGACCATGTAGTTTATTTATTAGTGTGTCCGTGTGGCCTATTTTATGTAGGACGTACTAAACGTCAATTAAAAGTGCGCATTCAAGAACACCTGCGCAACATTAAAATAGGGTTTATGAAGCACAGCCTGTCGAAACACTATGCACAATGCCATAATAGCGACCCCTCCTCTCTACTATTCAAAGGTATTAAACATATACCAAAAAATAGGAGAGGGAGGGACAGAGTGAAAGAACTCTCTAGGCAGGAAACCTTCTGGATACACAAATTGAACACCATGTATCCAGGGGGTTTAAATGAAGACATAGATATCTGGTCTCTGTATTGATGTCTCCGTTTATCCAATGTCCAAGACTTCTGTTTATTTTATTTTATTTAAGCTATTAACTCATTTTAGATATTTATTAATTTTAAACTTTGTCTTTATGTCCTTTTAGTTTAATATTGCTGCTAGGTTCTCCTTTATCACAATATATAGGTTGCACCTTTATCTTAAATGTTCCTTAAGATTGATCGGCTCAGAGAACTTTTCGTGTTTCTTTTCCAAATCACTTTAATTCATTGGGTAAAAAGATAGTCATCCCAGTGTGTCAGGTATTGATACACTCCTGTGTTACACTGGCGACACACTTTATTCGAGCTTGGCTAGTCCCACGAATTCGGGTATACCCGGGTGTATTGAGGTTTGTGACTGTTTTCTGCCCGAGTGCATTGAGTTATTTTCCAAGCAGGGATTGAAGCATTTTATTCCCGCTGGCTGCAATACTGCACAGTATATATATATATACTGCATTACAATTCATGAATTTATGCCATCTGGTAGACACGCGAAGCATTGCAGCCTATTAAATCCTAATCATTATCATTTAACAGATCAGCCGCCCATCAGCCAGGCATGAACCCAGGCTGGGAAGGCAAATGCAACGGGGCTTGTCAGAGGTGAGGAGCGGCGCATTCCAGGTATCTGCCAGGTACATACCGGGTATTTGCTCGAATAAAGTGTGTCGGTGCAGTATGTCTTCTCCCAATGTCTAATATTCTTTTCTTTGTTTTAGTATCATCAATCGCGTTTGCACTGTTATTTTTATCTGATTGTCATTAAAGTTTATTTTTGTTATGTTGCTATTGACAACCAGTGACGTGCGCTACCGGGACTTTACCCCTCCCCTACCACTTTTCTATTGATTGTGAGAGCAGTAGGCTTAGCCAATGAGGTACGGTCGCGGGGTATTTATAATCCCTTCAATACCACTCAACTTTATTCCCTGATGAAAAAACCTACGGGTTTCGAAACGCGTTGGAAAAGCTGTCAAGAGTTTGATCTTTAACAACTACCCCATCACGCGAGCAGCCCCAGCGAAAACGGCACCAAAATCGGTGATTTTCCCCGCGGTGACGTCACCAACCCGGAAGTGTTTTGCACGGAGGGGAGAGAGAGAATCCAGCTGGCGTGGAGCTCCGCTTTGCTATAGCATTGTATGGGATAGCAGCACACGTTTAACTCGTGTCGTGGGAGTAGAACTTTCAAAGGCTTCTTACCTACCCCAACAGGACTGTGTACCAGAGGCACCAGTGTCCATATCCATGCGAGGACATCTGTTCCGGTTTCCTGTGGCGTTTGGGTAACAATATCCTGAAACTGTTTGTTTAACACTTTATTGAAGTACGCACAATACTCACCTTTTTATAATCTATGTCAATATAATTTTTAATACACTATGAGCGTTGTGCGCTGTGTCTTTTCTGTTTTCTCTCACAGCACGGCAGCACATGCAGACTCTCTCTCAAAGCACATGCAGACTCTCTCTCAAAGCACATGCAGGCTCTCTCTCACAGCGGAAAAACAGAAATAAACTGTGCGCTACTATCTATCTCCTTATAATTGAATACAGTGCAGTGACTAAACCATATATAAATAAAGTAAACCACAATACCACAGTGAATAAGTGATTAAATAATTAAATTATAACATAACCGTGTGGTTGATAAGGGCGTCTGCTGCTATAAACATTAGGGGTGGCTCAGCACCCCACACACTCTAGGAAATGGAAACAAAAAGAAAACAGCGCACACCGCCAAATAGTGAAGTAAGTAATAGAATGTATTACAATGTTAAAGGGGTAATAAATCTGCGTACATCAGATAGAAATAACATGTGCATTTAGTGCATAACACACTGGTTACCACTCTGTAGCTGTAAAACAGGACGGTCTGGCACTCAGCTGTCTCTGCAGGAGCCTCTATGATGGTTCTGGGGCATGGGATCCTTCATACACTCCTCACACAGCAGGACGCTGCTCACAAGGGGATTCCTTTCAAGCAGCCTGGTAATACTGCAGATTCAGACACTTAGTGGGACCGCTCCTCAACCGGCGATATACTGCCTCCAGGGGAATTCCCCTACAGTCCCCCGTCTCTCCTGTGTAGATTTGCTGCTTTTCCCAGCTGCTATGATCTTAGGGCAGTCCAGAGCTGTTGGAATTGCTCTGCAAACACTTCCGCAGCTGCAGGGGCTTACACAGCGTGCCACGATGCCGCTCCGTCACGTGGTATAGCGGAGTGACGTCACAGTTCTCGTGGCAATGGAGGAATCAATAGGGAGGAAGAAGGAGAGTCCCTTACAGTCTCTTACCGGCGCAGAGATCGCTCAGTTAGCACGGTGGCAGCCAATATAAGCTGATAGTGATACAAATCCAAAGGATGAATATAGGCAAAATTATGGCATTAATACATCCAACATGTTTCGTAGATCTAACTACTTCTTCAGGGAATAATTTGGCCATTACCCAGAGGTCTTAAATACCTCTCAGAGATGTCTCATTGGTCAAACAATTAGAGTTAGACCAATCATCTGAGCTATGGTCAAAGTATTAGGGAAGATTTATTTCTACTTTTAAAACAACAACTTTATTAACAAATGAACAATCACATATATAAAAAAAACACTAGCATATAATCAAAACCTAACATGAACATAAAACCATGCTGGAATAAAAAGAAACACATTATTAGTATATTAAAAGATTAAAATAGACATCATAAATTCCTTAAGCAATATAAAAAATATATATATATATATATATATAACTAGAAATAGCAGGTAAGCTACAGCAGGGAGAAGGAAACACATAGCAGTGCCTTATCACTAAATCTAATGAGGACATGGGCTGGAGGTTTTAAAATAATGCCCAAATATTCACATCCTCATTGAGCCCCTTGGGGGACATGGTATCTAGCTTATGTATCCAATAAGTCTCCTTAGAGGATAATGTTTTGACTCTGTCTCCCCCTCTTCTATAAACTGGAATAAACTGAATCCCCTTGAAAGTAAGACTAGAAGGGTCTTTACCATGATGTAATGAAAAGTGTCTTGACACACTATGTTTGTCAAACCCAATTTTAATGTTTCGGACATGTTCCTGGGTACGGATTTTAAGGCTACGTTTGGTTCTGCCTACATATTGGTATCTGCATGCAACCTCCAACAGATATACAATATGTGTCGATGTACATAAAATAAAGTCATCAATATTAAAAACCTCTAGTGTATTATTAGATTTAAACGTTTGCTTTACAGGGTGTTGATACTTGCAAATACTGCATTTACCACAGGTATAGTTGCCTCTTGGTTTGGTTCCAAGCCATTGTTTGGATGATACGGTGTTGTTACATACAAAAACATCACTAGGTGCTAGTATGCTTTTAATGTTTTTGGCTCTCCTATATATAAACCGTGGTTTGGTGTCTAAATGAGATCCCAATATGGGATCTTTACACAGTATACCCCAGTGTTTACTAAAAACCTTTTCAATGTCCCTATATACAGAGTTGTAATTGGTAATGAAGGCCACATCTACCAATACGCACTTATTTTGTTGGCTCTCATTATTTCAATTTTTAGATCTATTTTGAATCAGCATCTCGTTGCGATCCAGATTACGTACTCTTTTTATCTCTCTATCTAAAAGCTCTTTAGGATATCCCCTCTCTCTAAATCGTAAAAATAATTTGTTAGCCTGTTTATTAAAAACTTCTATATTGCTGCAGTTGCGTCTGAGTCTGACAAATTGCCCTCCTGGTATGTTTTTGATCCATGTGCTCTTGTGACTGCTATTTGCCATCAGCAAATTGCTGGTATCCAACTCCTTAAAGAAGGTCTCGGTTTCCACAGTGCCATCCACTCGTGAAGTGAGTCTTAGATCTAAAAAATCTATCTGTGTGGCATCCAATTTATGTGTGAATTCGAGATTATAATCATTTTTATTCAAGTCAGCCACAAATGCACTGGCTGAAGCACAATCACCATCCCATACACACAGGATGTCGTCTATGTAGCGCCTCCACACAACGACATTCCTGTGGTGCGGGTTATCGGGCATAATAAACTGTGACTCCCACGTACCCACATACAGGTTTGCGAAACTGGGGGCAAATCTAGTGCCCATTGCAGTTCCGCAAACCTGCAGGTAGAAAGTGGAGAGGAACAGAAAATAATTATGTTTTAAA
Source organism: Ascaphus truei (assembly GCF_040206685.1). Classification (NCBI taxonomy): domain Eukaryota; kingdom Metazoa; phylum Chordata; class Amphibia; order Anura; family Ascaphidae; genus Ascaphus; species Ascaphus truei. Next base: position 309,677,125 of record NC_134487.1, on the reverse strand, counting down.
ATAAAACTAATAGACTCAAGAATAAACTCCCTATTTAGTGGATGCAGTGTATGATCATCCTCCAAAAAGGAGTTCACTGCTTCTAGCCCTTTCTGATGAGGTATGTTGGTATATAAGGCTTTTATATCACACGTAATCCATACATATGAATTCTTCCATTGAAAGTCCTTAAATAAGTTTAAAACTGCAGTAGAATCTTTTAAATAGGAGGTTAATTTTCCCACATAAGGTTGGAGAAAGAAATCCACATATTGGCTAAGGTTGGCTGTCATTGATTGTATACCTGACACGATAGGACGTCCAGGGGGATCAGCCAGAGCCTTATGTATTTTCGGTAGATGATAAAATATGGGGATCCTTGGGAATTCAGAGAATAAAAAGGCAAATTCCACTGTAGTGATAACAGAGAGGGCGAGTGCTCTGTCTAACAGAACCCTCAATTCCTTTAAAAATTCAGCTGTAGGGTCTTTGGATAATTTCACATATGATGATGTATCGTTAAGAAGTCGTGAGGCTTCTTTTTCATAGTCGCACCTATCCTGGACTACTACGCCCCCACCTTTATCTGCTTGCCTTATAATTAAACCTGTATCTTCCTTTAGATTTTTAAGGGCTATTGACTCACTAGCACTGAGGTTGTGCTTAATATCACCTGACTTAAAATTGCGTGATAAAACATTAAAATCATTGATGACCATATTAAAAAATGTATTGATGTGATGACCCTTGGAGTGTGCGGGATAAAATTTAGATTGACTTTTGAAGTCAGAATGTCTAATAACCGATTCTGAATCAAGGTTACTTGCAGCAACCAATACGGCCTTGCCTTGATTAATATCCATATCTTGTTTCAGGAAATGTCGCTTAAGGGTAATGTTGCGAGTAAACTTATGTACTGTAGATCCTTGAACAACTGGAAGGAGCTTGGTCCACAGGCCTTAGAGAAACTCAAGCCCCTTCCAAGTATGTTCAATTGATCTTTACTCAAAACTGTGGAGGAGAGATTAAAGACCCCTTTATTGGCTAAGGTGTCATTTCCCAGGAGTACCCTCTTCTTTTGTGTTCTGGTCCCTCCTCGTGTTCCTCGTCTGACACATCCCTTATCATTCCAGCATGGTTTTATGTTCATGTTAGGTTTTGATTATATGCTAGTGTTTTTTTTATATATGTGATTGTTCATTTGTTAATAAAGTTGTTGTTTTAAAAGTAGAAATAAATCTTCCCTAATAATTTGACCATAGCTCAGATGATTGGTCTAACTCTAATTGTTTGACCAATGAGACATCTCTGAGAGGTATTTAAGACCTCTGGGCAATGGCCAAATTTATCCCTGAAGAAGTAGTTAGATCTACGAAACATGTTGGATGTATTAATGCCATCATTTTGCCTATATTCATCCTTTGGATTTGTATCACTATCAGCTTATATTGGCTGCCACCGTGCTAACTGAGCGATCTCTGCACCGGTAAGAGACTGTAAGGGACTCTCCTTCTTCCTCCCTATTGATTCCTCCATTGCCACGAGAACTGTGACGTCACTCCGCTATACCACGTGACGGAGCGGCATCGTGGCACGCTGTGTAAGCCCCTGCAGCTGCGGAAGTGTTTGCAGAGCAATTCCAACAGCTCTGGACTGCCCTAAGATCATAGCAGCTGGGAAAAGCAGCAAATCTACACAGGAGAGACGGGGGACTGTAGGGGAATTCCCCTGGAGGCAGTATATCGCCGGTTGAGGAGCGGTCCCACTATGTGTCTGAATCTGCAGTATTACCAGGCTGCTTGAAAGGAATCCCCTTGTGAGCAGCGTCCTGCTGTGTGAGGAGTTCATGAAGGATCCCATGCCCCAGAACCATCATAGAGGCTCCTGCAGAGACAGCTGAGTGCCAGACCGTCCTGTTTTACAGCTACAGAGTGGTAACCAGTGTGTTATGCACTAAATGCACATGTTATTTCTATCTGATGTACGCAGATTTATTACCCCTTTAACATTGTAATACATTCTATTACTTACTTCACTATTTGGCGTTGTGCGCTGTTTTCTTTTTGTTTCCATTTCCTAGAGTGTGTGGGGTGCTGAGCCACCCCTAATGTTTATAGCAGCAGACGCCCTTATCAACCACACGGTTATGTTATAATTTAATTATTTAATCACTTATGCACTGTGGTATTGTGGTTTACTTTATTTATATATGGTTTAGTCACTGCACTGTATTCAATTATAAGGAGATAGATAGTAGCGCACAGTTTATTTCTGTTTTTCCACTGTTTTGCTCTTTACTGTTGCAGCACGTCTTTTAATCCTTTACCATTCAATTTTCTGCTAACATCACTAGTGCATTAACATGGTTTGGAGCCTGGTTAACTGTATAGAGAAAAGGGAGGAACATTTCAAACTCCTGTTCACAGATGAAGTGCTACATGGTCAGCCTAATGAACCAATTGATTTAACAGCAAAAGACCGCTTTAAAATATTGGAAAAGTTATTGCTTACCGAGGGTAAACATTGGCTTGAGACAAAAACCCTTCAGAGTTATCTGGATGTGGGTAGAATACCAAGAGGTCTCAGGTTTTCTAAAAGCCCTACCTTCGGTAAGGATAACTTAAAATTTATGCAGGAGTGGAATAGGATCCAGGATGAGTGTTCTAATGATCTCATTAGGTTAATTATTTATGAAAGGAACCGTGAGATCAAACAATTAGAAAAAGAGATATTGAAAGCGATTAAGGCATTAGAACCTATAGTGATAGACACTGATTGCTCAGAGATTGAGCATGATCTTAAAGTAAAGTTAGAGTATGAGGAAGATGAACTTTTAAAAACGAAACACAATAGATTTTTAAGAGACAAACTAGATTATCAGCAAGGGAGACAGAGAGACTGGGCGAAAAAAGATAGAGGAAGGGTAGTAGGTGATGAATATATCCCCAATAAGAAAGAAAGAGGGGGGTCTGCACATTCAAGAAACAGGCAACAGAACTATCACACCTATGAAGAAAAGAGAGAGAGCAGGACAAATAAAAATGATAGATCAAATAGAGATCGATCACGCTCTAACCATGGTAAGGGGTATCGCAATCCCAATTATAAAGGGAAAAATTACATTGAGGGCTTTAGATATGGTTCAAGGCCACAGGGCCAACATAGGAACTATGAATACGAACATAAAGACCCCCATGTAAGAACATCTAGATACTCACCCAGGAACTCTCCTAAATACTCACCTAAGCGCCCAGTTAGACTAGAACCCACAACAGATTCACCTTCTTTTTTAGATCTGATCAAAACCAGATTGGAGAGGAAGGTGAAAACTGTAAAAGATATACAGAATACCCGACAAGAGAAAAGAAAGATAAGGGATGTGTCAGACAAGGAACACGAGGAGGGACCAGAACACAAAAGAAGAGGGTACTCCTGGGAAGGGACACCTTAGCCAATAAAGGGGTCTTTAATCTCTCCTCCACAGTTTTGAGTAAAGATCAATTGAACATACTTGGAAGGGGCTTGAGTTTCTCTAAGGCCTGTGGACCAAGCTCCTTCCAGTTGTTCAAGGATCTACATAAGTTTACTCGCAACATTACCCTTAAGCGACATTTCCTGAAACAAGATATGGATATTAATCAAGGCAAGGCCGTATTGGTTGCTGCAAGTAACCTTGATTCAGAATCGGTTATTAGACATTCTGACTTCAAAAGTCAATCTAAATTTTATCCCGCACACTCCAAGGGTCATCACATCAATACATTTTTTAATATGGTCATCAATGATTTTAATGTTTTATCACGCAATTTTAAGTCAGGTGATATTAAGCACAACCTCAGTGCTAGTGAGTCAATAGCCCTTAAAAATCTAAAGGAAGATACAGGTTTAATTATAAGGCAAGCAGATAAAGGTGGGGGCGTAGTAGTCCAGGATAGGTGCGACTATGAAAAAGAAGCCTCACGACTTCTTAACGATACATCATCATATGTGAAATTATCCAAAGACCCTACAGCTGAATTTTTAAAGGAATTGAGGGTTCTGTTAGACAGAGCACTCGCCCTCTCTGTTATCACTACAGTGGAATTTGCCTTTTTATTCTCTGAATTCCCAAGGATCCCCATATTTTATCATCTACCGAAAATACATAAGGCTCTGGCTGATCCCCCTGGACGTCCTATCGTGTCAGGTATACAATCAATGACAGCCAACCTTAGCCAATATGTGGATTTCTTTCTCCAACCTTATGTGGGAAAATTAACCTCCTATTTAAAAGATTCTACTGCAGTTTTAAACTTATTTAAGGACTTTCAATGGAAGAATTCATATGTATGGATTACGTGTGATATAAAAGCCTTATATACCAACATACCTCATCAGAAAGGGCTAGAAGCAGTGAACTCCTTTTTGGAGGATGATCATACACTGCATCCACTAAATAGGGAGTTTATTCTTGAGTCTATTAGTTTTATTTTAAAACATAATTATTTTCTGTTCCTCTCCACTTTCTACCTGCAGGTTTGCGGAACTGCAATGGGCACTAGATTTGCCCCCAGTTTCGCAAACCTGTATGTGGGTAAGTGGGAGTCACAGTTTATTATGCCCGATAACCCGCACCACAGGAATGTCGTTGTGTGGAGGCGCTACATAGACGACATCCTGTGTGTATGGGATGGTGATTGTGCTTCAGCCAGTGCATTTGTGGCTGACTTGAATAAAAATGATTATAATCTCGAATTCACACATAAATTGGATGCCACACAGATAGATTTTTTAGATCTAAGACTCACTTCACGAGTGGATGGCACTGTGGAAACCGAGACCTTCTTTAAGGAGTTGGATACCAGCAATTTGCTGATGGCAAATAGCAGTCACAAGAGCACATGGATCAAAAACATACCAGGAGGGCAATTTGTCAGACTCAGACGCAACTGCAGCAATATAGAAGTTTTTAATAAACAGGCTAACAAATTATTTTTACGATTTAGAGAGAGGGGATATCCTAAAGAGCTTTTAGATAGAGAGATAAAAAGAGTACGTAATCTGGATCGCAACGAGATGCTGATTCAAAATAGATCTAAAAATTGAAATAATGAGAGCCAACAAAATAAGGGCGGATTGGTAGATGTGGCCTTCATTACCAATTACAACTCTGTATATAGGGACATTGAAAAGGTTTTTAGTAAACACTGGGGTATACTGTGTAAAGATCCCATATTGGGATCTCATTTAGACACCAAACCACGGTTTATATATAGGAGAGCCAAAAACATTAAAAGCATACTAGCACCTAGTGATGTTTTTGTATGTAACAACACCGTATCATCCAAACAATGGCTTGGAACCAAACCAAGAGGCAACTATCTGTGGTAGATGCAGTATTTGCAAGTATCAACACCCTGTAAAGCAAACGTTTAAATCTAATAATACACTAGAGGTTTTAATATTGATGACTTTATTTTATGTACATCGACACATATTGTATATCTGTTGGTGTGTGCATGCGGACACCAATATGTAGGCAGAACCAAACGTAGCCTTAAAATCCGTATCCAGGAACATGTCCGAAACATTAAAATTGGGTTTGACAAACATAGTGTGTCAAGACACTTTTCATTACATCATGGTAAAGACCCTTCTAGTCTTACTTTCAAGGGGATTCAGTTTATTCCAGTTAATAGAAGAGGGGGAGACAGAGTAAAAACATTATCCTCTAAGGAGACTTATTGGATACATAAGCTAGATACCATGTCCCCCAAGGGGCTCAATGAGGATGTGAATATTTGGGCATTATATTAAAACCTCCAGCCCACGTCCCTCATTAGATTTAGTGATAAGGCACTGCTATGTGTTTCCTTCTCCCTGCTGTAGCTTACCTGCTATTTCTAGTTAGATATATATATATATATATATATATTTTATATTGCTTAAGGAATTTATGATGTCTATTTTAATCTTTTAATATACTAATAATGTGTTTCTTTTTATTCCAGCATGGTTTTATGTTCATGTTAGGTTTTGATTATATGCTAGTGTTTTTTTTATATATGTGATTGTTCATTTGTTAATAAAGTTGTTGTTTTAAAAGTAGAAATAAATCTTCCCTAATACTTTGACCATAGCTCAGATGATTGGTCTAACTCTAATTGTTTGACCAATGAGACATCTCTGAGAGGTATTTAAGACCTCTGGGTAATGGCCAAATTATTCCCTGAAGAAGTAGTTAGATCTACGAAACATGTTGGATGTATTAATGCCATAATTTTGCCTATATTCATCCTTTGGATTTGTATCACTATCAGCTTATATTGGCTGCCACCGTGCTAACTGAGCGATCTCTGCGCCGGTAAGAGACTGTAAGGGACTCTCCTTCTTCCTCCCTATTGATTCCTCCATTGCCACGAGAACTGTGACGTCACTCCGCTATACCACGTGACGGAGCGGCATCGTGGCACGCTGTGTAAGCCCCTGCAGCTGCGGAAGTGTTTGCAGAGCAATTCCAACAGCTCTGGACTGCCCTAAGATCATAGCAGCTGGGAAAAGCAGCAAATCTACACAGGAGAGACGGGGGACTGTAGGGGAATTCCCCTGGAGGCAGTATATCGCCGGTTGAGGAGCGGTCCCACTAAGTGTCTGAATCTGCAGTATTACCAGGCTGCTTGAAAGGAATCCCCTTGTGAGCAGCGTCCGTCTGTGTGAGGAGTTCATGAAGGATCCCATGCCCCAGAACCATCATAGAGGCTCCTGCAGAGACAGCTGAGTGCCAGACCGTCCTGTTTTACAGCTACAGAGTGGTAACCAGTGTGTTATGCACTAAATGCACATGTTATTTCTATATGATGTACGCAGATTTATTACCCCTTTAACATTGTAATACATTCTATTACTTACTTCACTATTTGGCGTTGTGCGCTGTTTTCTTTTTGTTTCCTTCTCTCTCACAGCACATGCAGGCTCTCTCACAGCACGGCAGCACATGCAGGCTCTCTCTCAAAGCACATGCAGGCTCTCTCTCACAGCACAGCAGTGCATGCAGGCTCTCTCACACAGCACATGCAGGCTCTCTCACATAGCACATGCAGGCTCTCTCTCACAGCATATGCAGGCTCTCTCACAGCACGGCAGCACATGCAGGCTCTCTCTCTCAAAGCACATGCAGGCTCTCTCACACAGCACAGCAGCGCATGCAGACTCTCTCTCACAGCACATGCAGGCTCTCTCTCACAGCACATGCAGGCTCTCTCACAGCACGGCAGCACATGCAGGCTCTCTCACAGCATATGCAGGCTCTCTCTCACAGCACATGCAGGCTCACCCCCTTCACCTCTCTCTCTCCCCCTCACCTCTCTCCCCCCCTCACCTCTCTCACCTCTCTCCCCCCTCACCTCTCTCACCTCTCTCTCTCCCCCTCACCTCTCTCTTTCCCCCTCACCTCCTCACCTCTCTCTCTCCCCCCTCACCTCTTTCTTCCCCCCTCCTCTCTCTCCCCCCTCACCTCTCTCTCTCCCCCCCTCCCTCTCTCTCCCCCCCTCCCTCTCTCTCCCCCCCTCCCTCTCTCTCCCCCCCTCACCTCTCTCTCTCCCCCGCCCCTCACCTCTCTCTCTCTCCCCCCTCACCTCTCTCTCTCCCCCCCTCACCTCTCTCTCTCCCCCCATTACCTCTCTCTCTCCCCCATCACCTCTCTCTCCCCCCCATAACCTCTCTCTCTCCCCCCCTCACCTCTCTCTCTCCCCCCCTCACCTCTCTCTCTCCCCTCCCTCACCTCTCTCTCTCCCCCCTCACCTCTCTCTCCCCCCCTCACATCTTTTTTCTTTCTTTCCCCCCTCACCTCTCTCTCCCTCCCTCACCTCTCTCAACCCCCCTCACCTCTCTCTCCCCCCCCTCACCTCTCTCTCCCCCCCCCTCACCTCTCTCTCCCCCCCT